>NC_138310.1:85694983-85759983 GCF_965601325.2 Salmo salar
AATATAGCCTGGGTACCAGTCTGTTTCTAGTCTCTTTAATATAGCCTGGGTACCAGTCTGTTTCTGATCTCTTTAATATAGCCTGGGTACCAGTCTGTTTCTGATCTCTTTAATATAGCCTCGGTACCAGTCTGTTTCTAGTCTCTTTAATATAGCCTGGGTACCAGTCTGTTTCTAGTCTCTTTAATATAGCCTGGGAACCAGTCTGTTTCTAGTCTCTTTAATATAGCCTGGGTACCAGTCTGTTTCTAGTCTCTTTAATATAGCCTGGGTACCAGTCTGTTTCTAGTCTCTTTAATATAGCCTGGGTACCAGTCTGTTTCTAGTCTCTTTAATATAGCCTGGGTACCAGTCTGTTTCTGGTCTCTTTAATATAGCCTGGGTACCAGTCTGTTTCTAGTCTCTTTAATATAGCCTGGGTACCAGTCTGTTTCTGGTCTCTTTAATATAGCCTGGGTACCAGTCTGTTTCTGATCTCTTTAATATAGCCTGGGTACCAGTCTGTTTCTAGTCTCTTTAATATAGCCTGGGTACCAGTCTGTTTCTAGTCTCTTTAATATAGCCTGGGTACCAGTCTGTTTCTGGTCTCTTTAATATAGCCTGGGTACCAGTCTGTTTCTAGTCTCTTTAATATAGCCTGGGTACCAGTCTGTTTCTAGTCTCTTTAATATAGCCTGGGTGCCAGTCTGTTTCTGGTCTCTTTAATATAGCCTGGGTACCAGTCTGTTTCTGGTCTCTTTAATATAGCCTGGGTACCAGTCTGTTTCTGGTCTCTTTAATATAGCCTGGGTACCAGTCTGTTTCTGATCTCTTTAATATAGCCTGGGTACCAGTCTGTTTCTAGTCTCTTTAATATAGCCTGGGTACCAGTCTGTTTCTAGTCTCTTTAATATAGCCTGGGTACCAGTCTGTTTCTAGTCTCTTTAATATAGCCTGGGTACCAGTCTGTTTCTGGTCTCTTTAATATAGCCTGGGTACCAGTCTGTTTCTAGTCTCTTATTAATATAGCCTGGGTACCAGTCTGTTTCTGGTCTCTTTAATATAGCCTGGGTACCAGTCTGTTTCTGGTCTCTTTAATATAGTCTGGGTACCAGTCTGTTTCTAGTCTCTTTAATATAGCCTGGGTACCAGTCTGTTTCTGGTCTCTTTAATATAGCCTGGGTACCAGTCTGTTTCTAGTCTCTCTTTAATATAGCCTAGGTACCAGTCTGTTTCTAGTCTCTTTAATATAGCCTGGGTGCCAGTCTGTTTCTAGTCTCTTTTTAATATAGCCTGGGTGCCAGTCTGTTTCTAGTCTCTTATTAATATAGCCTGGGTACCAGTCTGTTTCTAGTCTCTTATTAATATAGCCTGGGTACCAGTCTGTTTCTAGTCTCTTATTAATATAGCCTGGGTGCCAGTCTGTTTCTAGTCTCTTATTAATATAGCCTGGGTACCAGTCTGTTTCTGGTCTCTTATTAATATAGCCTGGGCACCAGTCTGTTTCTGGTCTCTTATTAATATAGCCTGGGCACCAGTCTGTTTCTGGTCTCTTATTAATATAGCCTGGGTACCAGTCTGTTTCTAGTCTCTTTAATATAGCCTCGGTACCAGTCTGTTTCTGGTCTCTTTAATATAGCCTGGGTACCAGTCTGTTTCTAGTCTCTTTAATATAGCCTGGGTACCAGTCTGTTTCTAGTCTCTTTAATATAGCCTGGGTACCAGTCTGTTTCTAGTCTCTTATTAATATAGCCTCGGTACCAGCCTGTTCCAGGTCTCTTTAATATAGCCTGGGTACCAGTCTGTTTCTGATCTCTTGCTAACTCCTTAGAGAATGTCCATGGTCTTGTGTGGTTCAGTTGGTAGAGCATGGCATTTCCAATGCCAGGGTTGTGGGTTCCATTCCCAGTAAAAATGAAAATGTATCCACTCACAACTGTAAGTCTCTCTGGATAAGAGCGTCTGCTAAATGACAAATGGTTTGACAATGGAGTAGGCTACTGAACAGCAGCCTTACCCATGAAACCCTATTCTCAAAGCACAAACTGATCTGGGGCCAGGCTACCGAACAGCAGCCTTACCCATTAAACCCTATTCTCAAAGCACAAACTGATCTGGGGCCAGGCTAGCGAACAGCAGCCTTACCCATGAAACCCTATTCTCAGATACATGCACAAATAGTTGATGAACCCTTTTCCTTCCCCATGTTAGGATCCTGTGGAAGAAGAACGAGGTAGCTGACTATGAGGCCACCACCTTCTCTATCTTCTATAACAACACTCTGTTCCTGGTCCTCGTCATCATCGCCTCCTTCTTCCTGCTGAAGAACTTCAACCCCACCGTGTATCCCTTTTAAGCACATTCAACATCCTCATCAATTTCACTAGAAAGGTGAAGTTCCAGTAGGAACTATGGGTGCTTTAGTAAAGCTGAAAATAGATGGATAATCCTTTACTAATAAGGATTGTTGAGGCTAGACTTACATCCTGGCATTTTCATTGTCCTGTTGTGCTATAGTACTCGAAGGAGAAGCTTTTTTTCATTATTCATTGGCTGTAGTCTGTGGCCTAGTCAATCACCGGTTCAAATCCAGATCCTGTATTGAATGGCCAGGTTGTCACAGCTGCATTCTATTTCTATTCTGTTTACGTTTCTGGATTGCTGTTTACCTCTGGCTGAATAATGTCTGAGAAATGGGGTTGAGTGGAGGAGATGCTGAAATCTGTGTGTGTGCTTGTAGGAGATTGTTAATGCTCACCCATGTACGATAAGTATGTAGCTAAGCCTGACAGGTTATTCCCTGTCCCTACTTGCCTGCCATTTCTTCCCAGTGTATCAACCTCAGAAATTATTTGTCCTTAACCCATTGTTCCCACAGTAACTACATCCTGTCCATCAGTGCCTCATCTGGCCTCATCGCCCTGCTGTCCACTGGATCCAAGTAAAGGAGGAAATAAATGACTGAGAAGAGGGAGGGGTGGCTGGGGTGAAGATAGGGGATTTTCTTTTATGAATGTGAGGAGAATAAAATAATCACAATTTCAGCTGTGAGTTTTCATGAACTTCATGATGCAGGTCTGTCCTGAGTGGTCAGATCAATAACCATTTTGTATGTGATTTATTATTGTCAAGCAGCAAATATTCAGACAATTTATTTCCGTTTCCAAGAATGAAACACCCATAGAATTCATTTTTACATTTTACATTTAAGTCATTTAGCAGACGCTCTTATCCAGAGCGACTTACAAAATGGTGCATTCACCTTATGATATCCAGTGGAACAACCACTTTACAACAGTGCATCTAAATCTTTTAAGGGGGGTTAGAAGGATTACTTTATTCTATCCTAGGTATTCCTTAAAGAGGTGGGATTCATCATTGGCATTATACATTTATTAATGAAGTGTCATACTAATTGATATAGGGTATTTACAGAGGTTGCTGTTCTCATGACAGGATAGGAAATAACATGATTGATCTGGATAGAGAGACACTGATGTTTATGTGAGTAATATAGTTTGTAAATTCTCTTCTGATAACATTACGTACTGTAGAAAACACTTTTATAACGGTCTGGTAACTTTTAAATACTGTAGAAAACATAAAGTTCTGGTATCTTTTAACACAATAGTGTATATTGTCAGTAGAACTGGGGCAGTTCATGTGACATTCCTGGCGGCCTAGTTCCATTTAATCCACTAGCTTCTTGCCCTTTTATATGTTCAGAGATCACACCAACCTTTCAGAGCTAGCTGATAAGGGAATGGGACCAGACCATTGCCACACACAGACAACTCAATCTCAAACCCACTCTTAGCTTTTACTCTGTGCGCTTGAGTAGATCTGAGCTATTATAACGTTGTCTATACCTATTCAATACTTTCATTAAATGGATGAGGGTGACGGGGTTAATTTGGGGCTGGGCACCTGTGTTCTGTTAGCAGGGCTCATGTCAAGGCACTCTGCAGGGTGGATCACTGCACACTGAAAGGCCTGGTCCCAATCTGATCACTGGTCACCTTCCTACTGTAGGTATAGGAGAGAGTCATCAGATTGATATCTAGCTAACATCTATCATTAACTATTGATCTCTGTTAGTGCTGGATTCAATCCCTATTGCTGAAGTATCGGGGAAGAGCAGTGTAAAAATGTAAAGGTAAATTCAGATTGCGCCGACATGCAGCGGTTACCGTGAATGCAGTCTCCATGAATGCAGTAACATTCCCTTTAAATTTAAATTGAGCTATAACACAGATCTTCTGCGATACGGATTGATTCCAGTCCTAAGTGTAAGCAAACCATCACATACAGCAACCATCTGTAAGCGAGAAGGCATGGACGTTATCATAAACTTAACACTAAATATTGATGATGGAGGAAGGCTCATAATAATGTCTGGAATAGAGTGAAATCAAACACATGGAGTTCAATACCATTCCAGCTAATTAAGGTTAAGTGCCTTGCTCAAGAGCACATTGTCAGATGTTTCACCTTGGGTGTTTGAACCAGCATCCTTTCGGTTACTGGCCCGATACTCTAACCACTAGGCTACTTGCTGCCCTAGCAAGGTGCCAGCCAGCTCCTATGGTAGGACTTAACCATCTGCCAAGCAAGCCGTTGTTCATTTCTCCCATAATGAGTTATTTATAAAATGTTAAATCCACCTAAATCCGTCTATTTTAAAGAAAATTAGCCTAAGCTAAATGTGTAAAACCCAGGAGCGGAGGAGGACTGGTATCAGGACCAAACAGCCATGTATGCATGGTGCTGCTGACACAATGAGAAACAGTGGAACACTATTTACACAATACTTATAGATTATTTATAGAATGCTTTATTTTAATCTGCAAGAAAGGGGGCTTGAGGTCTGTTTATGTTACAAGGTTTTCCCCATAATGTTTAATATATACACCCTTGAAAGACAAAACATTTAAACACTCAGAAGAAATGTATTTTCACATACTATTATAGAATAAATATATACCTTTGTAATTTCTCTAAATACTTCACCTAACTTTCGCATTATCACTGAAACAAGCAACACTAGCGGGTAACATTGGTCTGGTGGGAGGTCGTGTCACAGAGTTGCTTGTGCTATCCCTGATTCACATCAGCAATCAACGATGCAGGTTCAGTTCAGAGGCAGGAGTATCCTCTATGGCTGCAAACACACAGTATACAGTACAGCACAGGAGACCACCTGCCCACTCAGGTGTCACTGGGAGTCTCAGTTGCCTTTCCTTGACTCCTCGCATCCTCTCTCCTCGCCTCCTTCTCAAAACCAATTGGATGAGAAAGTCAGAGTTTGCTCCCCTAAGACCTTCCCCTCCAATGGATTTTGAGAAGGAGGTGAGGAGAGAGGACGTCAAGGGGAAAATCTCAATTGCATACTCTTCGCCTCCTCTTCTCAAAACCCATTGGATGAGAAACCCAGAGGTCCCGCCCCTCTGATCTTCTCCACCAATGGGTTTTGAGAAAGAGGCGAGGATAGAGGACGCAAGGAGTGAGCGATTGAGATTCTCCATATCTCTCTCGCTGAGAATCTATTAAAGATATTCCATAGCAGTTCCTCATACGACCAGAGGGGGACGACAACATGCACAGTCTACCCCTCGCATACAGACCAAACCCCTGTCACTGAAACTCAATGTCCCAGGGTGCTCTGCTTTGCAAGGTCAAACAAGTGTCAAATACAGTAGACTGGCTGGAGAGAGGAGTTTGTTTTCAAAATGCATTGTAGAAGAAGCTTACGGTATATTCTAAGTATTAACCCTCTTCTGTGTTGTTTTGTATAATGTGCTTATGAAGAGAAAGTCCAGGCACACCAGAGAGGGGAAGCATGCATCTACATGGTTAATAAACTCAGGAGTCAGAATATCTACTGTTAGAGTAAGCTGAGCTGAAAGCTGGTCTAGGCAGAGGGTGAGCCTGGTTAGGCTGAACTAAGCTTGGTTACACTGGGCTAAGCAGGCTGGGGCTGAGCTGAGCAGGCCTGAACTGGGCTGGATTAGACTGAGCTGAAACCCCATGGAGGCTGAACCCAGGTGGTTGGTGGAACCGGATCCACAGAGGTTGTACAGCAGTGGTTCTGCTTCCTCCTGGGTGTCTAGGAGCGATACTCCTTCTTACTGTATGGCTTGTTCCCCAGTATGTGATCGATGTCCGACACCACATGAGACGTCATTTTTGGAAGGAACTGTGGAAAATAGCAGAACGTGTGTGAGTGTACGTGTGTGAGTACACGTGTTTTCCAATATTATCAGGACCATAATATCCTTACAAAGTAGGAAAACAAGACATTGTTTGAAAAGTCAGGACTTTTTCCATGTCCTGAATTAGTTAAAATTAGAAACATTTGTTATAGATCTTTCATTCTCATTGAAAACAAATCTAAGAAGCGGTAGATCTGTTCTATGTCTGATATTTCTGTGCTTCCCGTTCTTAAGTTTTATTTTTGCGATTTTTACTTTCCGGTTTTGTACACCAGCTTCAAACAGCTGAAAATACAATAAAATATTTCACAGCAGTTTTGATGGTACAATGATTCTCTACGCTATGAGTGCTTCTTTGTCACATAAACTGAAATTAGGCAAACTATTATAATTTTAGCAACCAGGAAATGGCAGAGAGATTCCTGCATATTGCACCTTTAAGGGTTAGGTTTAGGGTTAAAGGAAAATTTCACCACTGCTCGATTTCACTATATATATATATTTCCATAAAATGTTATCAACATAACATATGTGTCATAAAAATGCATATAGGAGCGTTTACGCATCTCACCGGTTGAAACGGGCCAGCTACATTGCCTGGTTGTAAGGAAACCACAATATCCAGAATTCATAGTGATTTCAGGACATGGAGGACCACTCCATGGAGGTGTGAGAATTATCAAAATGTCTGTAGCCAGCACTTTCAGCCTGAGGACTTTTGAAACGGAACTGAAGTTTCAACTGATGGGTTTGTCATGTCGTCGAACATTGAAAAGGGATGCTACTCTATCAATTTTGCCCTTCACTTCAAAGAGGGAGCTATCCGATCAGTCAACATCAACGCAGCAGAAAATAAGTCAAGCTGAGGTAACGTAGCTAACGTTACCTCAGCTAACTAGCTACAGTTGAAGTCGGAAGTTTACGTACACCTTAGCCAAATACATTTAAGCTCAGTTTTTCACAATTCCTGACGTTTAATCCAAGTAAAAATTCCCTGTCTTAGGTCAGTTAGGATCACCACTTTATTTTAAGAATGTGAAATGTCAGAATAATAGTAGAGAGAATTCTTTATTTCAGATTTTATTTCTTCCATCACATTCTCAGTGGGTCAGAAGTTTACATACACTCAATTAGTATTTAGTAGCATTGCCTTTAAATTGTTTAACATGGGTCAAACATTTCGGGTAGCCTTCCACAAGCTTCTCATAATAAGTTGGGTGAATTTTGGCCCATTCCTCCTGACAGAGCTGGTGTAACAGAGTCAGGTTTGTAGACCTCCTTGCTCTCACATGCTTTTTCAGTTCTGCCCCCACATTTTCTATAGGATTGAGGTCAGGGCTTTGTGATACCTCTAATACCCTGACTTTGTTGACCTTAAGCCATTTTGCCACAACTTTGGAAGTATGCTTGGGTCATTGTCCATTTGGAAGACCCACTTGCGACCAAGCTTTAACTTCCTGACTGATGTCTTGAGATGTTGCTTCAATATATCCATATCATTTTCCTACCTCACGTTGACATCTATTTTGTGAAGTGCACCAGTCCCTCCTTCAGCAAAGCACCCCCACAACATGATGCTGCCACCACATGCTTAACAGTTGGGATGGTGTTCTTTGGCTTGCAAGCCTCCCCCTTTTTCCTCCAAACATAACGACGGTCATTATGCAAAAAGTAGATGTTCTAACCGACTTGCCAAAACTATAGTTTGTTAACAAGAAATTTGTGGAGTGGTTGAAAAATGAGTTTTAATGACTCGAACCTAAGTGTATGTAAACTTCCGACTTCAACTGTAATTTGCTAGCAAACTACATTTGTTAATATAACCAAAATATAGCTAGCTAGCTAGCTTTCATAATACGCTGGCTAGACATTCCAAAGCATATCAATGTAAATTGGCAGCTGCTATCTGGCAATGTGATTAGTAACTTACGAAGCTAACGTTAGCTTCGTTAGGTTAATTAAGGTTACGTTAGCTAACCATTATCTAGCTAGCTAACCAACTACTGCAGAGTCCAACGTGATTGTGTTCTACTTAGAGTCTGATCCCATCAACATCAAGTCACCTTCTAACATCTTACTAAAATCTACTAAATATTTCCATGAATCCATGATACTATAATGGTAGGCTTGACTACCAACAACGACGAGACGGCCTACAGGGAGGAGGTGAAGGCCCTCGGAGTGTGGTGTCAGGAAAATAACCTCACACTTAATGTCAACAAAACAAAGGAGATGATCGTGGACTTCAGGAAACAGCAGAGGGAGCAGCCCCCTATCCACATCGACGGGACAGTAGTGGAGAGGGTGGAGAGTTTTAAGTTCCTCGGCATACACATCACGGACAAACTGAAATGGTCCACCCACACAGACAGCGTGGTGAAGAAGGCGCTGCAGCGCCTCTTCAACCTCATGAGGCTGAAGAAATTTGGCTTGTCACGAAAAACACTCACAAACTTTTACAGATGCACAATTGAGAGCATCCTGTCGTGCTGTATTACCGCCTGGTACGGCAACTGCTCTGCCCACAACCGTAAAGCTCTCCAGTGGGTAGTGAGGTCTGCACAACGCCTCACCGGGGGCAAACTACCTGCCCTCCATGACACCTACAACACCTGATGTCACAGGAAGGCCAAAAAGATCATCAAGGACAGCAACCACCCGAGCCACTGCCTGTTCACCCCGCTAACATCCAGAAGGCGAGGTCAGTACAGATGCATCAAAGCTGGAACTGAGAGACTGAAAAACAGCTTCTATCTCAAGGCCATCAGACTGTTAAACAGCCATCACTAACAGAGAGGCTGCTGCCAACATACTGATTCAACATCAGCCAGTTTAATAATGGGAAAATGTATGTAATAAATGTATCACTAGCCACTTTAAACAACGCCACTTTATATAATGTTTACATACCCTACATTACTCATCTCATATGTATATACTGTACTCTATACCATCTACGGCATCTTGCCTATGCCGTTCAGGCATCACTCATTCATATATTTATTTGTACATATTCTTATTCATTCCTTTACACTTGTGTGTATAAGGTAGTTGTTGTGAAATTGTTAGGTTAGATTACTTGTTAGATATTACTGCATGGTCGGAACTAGAAGCACAAGCATTTCGCTACACTCACATTAACATCTGCTAACCATGTGTATGTGACAAATAAAAATTTGATTTGATAAGCATATATATATATATATATATATACTGGAGCTAGCCATAACCGTGGTCCATGTTGTTTACAAGTAGGCTACAACTTCTACTGTAGTTTTCTATTAAGGAGGTTTAATTGATCATTCAATGCTTGAAGTGTAAATTGGAGGAAAGGAGGTATTAGTGAGGAGGGGATGGTGTGGGTGGTGTCTGTTGGGGGTGGCTATTGTGAGGAGGGGTGGTGTCTGCTGGGGGTGGGTATTGTGAGGAGGGGATGGTGTGGGTGGTGTCTGTTGGGGGTGGCTATTGTGAGGAGGGGGTGGTGTCTGTTGGGGTGGGTATTGTGAGGAGGGGGTGGTGTCTGTTGGGGGAGGGTATTGTGAGGAGGGGGTGGTGTCTGCTGGGGGTGGCTATTGTGAGGAGGGGGTGGTGTCTGTTGGGGGTGGGTATTGTGAGGAGGGGGTGGTGTCTGTTGGTGGTGGGTCTTGTGAGGAGGGGATGGTGTGGGTGGTGTCTGTTGGGGTGGGTATTGTGAGGAGGGGATGGTGTGGGTGGGTGACTGGTGTCTGTTGGGGGTGGCTATTGTGAGGAGGGGATGGTGTCTGTTGGGGGTGGCTATTGTGAGGAGGGGGTGGTGTCTGTTGGGGGTGGGTATTGTGAGGAGGGGATGGTGTGGGTGGTGTCTGTTGGGGTGGGTATTGTGAGGAGGGGATGGTGTGGGTGGGTGACTGGTGTCTGTTGGGGGAGGGTATTGTGAGGAGGGGATGGTGTGGGTGGGTGACTGGTGTCTGTTGGGGGAGGGTATTGTGAGGAGGGGATGGTGTGGGTGGGTGACTGGTGTCTGTTGGGGGAGGGTATTGTGAGGAGGGGATGGTGTGGGTGGTGTCTGTTGGGGCGGGTATTGTGAGGAGGGGATGGTGTGGGTGGGTGACTGGTGTCTGTTGGGGGAGGGTATTGTGAGGAGGGGATGGTGTGGGTGGGTGACTGGTGTCTGTTGGAGGAGGGGATGGTGTGGGTGGTGTCTGTTGGGGGTGGGTATTGTGAGGAGGGGATGGTGTCTCCTGACCCCTCCTGTCTCAGCCTCCAGTATTTATGCTGCAGTAGTTTATGTGTCGGGGGGCTAGGGTCAGTCTGTTACATCTGGAGTATTTCTCTTGTCTTATCCGGTGTCCTGTGTGAATTTAAATATGCTCTCTCTAATTCTCTCTTTCTGTCTTTCTCTCGGAGTACCTGAGCCCTAGGACCATGCCTCAGGACTACCTGGTATGATGACTCCTTGCTGTCCCCAGTCCACCTGGCCGTGCTGCTGCTCCAGTTTCAACTGTTCTGCCTGCGGCTATGGAAGCCTGACCTGTTCACCGGACGTGCTTGTTGCACCCTCGACAACTACTATGATTATTATTATTTGACCATGCTGGTCATTTATGAACATTTTAACATTTTAACATCTTGACCATGTTCTGTTATAATATCCACCCTGCACAGCCAGAAGAGGACTGGCCACCCCTCATAGCCTGGTTCCTCTCTAGGTTTCTTCCTAGGTTTTTGGCCTTTCTAGGGAGTTTTTCCTAGGGAGTTTTTCCTAGCCACCGTGCTTCTTTCACATGCTTTGCTTGCTGTTTGGGGTTTTAGGCTGGGTTTCTGTACAGCACTTTGAGATATCAGCTGATGTACGAAGGGCTATATAAAAATAAATTTGATTGATTGATTGATTGATGGTGTGGGTGGTGTCTGTTGGGGGAGGGTATTGTGAGGAGGGGATGGTGTGGGTGGTGTCTGTTGGGGGAGGGTATTGTGAGGAGGGGATGGTGTGGGTGGTGTCTGTTGGGGGAGGGTATTGTGAGGAGGGGATGGTGTGGGTGGTGTCTGTTGGGGGAGGGTATTGTGAGGAGGGGATGGTGTGGGTGGTGTCTGTTGGGGGAGGGTATTGTGAGGAGGGGATGGTGTGGGTGGTGTCTGTTGGGGGAGGGTATTGTGAGGAGGGGATGGTGTGGGTGGTGTCTGTTGGGGGAGGGTATTGTGAGGAGGGGATGGTGTGGGTGGTGTCTGTTGGGGGAGGGTATTGTGAGGAGGGGATGGTGTGGGTGGTGTCTGTTGGGGGAGGGGATTGTGAGGAGGGGATGGTGTGGGTGGTGTCTGTTGGGGGTGGGTATTGTGAGGAGGGGATGGTGTGGGTGGTGTCTGTTGGGGGAGGGTATTGTGTGTGAAGGTTAGTATGCATGATTATTGACATGTGGGTGGATATAGTAGGTTGTTTGAGTGTGTATTGATGGGGGGCAAAGCAGCATTACGTTGGCTAATCATTGACTACTGTGTGTCCTACAGACTCATCTTGCTGCTTCTGGTGATGACGATGACCTAGACACCAGCTTTAGTAGTACAGAGCCTGTAGGCCCATTGGATGTAAGCTTTCAGCCTGTAGGCCCATTGGATGTAAGCTTTCAGCCTGTAGGCCCATTGGATGGAAGCTTTCAGCCTGTAGGCCCATTGGATGGAAGCTTTCAGCCTGTAGGCCCATTGGATGGAAGCTTTCAGCCTGTACGCCCATTGGATGGAAGCTTTCAGCCTGTAGGCCCATTGGATGGAAGCTTTCAGCCTGTAGGCCCATTGGATGGAAGCTTTCAGCCTGTAGGCCCATTGGATGGAAGCTTTCAGCCTGTAGGCCCATTGGATGGAAGCTTTCAGCCTGTAGGCCCATTGGATGGAAGCTTTCAGCCTGTAGGCCCATTGGATGGAAGCTTTCAGCCTGTAGGCCCATTGGATGGAAGCTTTCAGCCTGTACACCCATTGGATGCAAGCTTTCAGCCTGCACACCCATTGGATGGAAGCTTTCAGCCTGTAGGCCCATTGGATGGAAGCTTTCAGCCTGTAGGCCCATTGGATGGAAGCTTTCAGCCTGTACACCCATTTGGATGGAAGCTTTCAGCCTGTACACCCATTGGATGGAAGCTTTCAGCCTGTACACCCATTGGATGGAAGCTTTCAGCCTGTACACCCATTGGATGAAAGCTTTCAGCCTGTACACCCATTGGATGAAAGCTTTCAGCCTGTACACCCATTAGATGAAAGCTTTCAGCCTGTACACCCATTGGATGAAAGCTTTCAGCCTGTATTAAGCTGAAGCTCAACATCCTCTGACTTTGAAAGCAGCCAGGACAGCCAAAGGTATTTATAAAAGCACAATACCCTCTTGAGAAAACAAAAATCACCAAAACATATATACTGTCTACAAGACAAGTGCTCCTCAAACTTTTCACACCCTTGCAGTCAGTTCTTTGTTATGGGGGACAGAGGCTGTTAGTATACTCTTCTAGCCTATTCACTGTTGTTAGCAGTGCTCGTCTACTCAACAGCATAACTGTAGGTGCTCATATATAGCAATACCCGACTAAACTGTCTACAAGTCAAGCACACCCTCAAACTTTTCACATCTTTGCTAACAGCCCATCTCAATGGCCTGTTATTGGCTCTGAGTGTAGCAAAACACATACCAGTCTACTGTACCCTTTTGTTTACAGATGGACATGGTTTATTGTATGCTTACACATCCTCATGATCAGTCATCATGTCTTTCCAGGAAGACTTAAGAGTACAAACAAATCTTCTGGGCTGTATGTTCCTATCTAAAATAACATCAACAAATGTTTTGTCATCTTCTTGGAAAGAGGAATCATCAGAAGCATCCATGGTAGCTAATTATTTAGCAGTCTCGGATAGACAGTGAATGGTAACAGAGCTCCTGTGAACTTGTAAACTAGTCCCGCCAGCGTTTTGAAAAGCCTGCCTTCGAGGGTGGGAACATTTACATTTACATTTAAGTCATTTAGCAGACGCTCTTATCCAGAGCGACTTACAAATTGGTGCATTCACCTTATAATATCCAGTGGAACAACCACTTTACAATAGTGCATCTAAATCTTTTAAGGGGGGGGTTAGAAGGATTACTTTATCCTATCCTAGGTATTCCTTAAAGAGGTGGGGTTTCAGGTGTCTCCGGAAGGTGGTGATTGACTCCGCTGTCCTGGCGTCGTGAGGGAGCTTGTTCCACCATTGGGGTGCCAGAGCAGCGAACAGTTTTGACTGGGCTGAGCGGGAACTGTGCTTCCTCAGAGGTAGGGAGGCGAGCAGGCCAGAGGTGGATGAACGGAGTGCCCTTGTTTGGGTGTAGGGCCTGATCAGAGCCGGAACAAGGAAGTATGGCTCCCATCAGGCTATAGTCTTTACAAAGCCAGGGAAAATGAGTCAACCTAGATATCCTGCAATGTCGTGGCAGACAGAAACATTGAGACAAGCCCAGTGGCTCTATTGAGCAAGGACAATCATATCAACTCGTGCAATCAGCGAAACACAAAGGCCACAATAATTGCTACAAAACATGCCCCCGTTCATTTTTACATTAGACAACAGGCTCAATCAACAAATGATGTCATTGGTTGAACTCCCGATGTGAAAATTAATTATTTCTGAAACACCCTAACCTTATAATGGAAAAACAGTGTCTAGCGGTGAAGTTTCCCTTTAAGATTAGGGTTAGGTTTAAGGTTAGGTTTAGGAGTTAGGGTTAGATTTAAAGTCAGGGTTAGATTTAAGGTTAGAGGTAGATTTAAGGTTAGGGTTAGATTTAAGGTTAGGGTTAGATTTAAGGGTAGGGTTAGATTTAAGTTTAGGGTTAGATTTAAGGTTAAGGTTAGATTTAAGGTCAGGGTTAGATTTACGGTTAGGTTTTGGGCTAGGTTAAGGTTTGATTTAAGGTCAGAGTTATATTTAAGGTTAGGGTTAGATTTAAGGTTAGGGTTAGATTTAAGGTCAGGCTTAGATTTAAGGTCAGGGTTAGATTTAAGGTTAGGGTTAGATTTAAGGTCAGGGTTAGATTTAAGGTCAGGCTTAGATTTAAGGTCAGGGTTAGATTTAAGGTTAGGGTTAGATTTAAGGTTAGATTTAAGTTTGGGTTAGATTTAAGGTATTTTACGCTGCTGCTACTCTCTGTTTATTATCTTTGCATAGTCACTATAACTCTACCTACATGTACATATTACCTCAGTTACCTCACTAACCGATGCCCCCACACATTGACTCTGTACCGGTACCCCGTGTATATAGCCTCGCTATTGTTATTTTACTGCTGCTCTTTAATTATATATATTTTCATAAAACTGCATTGTTTGTTAAGGGCTTGTAAGTAAGCATTTCACTGTAATGTCTACACCTGTTGTATTCGGCGCATGTGACAAATAAAATGTTCATTTGATTTTAAGGTTAGCTTTAGGAGTTAGGTTTAGAGTTAGGTTAAGGTTTGGGTTAGGTTTAGAGTTTAGGTTAAGGTTTGGGTTAGGTTTAGGGTTAGGTTAAGGTTTGGGTTAGGTTTAGGGTTAAGGTAAATCGGAATTTGAATGGGAATTCATTTTCACTCCCCAAAAATGCGTGTGCGTGTGTGTGTGTGTTTACCATAGGAGCCTGCTGAGGGGAGAACGGCTCATAATAATGTCCAGAACGGAGCAAATAGAATGGCAGCAAACACCTGGAAACCATGTATTTGATATATTTGATACCATTCCACTGATTCCACTCCAGTCATTACCACCAACCTCCTGTGATGTTTACCTGTATGGAACCCAGGTTCTCTGTTAGCTGCTCTGGACTGGAGGATCCCAGGAGGACTGAGCTCACCCCCTCGTTCCTCAAACACCAGGCTATTGAAGAAGAGAAGGAAAGAGTACGGAAAGGAGAGAGCGGGGGGACATTTGGTATTTTATTAGGTTCCCATTAACTGTTGCACAAGCAGCAGCTACTCTTCCTGAGGTCCACACAAAACATGAAACATGACATAATACAGAACATCAATAGACAAGAAGAGCTCAAGGACAGAACTACATACATTTACATGGGAGTGGGAATGTATTGCTGACATCCACTTGGTGGCGCTCTACCATCATTAATACTTAAGTACTGAAACAACGTAGAGTGCATGTGTGTGATTGCACGCCCATCCTCGTCTCTCTCACCCACGGCCAGTTGTGGGAGAGTACAGCCCAGCTTCTCAGCTATGTGTCCCAGCTCCTTCAGCTTAGCCTGCTGTTTCCTCCCATCCTCACTCACTATCTTCTCCTTTAACCACTGATACGACTGCAGAGAGAGAGAGAGAGAGAGAAGAGAGCGAAGACGAGGAAAAGAGAGGAGAGGGAGAGAGAAAGAGAGGGCGGGAGAGAGAGAAAGAGAGGGGGAAAGAGGGAGGGAGCGAGAGAGGGAAAGAGAGAGAGGGGAAAGGGAGGGAGAGAGAGAGAGGGAAAGAGGGAGGAGAGAGAGAGGGAAAGAGAGAGAGGGAGAGAAAGGGAGGGACGGAGAGAGAGAGAGAAGAGGGAGAGAGAGAAGAGGGAGAGATAGGGGGAGAGAGAATGCGTGAGGTAGAGAAAGAGGCGATGTAAAAAGTGAGAAAGGAGAGAGGGAGATGAGAAGAGGAACGGAGAGAAAGATTTCCACCATATTGGCTTCCCCTATCCAGTTCCAGCAGATAGATCAGTGCAGATAGATCAGTGCAGATAGATCAGTGCAGATAGATCAGTGCAGATAGATCAGTGCAGATAGAGTGGATGACACTGGATCCGCCAGGTTGCTCAAGATCCAAGGCAAAATAACAGTTTTTTCCAACTACTTACACACAAAATCTTTTCATGTCACACGATTTTTGAAACCTCTCACTCAAAGTGCAAAACTACACACCAAATATCTAAAAACATAAGCTATTTCTCAGCCTTTGACTCTGTTGTCAATTACATAAAACATTTTTTTCAAAACACTACACACAATTCTCTACCTAAAACACAAAAATCGAACAGGAAGTGACTTGCTTTCCTTTTCCAAACACAACCAATCAAATCTACACTTATTCACCAGGTCACACACACACTCCTCACATGTGCAAACACTAATTGCTTAACTGATCACTAACCAATCACTGCTTTACTGTAGTATAGGCCTATAAATACACTGCTCAAAAAAATAAAGGGAACACTTAAACAACACAATGTAACTCCAAGTCAATCACACTTCTGTGAAATCAAACTGTCCACTTAGGAAGCAACACTGATTGACAATGAATTTCACATGCTGTTGTGCAAATGGAATAGACAACAGGTGGAAATTATAGGCAATTAGCAAGACACCCCCAATAAAGGAGTGGTTCTGCAGGTGGGGAGCACAGACCACTTCTCAGTTCCTATGCTTCCTGGCTGATGTTTTGGTCACTTTTGAATGCTGGCGGTGCTTTCACTCTAGTGGTAGCATGAGACGGAGTCTACAACCCACACAAGTGGCTCAGGTAGTGCAGCTCATCCAGGATGGCACATCAATGCGAGCTGTGGCAAGAAGGTTTGCTGTGTCTGTCAGCACAGTGTCCAGAGCATGGAGGCGCTACCAGGAGACAGGCCAGTACATCAGGAGACGTGGAAGAGGCCGTAGGAGGGCTACAACCCAGCAGCAGGACCGCTACCTCCGCCTTTGTGCAAGGAGGAGCAGGAGAAGCACTGCCAGAGCCCTGCAAAATGACCTCCAGCAGGCCACAAATGTGCATGTGTCTGCTCAAACGGTCAGAAACAGACTCCACGAGGGTGGTATGAGGGCCCGACGTCCACAGGTGGGGGTTGTGCTTACAGCCCAACACCATGCAGGACGTTTGGCATTTGCCAGAGAACACCAAGATTGGCAAATTCGCCACTGGCACCCTGTGCTCTTCACAGATGAAAGCAGGGTCACACTGAGCATGTGACAGACGTGACAGAGTCTGGAGACGCCGTGGAGAACGTTCTGCTGCCTGCAACATCCTCCAGCATGACCGGTTTGGCGGTGGGTCAGTCATGGTGTGGGGTGGCATTTCTTTGGGGGGCCGCACAGCCCTCCATGTGCTCGCCAGAGGTAGCCTGACTGCCATTAGGTACCGAGATGAGATCCTCAGACCCCTTGTGAGACCATATGCTGGTGCGGTTGGCCCTGGGTTCCTCCTAATGCAAGACAATGCTAGACCTCATGTGGCTGGAGTGTGTCAGCAGTTCCTGCAAGAGGAAGGCATTGATGCTATGGACTGGCCCGCCCGTTCCCCAGACCTGAATCCAATTGAGCACATCTGGGACATCATGTCTCGCTCCATCCACCAACGCCAAGTTGCACCACAGACTGTCCAGGAGTTGGCGGATGCTTTAGTCCAGGTCTGGGAGGAGATCCCTCAGGAGACCATCCGCCACCTCATCAGGAGGATGCCCAGGCCTTGTAGAGAGGTCATACAGGCACGTGGGGGCCACATACACTACTGAGCCTCATTTTGACTTGTTTTAAGGACATTACATCAAAGTTGGATCAGCCTGTAATGTGGTTTTCCACTTTAATTTTGAGTGTGACTCCAAATCCAGACCTCCATGGGTTGATAAATTGGATTTCCATTGATTATTGTTGTGTGATTTTGTTGTCAGCACATTCAACTATGTAAAGAAAAAAGTATTTAATAAGATTATTTCTTTCATTCAGATCTAGGATGTGTTGTTTAAGTGTTCCCTTTATTTTTTTGAGCAGTGTAGGTCAAAGGTCAGATTACCTGTTTTGAACAATGGATGCCAACAATGGACAGAGAGCAAGAGGAGTAGGAGGGAGAGGCAGGGGACAACAACGAGGACAAATTCAAAGACGAAGAGGAGGAAGAAGAGGCCGAGGGCAAAGAAGAGAAGGAAGGAGAGCCATCTCTGATGAGATTAGAGCAACACTTGTTTATCATGTGATCAACCACGGTTTGACCATGAGAGAGGCTGGACTGAGAGTCCAGCCCAACTTGAGTCGATTTACAGTGAATGAGAACAGGTATGCAACTATCTAATGACTATTTTAGCATTACAGTAATGTACTGTAAAATACGTATGACTGCATAGTATTGCATAAACATTTGTAACTCTAAGCCATCCATTTACTGCACTGCATTGAATGAATGAGGTTGGTTATCATGCTGTGCTACCTTTTTTTGTACATTGTTTACAGTTCCTATGCTGAACACATACTGTGTTGAATTCTGTACAGAGTGGAAAGGCAAAGACATCATGGAGGACGAGGACGCTTGTTTACAGATGTACAAGAGACTGCAATTATAAATATGGTTTTGGCCAACAATGCAATTAGGATTCGAGAGATAAGAGAGCATATCTTGAATAATGACACCATATTTAACAACATCAATGCTGTAAGCCTGTCGACCATACAACGCATCCTCCAACAGCACCGAGTGACGATGAAACAACTTTACAAGGTGCCATTTGAGAGAAACTCTGACAGAGTCAAGAATATGCGACATGACTTTGTAGAGGTATGTATGCAACACTACTTCCAGTACTTCAGACATACCATATTTACTCATCTGTATATCCTTTTGTCAGTTACGGAGAGTATTGGAGCTGGATGCCCATGTAATTCGCCATGAATTTATTTATGTGGATGAGGTTGGCTTCAACCTCACCAAAACCAGGCGCGGAAGAAATGTAATAGGACAGAGTGCAATTACCAATGTCCCTGGACAGCGTGGGGGTAATATAACTATGTGTGCTGTCATCACTCACAACGGGGTCCTCCATCACAATGCCACACTGGGTCCGTACAACACCGGCCAAATGCTCACTTTTCTGGATGCAATTTACACAATGCTTGTCCCTGACCCAGATCAGGAGCCTGCTAGACTTGTGGTTTTATGGGACAATGTTAGTTTTCACCGGGCTGTTCTGGTCCAAAACTGGTTTGCCACCCATCCACAATTTGTAGTTTTGTACCTACCCCCATATTCACCTTTTCTAAATCCCATAGAGGAATTCTTCTCAGCCTGGTGCTGGAAAGTGTGCCCGCATGCCGCACCCTATGCCCGCATGCCGCTTCTCCAGGCAATGGAGGACGCATGTGGGGACATAGAGGTTGCCTCTGTCCAAGGTTGGATACGCCATGCTAGGAGATACTTCCCTCGATGTTTGGCAAGAGAAAACGTATCTTGTGATGTGGACGAAGTATTGTGGCCAGACCCAGCCCAGAGAAGAGATGAAGCGTAGCTTAGCACTGGTGACTGCCCCCCCTTTTGGTTTACATATGTTTATGGTTTTGTTGTATGCTACTGTATACAACAGTAATGTTTGGCCTAATAAATATTTTCTGTTTCTACATTGCATTGGTGTTTACAGTGTACTTGTTACCCCTCCCACAGATTACTTTCACTGTAGAACATTGTATTGACATGTAGATATAAGCCTATGAAAGACCAAAGAGCTTTAGATTTAGAACAACAGTGTTTACATTGTATATCCAAAAATGTACTATTATGAAAGCAGTGTTTGCCATTTGATGCAAATGCTTCATTCTGACATGTGTTTATGGCATTTTGAATGCAGTGTTACATTTTGAAGGAGATGTGAGGCATTTTGTATTTTGTGTGTGCAGTTTAGGGAATTGTATGTAGAGTTTTGAAAAAAAGGAGACAGTTTTGAAAACGTGTGTAAGCAGTTGGAAAAAAACTGTAAACGTCCGTCCAGGAAGTCGGGAGATGACTTAAAAAACATCCACTAAGGGCAACGTTGAGCGCTATTGCCATCAAGTAGGCTTGCGGTTTGCTAAGGTGTTGTGGACGGTTGTTCAATCCCAGTGCTAGAGACCATGAGAGCTTGTTGAGTGGATACAGAGTTTACCTTCATGGATGCCCTGGAGGTTTCTGGGATGCCGTTCTGGTACTTCCCCGTGATGATGCCACAGGCCAGCGGAGACCACGTCATCGCCCCAACGCCTGTCACCATGGACACCAGAGGGAATGTGGGAACAGAGAGGGAGGGAGGGAGTGACAGATAACTGTGAGATCTCTAACACAGTCAGTCAGACACCAAACAGACGCTCATGAAATCCCCAGTTTGAACCACAGCAGATGTTAGGGGAGTGTTCTCAGGAGGACGTTATATCACTTTATTACAATAATCAACAATCACGTAAGGATTGATTATGGATGTATCCACTGATTACAACCCAGCAGTAGATGTGAGGGTGTGTGGTGTGTGTGTGTGTGTGTGTGTGTGTGAACCGCCCAGCAGACGAGGGAAGGGGCGTGGCCAGCCTGGATGATTGACACATGCCTATCTTGTGGTAGAGTTCTGGAAGCTGGACCTCCACCTTCTCCCTCTGGAAGAGATGGTACTCAGCCTGCTCACACACCGGAGGGATCAGGTTAAACTGCCTGGCCACAGAGTACGCCTCCTATATATATATAGAGAGAGAGAGAGGGAAGGAGCAGGGGAAGAGAAAGAGAGGGGGAGGGATAGAGCGAGTGAGAGGGGAGGGGAGGATGGAGAGGCAGGTGAGAGGGAGTGAATGTGGGAGAGAGATGGGGAGAGGGATACTAATCAGAATTCACAATGCTATGCAAACCTTAAGAAGATTAAACACATTGATATACTGAATGCAGCTCATTTAGCTGAGTCTATATTCCACACACTGACTCACCTGCCTCGCATATCTATGTTTCCATATGTACGTTTACAAAGAACTCATTGCCTTCTTAAACATTAGCAAAACCATATTTATCTGCTACATGCAGCTGTGCCACAAGCCCGGAAACCTTGTCTATACCCCTGCATTATAGATACAATCTAAATTATAGTGCTTTCATCTGAGCTGCTACACTACAAAACAATCTGTTCAAATTCACCCTAATCACTATCAACACAGCACCATGTCCATCACTGTGTACAGCACCGTGTACAGCACCGTGTACAACACCATGTACAGCACCACGCACAGCACCACGTACATCACCACGCACAGCACCACGTACAGCACCACGCACAGCACCACGCACAGCACCACGTACATCACCACCTACAGCACCATGTACAGCACCATGCACAGCACCACACACAGCATCATGTACAGCACCATGCACAGCACCATGTACAGCACCACGTACAGCACCATGCACAGCACCCCGTACAGCACCGTGTACAGCACCATGCACAGCATCATGTACAGCACCATGCACAGCATCATGTACAGCACCATGTACAGCACCATGTACAACACCATGTACAGCATCCCATACAGCACCATGTACAGCACCATGCACAGCGCTTAACACAGACTGAGGGAGAATGAGAGGAAAAGGAGGAGAGGTTGTTGCCTATAGGAAAGCCTGAGGATGCTTTAGCAATCAGTCATTATCAGGCTTCAGGAAATGTAGTTACCCAACACCTCCCCGATCCTCCCCCTTCTCCTCCAAATCAGCCAGGACATAAACAGGCATCTATCTCTCTCCCCCATCTCTCTCTCTCTATGTTTGTGTAGACTGTATGTTTGACCCCCCTGGTGTAGACTGTATGTTTGACCCCCCTGGTGTAGACTGTATGTTTGACCTCCCTGGTGTAGACCGTATGTTTGACCCCCCTGGTGTAGACTGTATGTTTGACCCCCCTGATGTAGACCGTATGTTTGACCCCTCTGGTATAGACTGTATGTTTGACCCCTCTGGTGTAGACTGTATGTTTGACCCCCCTGGTGTAGACTGTATGTTTGACCCCTCTGGTATAGACTGTATGTTTGAACCCCCTGGTGTAGACTGTATGTTGGACCCCTCTGGTATAGACTGTATGTTTGACCCCTCTGGTATAGACTGTATGTTTGACCCCTCTGGTATAGACTGTATGTTTGACCCCTCTGGTATAGTCTGTATGTTTGACCCCCCTGGTGTAGACTGTATGTTGGACCCCTCTGGTGTAGACCGTATGTTGGACCCCTCTGGTATGTTTGACCCCCCTGGTGTGGACCGTATGTTTGACCCCCCTGGTGTGGACCGTATGTTTGACCCCCCTGGTGTAGACCGTATGTTTGACCCCCCTGGTGTGGACTGTATGTTTGACCCCCTCTGGTGTAGACTGTATGTTTGACCCCCCTGGTGTAGACTGTATGTTTGACCCCCCTGGTGTAGACCGTATGTTTGACGCCCCTGGTGTAGACTGTATGTTTGACCCCCCTGGTGTAGACTGTATGTTTGACCCCCCCTGGTGTAGACCGTATATTTGACGCCCCTGGTGTAGACAGATGACTTCCCTTGAGGGCTCACAAACACAATGAAAGATTATGAAAAACTGTCTGAGAACAAAGGTGCAGACGGTCTGGGAACGTTCCATGTAGACTTGCTGTATGAGCATGATTTGTAATGAGAGTTTTCCACAGGTTGAGTGAAGGTTGTGTGAGGGTTGTAGAGATGTTTTGACACTTACCATGATCTCCATGGCTGTCCATCTAAACGTCCCCCAGTACATGGGTAAGGGTCAGGGGTTAGGGGTTAAAGATCATAGGGTTAACTCACCATGATCTCCATGGCTGTCCATCGAGAAGTCCCCCAGTACATGGACATCCCCTGGTTGATCACATAAGTCATGGCTCTCACAATCTCTGAGGAGATAAGGACAACAATCAACCAACATTCAATCAATCAAATCATTGATCAATCCATCAGCTCATTAGATGCATGTGTGTGGAGGACTTTGGAGATCCCTGCAGACACATTACATACCACTGGTACACATAACCAGTCAAAAGTTTGGACACACCTACTCATTCAAGGGTTTTTCTTTATTTTAACTATTTTCTACATTGTAAAAATGATGCAGCACTCCATCACTCTCCTTCTTGGTCAAATAGCCCTTACACAGCCTGGAGATGTGTTGGGTCATTGTCCTGTTGAAAAACACATGATAGTCCCACAAAGCTCAAACCAGATGATATGGCGTATTGCTGCAAAATGTTGTGTCAGCCATGCTGGTTAAGTGTGCCTTAAATCACTGACAGTGTCATCAGCAAAGCACACCCACACCATCATACCACCTCTTCCATGCTTCATGGTGGGAACCACACATGCGGAAATCCTCCGTTCACTTACAGTACTCTGTGTCTCACAAAGACACGGAGGTTGGAACAAAAAATGTCAAATTTGCACTCATCAGACCAAAGGACAGATTTCCACTGGTCTAATGTCCATTGCTCATGTTTCTTGGCCTAAGCAAGTCTCTTCTTCTTATTGGTGTCCTTTAGTAGTGGTTTCTTTGCAGCAATTTGACCATGAAGGCCTGATTCAAACAGTCTCCTCTGAACAGTTGATGTTGAGATGTGTCCGTTACTTGAACTCTGTGAAGCATTTATTTGGGCTGCAATTTCTGAGGCTGGTAACTCTAATGATTTTATCCTATGCAGCAGAGATAACTCAGGGTCTTCCTTTTCTGTGGCGGTCCTCATGAGAGCCAGTTTCATCATAGCGCTTGATGGTGTTTGCGACTGCACTTGAAGAAACTTTCAAAGGTCTTGACTGACCTTCATTTCTTAAAGTCATGATGGACTGTCATTTCTCTTTGCTTATTTGAGCTGTTCTTGCCATACTATGGACTTGGTCTTTTACCAAATAAGGCTATCTTCTGTATACCACCCCTACCTTGTCACAACACAACTGATTGGCTCAAACGCATTAAGGAAAGAAATTCCACAAATGAACTTCATGATTTCGTATGTGTTATTTCATAGTTTTGATGTCTTCACTGTTATTCTACAATGTAGGAAATAGTAAAAATAAAGAAAAACCCTTGAATGTGTAGGTTTGTCCAAACTTTTGACTGGTACTGTATATATATATATATATATATATATATATATATATATATATATACTGCTCAAAAAAATAAAGGGAACACTTAAACAACACAATGTAACTCCAAGTCAATCACACTTCTGTGAAATAAACTGTCCACTTAGGAAGCAACACTGATTGACAATACATTTCACATGCTGTTGTGCAAATGGAATAGACAACAGGTGGAAATTATAGGCAATTAGCAAGACACCCCCAATAAAGGAGTGGTTCTGCAGGTGGGGACCACAGACCACTTCTCAGTTCCTATGCTTCCTGACTGATGTTTGGTCACTTTTGAATGCTGGCGGTGCGTTCACTCTAGTGGTAGCATGAGACGGAGTCTACAACCCACACAAGTGGCTCAGGTAGTGCAGCTCATCCAGGATGGCACATCAATGAGCTGTGGCAAGAAGGTTTGCTGTGTCTGTCAGCGTAGTGTCCAGAGCATGGAGGCGCTACCAGGAGACAGGCCAGTACATCAGGAGACGTGGAGGAGGCCGTAGGAGGGCAACAACCCAGCAGCAGGACCGCTACCTCCGCCTTTGTGCAAGGAGGAGCAGGAGAAGCACTGCCAGAGCCCTGCAAAATGACCTCCAGCAGGCCACAAATGTGCATGTGTCTGCTCAAACGGTCAGAAACAGACTCCATGAGGGTGGTATGAGGGCCCGACGTCCACAGGTGGGGGTTGTGCTTACAGCCCAACACCATGCAGGACGTTTGGCATTTGCCAGAGAACACCAAGATGGGCAAATTCGCCACTGGCGCCCTGTGCTCTTCACAGATGAAAGCAGGTTCACACTGAGCACGTGACAGAGTCTGGAGACGCCGTGGAGAACGTTCTGCTGCCTGCAACATCCTCCAGCATGACCGGTTTGGCGGTGGGTCAGTCATGGTGTGGGGTGGCATTTCTTTGGGGGGCCGCACAGCCCTCCATGTGCTCGCCAGAGGTAGCCTGACTGCCATTAGGTACCGAGATGAGATCCTCAGACCCCTTGTGAGACCATATGCTGGTGCGGTTGGCCCTGGGTTCCTCCTAATGCAAGACAATGCTAGACCTCATGTGGCTGGAGTGTGTCAGCAGTTCCTGCAAGAGGAAGGCATTGATGCTATGGACTGGCCCGCCCGTTCCCCAGACCTGAATCCAATTGAGCACATCTGGGACATCATGTCTCGCTCCATCCACCAACGCCACGTTGCACCACAGACTGTCCAGGAGCTGGCGGATGCTTTAGTCCAGGTCTGGGAGGAGATCCCTAAGGAGACCATCCGCCACCTCATCAGGAGCATTCCCAGGCGTTGTAGGGAGGTCATACAGGCACGTGGAGGCCACACACACTACTGAGCCTCATTTTGACTTGTTTTAAGGACATTACATCAAAGTTGGATCAGCCTGTAGTGTGGTTTTCCACTTTAATTTTGAGTGTGACTCCAAATCCAGACCTCCATGGGTTGATAAATTGGATTTCCATTGATTATTTTTGTGTGATTTTGTTGTCAGCATATTCAACTATGTAAAGAAAAAAGTATTTAATAAGATTATTTCTTTCATTCAGATCTAGGATGTGTTGTTTAAGTGTTCCCTTTATTTTTTTGAGCAGTGTATATATATATATATATATATATATATATATATATATATATATATATATACTGTATATGTGTATGTATATATACCACCAGGGGACACTGTAGTCTTCCTGCCTGGGTTGTACAACTGGGTTGACTGAACCAACTACACCTGAAGGCCACCAACCCATCCCCTGATCTCTCTCTCTCCTGCTGACAATACATTCCTTCTCACTTCTCTAATGAGCCCACTAATGACCAGGGACAGGCTAAAGTTCTAATGTGCCGCAAACCACCAGTACATTATTAATGAAGCAATTAGCTACGACACTAGCATCTGAGCTACACAACACTATGAAGGGAGCCTTAGATGACATCTGTTATTGTTCTCATCCTTGTGTAGCTGGTACCTAGCAGGACCAGGGTTAGGGAATTTTAACTTCCAAAACCCACCATGGGCAAATTACAGCCTTGTCAATCAATGACTGATTTGTACCAAACAGGAGAGCTGAACTCCTGTCACTGTGGGTTCAGCGACACAGACAACTGATGCTCACCAAGATAAAAACCACTAAAAGAGATGATGTAATGAAGAGAGACAGAGAGAAGGAAAGACAGGTTGAGTAAAATAAATCCAATGTGATCTAAACTAAAGAAAACGGCAATGGGACAGAAGAGGGGCAAAGAGCCAAATCCCTCGTTGTCTATTTCTGCCGCTCGCTTTTCTTTAATTGTGGTACAAGAACACACACCAGTAATTAACATCCGCAGGTTCATGCAACTCACACAGAGCTCAGTAAATACCATTGTCTCTTTCTCTCTCTCCCCTACACTCTCTCTCTCTCTCTCTCTCTCTCTCTCTCTCTCTCTCTCTCTCTCTCTCTCTCTCTCTCTCTCTCTCAAATTCAAAGGGGCTTTGTTGGCATGGGAAAGAATATTTACATTGTCAAAGCAAGTGAAATAAGCTTTCACAAATTAACATTTAACATTAAACACAAGAGAAAGCTGTTTGAAATGTTATATTATTAACGCTGTACCGTGTTGTTATTAACTATGTACCGTGTAAACAGATAAATATGGGTTTAATTTACTTTGGTGTTTGTGCTTGTGACTTTCGCTCTCTCTATTGCTTTTTCTCTCTCTCTCTCCCCCCTCTCTATCGCTGTTTCTCTCTCTCTCCCTCTCCCCCCTTTCTCTATCGCGGTTTCTCTCTCTCTCTCCCTCTCCTCCCTCTCTATCGCTGTTTCTCTCTCTCTCCCTCTCCCCCCTCTCTCTATCGCTGTTTCTCTCCCTCTCCCCCTCTCTCTATCACTGTTTCTTTCTCTCTCCCTCTCCCCCCTCTCTCTCTATCACTGTTTCTCTCCCTCTCCCCCTTCTCTCTATCGCTGTTTCTCTCTCTCCCACTCCCCCCCTCTCTATTGCTGTTTCTCTCCCTCTCCCCCTCTCTCTATCGCTGTTTCTCTCTCTCTCCCTCTCCCCCTCTCTATTGCTGTTTCTTTATCTCTCCTTCTCCCCCCTCTCTCTATCGCTGTTTCTCTCTTTCTCCCTCTCCCACTTTTCTCTCTCTCTAGCTGTTTCACTATCTCCCCCCTCTCTATGTCAATTCAATTCAAGGTCTTTATCTCTCTCTCTCTCTCTCTCTCTCTCTCTCTCTCTCTCTCTCTCTCTCTGTCTCTCTCACTGTTTCCCACTTCCTATCTCTCTCGTGCTGCACTGTTTGCAAGGAGTGAAAGCCAATTCATGGCTGATCTGAAAATGTAGTCAGAGGCTCTGTATGAAGGTGCCTCTGGAGACCACATAGAACTCATAACGCATCGCTGTGCACCTCCCAAATTTTGTTACAATGCGGAGGGCTCCGTATAGCTCCACATTTACATGATTGGCTGACGGTAGGTGGGGGCGGAATGTCCTGTATAAACACAAACTCACTTCCTTGATAACCTTTTTCACAACAGCTCTACTCAACAGCACTGGGCTGCTCCTCAAAGCGCAAGGAGTATGAATGCCCTGACTTCTGCAGAGGCTGTATCACCCTAAATGCTGCACGGGCCAATGCAGAAGCCAGATTGACCATGCAGAGCCTTTAAGGCGGGAACAGATGGCAGATTGACTAGGCAGAGCTTTTAAGGGGGACCAGAAGTTGGAGCTGGTCCATCACACAATGGTGCTATAGTGAGAACAATATGAGTGGGAGAGGAGGGAGGTGGAGGAGTGAAAAGGAGAGAGAAAAGAGAGAAAGATAGTTGGCGAAGACTGAAAGTGGCAGAAAGAGAGGAAGGAGGAGAGATAGAAAGAAAGAAAATAATGAATGTTATGTCAGAATCATTTTCTATTGGGAGTCCTTGGTCAGGATGTGCTTGACAAAGACAGCTTTATGAAACACAAGCACTATGAGACCTGAGGGGCTAAAAAGCTTTACGCTCTCATCACCACAGCCTGATCTACATGCATTCGTCTATCTCTCTCTCTCTCTCCTCTCTCTCTCTCTCTCTCTCTCTTTCTGCTTTTTCACACTTTCTGCTTATTCACTCTATGAACGATGTTTTGTAAAAGCCAAAGAATATTTGGCATTTACAAAAGAACAAGACTGACTGAAGAACTTTGCATTTGTTTGTTTCGATGTTTCAAGATGTGCATGGGTTCATTGTGTTTGTAGATGTGTCTGTGTGAGAGTCAGTTCCACAGGAAACAGCACATTGGCTCTGATTCTATTCACTACCACCACCAGCCCCCAGTGGTCCCCATAGGAACCGTCTTCAGTCCAAACAGTCAAGGCCAGGAATTCACTTTCTGACTTTCTTTGATATATATATATAGACTCTCTTTGGCTGGAAAATGGCTGTGTAGTTTTGTGTGTAGGCGCTGACCTAACATAATTATATGGTTTGCTTTCGCCGTAAAGCCTTTTTGAAATCAGACACTGTGGCTGGATTAACAAGAAGTAAAGCTTTAAAATGGTGTATAATACTTGTATGTTTGAGTAATTTTAATTATGAGATTTTTGTTGTTTTGAATTTGGCGCCCTGCACTTTCACTGGCTGTTGTCATATCGATCCCGCTAACGGGATTCAAGCCATAAGAAGTCAGAAGTTTACATACACTAAGTTGACTGTGCCCTTAAGCAGCTTGGAAAATTCCAGAAAACTATGTCATGGCTTTAGAAGCTTCTGATAGGCTAATTGACATCATTTGAGTCAATTGGATATGTACCTATGGATGTATTTCATGGCCTACCTTCAAACTCAGTGCCTCTTTGCTTGACATCATGGGAAAATCAAAAGAAAGAAAAAGAAGAAAAACCTCAGAAAAAAAATTGTAGACCTCCACAAGTCTGGTTTATCCTTGGGAGCAATTTCCAAATGTCTGAAGGTACCACATTCATCTGTACAAACAATAGTACGCAAGTATAAATACCATGGGACCATGCAGCCGTTGTACCACTCAGGAAGGAGACGCGTTCTGTCTCCTAGAAATGAACGTACTTTGGTGTGAAAAGTGCAAATCAATCCCAAAACAACAGCAAATGACCTTGTGAAGATGCTGGAGGAAACAGATACAAAAGTATCTATATCCACAGTAAAACGAGTCCTATATCGACATAACCAGAAAGGCCGATCAGCCAGGAAGAAGCCACTGCTCCATAACAGCCATAAAAAAAGCCAGACTATGGTTTGCAACTGCACATGGGGACAAAGATGATACTTTTTGGACAAATGTCCTCTGGTTTGATGAAACAAAAATAGAACTGTTTGGTCATAATGACCATCGTTATGTTTAGAGGAAAAAGGGGGAGGCTTGCAAGCTGAAGATTACCATCCCAACTGTGAAGCACGGGGGTGGCAGCATCATGTTGGTGGGGTGCTTTGCTGCAGGAGGGACTGGTGCACTTTACAAAATAGATGGCATCATGAGGAAGATTAATGATGTGGATATATTGAAGCAACATCTCAAGACATCAGTCAGGAAGTTAAAGCTTGGTCGCAAATGGGTCTTCCAAATGGACAATGACCCCAAGCATACTTCCAAAGTTGTGGCAAAATGGCTTAAGGACAACAAAGTCAAGGAATTGGAGTGGCCATCACAAAGCCCTGACCTCAATCCTATAGAAAATGTGTGGGCAGAACTGAAAAAACGTGTGCGAGTAAGGAGGCCTACAAACCTGACTCCGTTACTCTGTCAGGAGGAATGGGCCAAGATTCACCCAACTTATTGTGGGAAGCTTGTGGAAGGCTACCTGAAACGTTTGACCCAAGTTAAAACTTCTTATGGTTCAACTCCCGTTAACGGGATCAATTTGACAACATCCGGTGAAATGGCAGAGCGCCAAATTCAAAACAATTATTAGAAATATTTTACTTTCATACATTCACAAGTGCAACACACAAAATTAAAGCTTAACTTCTTGTTAATCTAGCCACCGTGTCAGATTTTAAAAAGGCTTTACGGCGAAAGCAAACCATGCTATTATCTGAGGATAGCACCCCATCAAACAAACACAGACCATCATATTTCATCCCACCAGGCGCGACACAAAACTCAGAAATAACGATATAATTCATGCCTTACCTTTGAAGATCTTTCTGTGTTGGCACTCCAATATGTCCCATAAACATCATAAATGGTCCTTTTGTTCGATTAATTCCGTCGTTATATCTCCAAAATATCCATTTATTTGGCGCTTTTGATCCAGAAAAACACCGGTTCCAACTCACGCAACATGACTACAAAATGTCTAGTAAGTTATCTGTAAACGCTGTCCAAACATTTCAAACAACTTTCCTAATACAACTTTAGGTATTTTTTTACGTAAATAATCAATAAAATTTAAGACGGGATAAAATGTGTTCAATTGCGGATAAAAATGAATGGTTTGTCCTCAGGGTTTCGCCTGCCAAAGAAGTTCTGTTATACTCACAGACATCATTCAAACAGTTTTAGAAACTGCAGAGTGTTTTCTATCCGAATCCCCTAATAATATGCATATCCTAGCTTCTGGGCCTGAGTAGCAGGCAGTTTACTTTGGGCACGCTTTTCATCTGGACGTGAAAATACCGCCCCCTAGCCTAGAGAGGTTAAACAATTTAAAGGCAATGCTACCAAATACTAATTGAGTGTATGTAAACTTCTGACCCACTGGGAATGTGATAAATAATTCTGTCTACTATTATTCTGACATTTCACATTCTTAAAATAAAGTGGTGATCCTAACTGACCTAGGACAGGGAATTTGTACTAGGATTAAATATCAGGAATTGTCAGAAAAACTGAGTTTAAATGTATTTGGCTAAGGTGTATGTAAACTTCCGACTTCAACTGTATATGCAGTATATATAGATAGAGATATAGTAAACCTCAGTATAAACTGAAATCTTGATTCTTCTCTGGTTGATAGTCTGGTAGAGCAACACATCTACTGCTTCCTGCCAATCCAATTGTAGTATTTCAGGCTATGAGACTAAAAAACCAACTGCCCTCCTGACTTAGGCAGGTTGCTCGGTCCCTGATGATGAATGCTAAAAGACTGACTCACCCTCCATGGGTGTGTTGGTGTCAGGGCGGTTCGCGAAGACCACATCTACGTATTCCAGCTGCAACCTCTGGAGGGAGCCCTTCAGACCTGGACAGAGAGAGGACGGGAGAAAGAGAGGAAGGGAGAGAGAGAGGAAGAGAGAAAGAGATGAGAGGAGGGGAGAGGAGGACGGTTGAGGAGAGGAGAAGAGGAGGGGAATGGAGAGGAGAGTTGGGGAGAGGAGGGAGGACGGGAGAAGGGGAGAGGAGGAGTGTTGAGGAGGGGAGGGGATAGGATAGGATAGGAGGGCAGAGGAGAGGAGGAGGGTTGAGGAGAGGAGTAGAGAAGAGGAGGAGGGGAGAGAGAAAAGATAAGGGAGAGGAGGGGAGATATCAATCAATACAGTTCACAGGGGAGAGACTGGGTGAGACACGGTGAGATAGAGTGAGACATGGTGAGACATGGTGAGACAGTGAGACAGGGTGAGACACGGTGAGACACTGTGAGACAGGGTGAGACACTGTGAGATAGAGTGAGACAGGGTGAGACATGGTGAGACAGGGTGAGACACGGTGAGACAGGGTGAGACACGGTGAGACAGGGTGAGATATGGTGAGACAGGGTGAGATACGGTGAGACAGGGTGAGATAGGTTGAGACACGGTGAGACACGGTGAGACAGGGTGAGATAGGTTGAGACACGGTGAGACACGGTGAGACAGGGTGAGACAGGGTGAGATAGAGTGAGACATGGTGAGACATGGTGAGACAGTGAGACAGGGTGAGACACGGTGAGACACGGTGAGACAGGGTGAGACATGGTGAGACACGGTGAGACACGGTGAGACAGGGTGAGATACGGTGAGACAGGGTGAGATACGGTGAGACAGGGTGAGACACGGTGAGACAGGGTGAGATACGGTGAGACAGAGTGAGATAGGGTGAGATAGGTTGAGATACGGTGAGACACAGTGAGACACGGTGAGACAGGGTGAGATACGGTGAGACAGAGTGAGATAGGTTGAGACACGGTGAGATAGGGTGAGACAGGTTGAGACACGGTGATGCGGGTGCCTGTGTGGTCTGACCTTCAATAATGTGTTTCCTTGAAAGGCCTCTCTCAGTCTCTGCTCTGTGGGCACAGACACAGACAGGAGAGAAAAACTACACATTAAAATCTGTTTCTCAACTCACTGCTGGTAGTCAACTGTCAACTGCTGTGTCCTTATCAGTGCTTTCCCGCTTGTGTGTGTTTGTGTGTGTGTGTGAGTGTGTTTCATGTACAGTTAGTGTGTGCGAGTGTGTGTTCAGAGTCTTCAACTACAATCCTCTCCTTCTCCTGCAGAAGGATGGAGCCTATGAATATTCATGAAGGATGAACGAGGGAAGAAATAATGCACACCTTTATCCTTCTCACTAATCCTGCTGTGACTGCCACCACGCATCATGGAGCTGTGATTGCCACCACGCATCATGGAGTTGAGAGGCTATATAAAACCTCTGCAGCTGTGCGTGTGTGCTGTGCGTGTGTGTGTGTGTGTGTTATCAGACAATGTATTTTCCCCCTGGTCAGCAGAGCAGGAATGTATGACAGTGAAGAGGTACAGAGGCAGAGCTGTAAACAGCTGAGCTCTGCCTTATGAGACTTTTTCAACGGGAACTTACTTTCCTCCCCAGTACAGCTTGGTAGTGATGACCAGACTTGATCGTCTAAAGGGAGAGGGAGAGCAAGAGGGAGAGAGGGAGAGAATGAGAGGGAAAGGTAGAGAGAGAGAGGGAGAGGGAGAGAGGGAGAGAACGAGAGGGAAAGGTAGAGAGGGAGAGAGGGAGAGAGAGAACGAGAGGGAAAGGTAAAGAGAGAGAGGGGAGAGAGGGAGAGAACGAGAGGGAAAGGTAGAGAGAGAGAGAGGGGAGAGAGGGAGAGAACAAGGGAAAGGTAGAGAGAGAGAGAGGGAGAGAGGGAGAGAACGAGAGGGAAAGGTTGAGAGAGAGAGAGGGAGAGAGGGAGAGAACGAGAGGGAAAGGTAGAGAGAGAGAGAGGGGAGAGAGGGAGAGAACGAGGGAAAGGTAGAGAGAGAGAGAGGGAGAGAGGGAGAGAACGAGAGGGAAAGGTAGAGAGAAAGAGAGAGAGAGAGAGAGAGGGAGAGGGAAGGAGAAAGGGAGCTGTTTTATTGGCATTAAAAACAGTGCGCCAAAGCAACAATTTATACGATATACATTAAAATAAAATAATAAATAATAATAATATAAAATGGTATAAATTAATAAAATGGTATAAATTAATAAAATTGTATAAATATAAAAGTCTAAACATGGAAAATGAAATTATAAATAACTGACTGTCATCCTCACCATTACATCAGTACTACAACTACCATCCTCATTACTTCTACCATCATTACTACAACTACCATCCTCATTACTACTACCATCATTACTACAACTACCATCCTCATTACTACTACTACCATCCTCATTACTACTACCACCATTACTACAACTACCATCCTCATTACTACTACTACCATCCTCATTACTACTACTACCATCCTCATTACTACTACTACCATCCTCATTACTACAACTACCATCCCCATTACTACAACTACCATCCTCATTACTACTATCCTCATTACTACAACTACCATCCCCATTACTACTACTACCATCCTCATTACTACAACTACCATCCCCATTACTACAACTACCATCCTCATTACTACAACTACCATCCCCATTACTACTACCATCCTCAGTACTACAACTACCATCCTCATTACTACAACTACCATCCTCATTACTACTACTACCATCCTCAGTACTACAACTACCATCCTCATTACAACTACTACCATCCTCATTAATACTACTACTACCACCACCACCATCATTAAACTGCTATCATTACCATCACCCCTACCACTACTATTTGGAATAATAATCACAACAATACTACTACTACTACTACTAATACTACTACTTCTACTACTACTACTAGTAATGACAATACTACTACTACTACTACTAATACTACTACTTCTACTACTACTAATAATAATAACAATACTACTACTACTACTAATAATAACAATACTAGTACTACTTCTACTACTACTTCTACTACTACTACTACTACTACCACTAATAACAATACTACTACTACTACTAATAATAATAATAATAATAACAATACTACTACTACTAATAATAATAATAACAATACTACTACTGCTACTACTAATAATAATAATAATAACAATACTACTACTAATACTACTACTACTGCTACTAATAATACTACTACTACTAATAACAACAACAACAACAACAACAACAATACTACTACTACTACTACTACTAATAATAACAATACTACTTCTACTACTACTACTACTACTACTACATCTACTACTACTACTACTGTCACGACTTCCACCGAAGTCAGCTCCTCTCCTTGTTCGGGTAGGGTACGGCGATCGACGTCACCGGCTTTCTAGCCAATCGCCGCTCCATTTCTCATATTCCATTGGTTTTGTCTTGTTCCATTACACAGCTGGTTTTCATCCCATAATTACTGCATGTATTTAGTCCTCTGTTCCCCTCCATGTCTTTGTGTGTAATTGTTTATCGTTATGTGGATATTGTCGGGCGCTTTACTTTTGCTATGTTCCGTGTTTTTGGCACGCGATTGTTTATATGTGCTGTCATTTGTGGAACGGAATTAAAGTGCGCCTGTTCACTACACTCTGCTCTCCTGCACCTGACGTCGCCTCCCGTACACACCATTGACAACTACTAATAATAACAATACTACTACTACTACTAATACTACTACTTCTACTACTACTAGTAATGACAATACTACTACTTCTACTACTACTACTAATAATAACAATACTACTACTACTAATAATAACAATACTAGTACTACTTCTACTACTACTTCTACTACTACTACTACTACTACTACCACTAATAACAATACTACTACTACTACTAATAATAATAATAACAATACTACTACTACTAACAATAACAATAATACTACTACTTCTACTACTACTACTACTACTACTAATACTACTACTACTAATACTGCTACTACTACTAGTACTACTAATAATAACAATACTACTACTACTACTACTAATAATAATAATAATAATAATAATAACAATACTACTACTACTTCTACTACTACTACTACTACTACTAATACTTCTACTACTACTACTGCTACTACTACTGCTTCTACTACTACTACTACCTTCCCAAGTTTTCTCACGTCACCCCGCTCCTCCGCACACTCCACTGGCTTCCAGTTGAAGCTCGCATCTGCTACAAGACCATGGTGCTTGCCTACGGAGCTGTGAGGGGAACGGCACCTCCGTACCTTCAGGCTCTGATCAGGCCCTACACCCAAAGAAGGGCACTGCGTTCATCCACCTCTGGCCTGCTGGCCCCCCTACCTCTGAGGAAGCACAGTTCCCGCTCAGCCCAGTCAAAACTGTTCGCTGCTCTGGCACCCCAATGGTGGAACAAGCTCCCTCACGATGCCAGGACAGCGGAGTCAATCACCACCTTCCGTAGACACCTGAAACCCCACCTCTTTAAGGAATACCTGGAATAGGATATAGTAATCCTTCTAACCGCCCCCCCCCCCCCCAAAAAAAAGAAAAGATATAGATGTACTATTGTAAAGTGGTTGTTCCACTGGATATCTTAAGGTGAATGCACCAATTTGTAAGTTGCTCTGGATAAGAGCGTCTGCTAAATGACGTAAATGTAAATGTACTACTACTACTAATAATATCAATACTACTACTAATCATAATAATAACAATACTACTACTACTTCTACTACTACTACTACTACTACTAATAATAATAACAATACTACTACTACTGCTACTACTACTAAGACTACTACTACTACTGGTAATAATACTACTACTACTAATATTAATAACAATACAACTACTACTACAAATAATAACAATACTACCACTACTTTTACTACTACTACTACTACTACTACTACTACTACTACCACTACTACTACTACTACTACTACTACTACTACTACTACTACTACCACTACTACTACTACTACTACTACTACTACTACTACCACTACTACTACTACTACTACTACTACTACTACTACTACTACTACTACTACTACTACTACCACTACTACTACTACTTCTACTACTACTACTAACAATAACAATACTACCACTACTTCTACTACTACTACTGCTACTACTACTACTACTTCTACTACTACTACTAATAATAACAATATTACCACTACTTCTACTACTACTACTACTACCAATACTACTACTACTACTACTACTACTACTAATAATAATAATAATAATAACACTACTACTACTACTACTACTACTACTACTGTTACTACTACTACTGTTACTACTAATAATAATACAAAGTATGTTACTGTTTACTATGCAGATGTTATTATTCAGTATCCCTCTGGCTATTTTTTTTAATGTTTTACATTTATTTCACCTTTATTTAACCAGGTAAGCTAGTTGAGAACAAGTTCTCATTTACAACTGCGACCTGGCCAAGATAAATGTTGCCTGCTATGGCAAGCAAATATATATTTGGAAGCAAGAGGAACTGTTGCTCCTTCGGCCATGAGTATTTTAAGTTTTTCCTCTGCGTTTAATAAGTAAAAATGTTGAATAAATGTATTCATTTCTGTGAATAATGAATCTATTGGTAATGTAGATGAGTGTACATTGAACCTCCTGCTGTCCTACAATCTGTACTGCCAGGGAGGAACGTGTGTTCACCAGTTCCATTACATAATGATGTAACAATTCAACAACGAGTGGGAACAATCTGCAGTGACAGAACAGCTAGGACACGTCAATAAGACATGGAGATACTGAGACACACACACACACACACACACACACACACACACACACACACACACACACACACACACACACACACACACACACACACACACACACACACACACACACACACACACACACACACACACACACACACACACACACACACACACACAGTAACATACCTCCAGCACTTCTTCTTGATGATGTTACCCAATATGACTTCAGCTCTGGAAAGCAATGCCTGTCATTATACTGTACACTACATAGATGACCATCACTTTCTATAAGGGATGGATCGACATTTACAGAATGGGTACCAGGACCAAAATATAGGGAGGGTCATGCTTTTTCAATTTCAGTCAAATTTCTGCGTTGCCATGCAATGCTTACAGGACAAACAGTTTGTAAAACTGCATATCTAAGGCTCCGGTCTGTCCTTAAAATGAGGGTAAACAGTAGACATATTCTCTGCTATCCACTTTATGTTTTAATTATTATTTTGGGTATGGGGAGGGTCACTTGTTTAAGTATTTTTAAGCGTTCAGTGAGGGTTTAGGTAAGAAATATTTTGCTGAAGGGTGGGCCATCCATTTTCATTGCAGAGATGTCAGATTTTCCCCATGTAACCCTTAAAATAAATAACGTTCACTCCCTTCCATTAAAAAGAAAAATATAAAGAGGTTTATTATATCTTGACTCACTTTCCAGCAGCGTACACCTCCGCTGTGTCAAACAGGTTGACTCCACTCTCATACGCCATGGTCATCAGTTGCTCGGCCACCTGGGAAAACACACAGAGGTCAGAGGTCAAAGATGTCACACACGCATCACACTCAACACACACACATAGACACACATCCTCATCATCATCATCCCCATCATCACATATCAGGTGTGTAGGAACCAGAGGTTAGCAGCCAGGATTTTAACCCACCTATCTAAGAACAGCAAAATGCTTTTTGGTGAAAAACCCTCTTTATGTCTGAGCTCTGGCTCTGCTCCTCCTGTTAGTTCCACTCTCTGTCTTCTCTCTTCCAGGTTACTATAGATAGTGTTTCTAGTCTGGTTCTATAGTTGTCCCTCTAGAGAGCTGAGCTGTTCCTCTCTCCAGTGTGTTTCAGTGTGTCAATGCAGCAGGCTGAGGCAGCAGACTTTCCAGTGATTCACCCAGACTGAAGATCATACATCATCATGCTGAATTGTTCCCAGATTCAATTCCCTTTATTGCAATGTGGCTGTAAGTGAATTTGCTTAAATTTCCCTCTGCGGTGGTGTGTGAGCAAGGGTGTGTCTGTCTCTTTGTGAGACTGGGAGTCTGTGTGTGTCTAACCCTCTCCCTATTTGAGTCGGAGAGGCCTTGCTACTTACAGAGCTCGCTAAACCACTGTCCTCCCCTCTGCTGAGGATCTGTCCATCAACTCTCCTAAAATTATCTTTGCCACTGCAGCTAGAAATTAGGCAGGGATCCAAACCCTGGTTTGTGTGTGCGTGCGTGCGTGCGTGCACGACAGGATGAAAAGAGAGGAAGAAAGAGAGGAAAAGAACTGAAACAATGAATGGCTGGTGACAACAGTCTGTCAATCAAAAAGTAGTTGTGATGAAGGGAACTAGAGTAGGGACAATAGACTGTTAAATGAAAGACTGATTGATGGATGACTGACAGAGAGAGAGAGAAAGAGAAAGTGAAAAAGAGAGACAGAGAGAGAAAGAGAGAGAGAGACAAAGAAAGAGTGGCAAAGAGAGAGACAAAGAGAGAGAGAGAGAAAAAGAGAGAGACAGAGAGAGAAAGAGAAAGAGAGACAAAGAGAGAGAGAGACAGAGAGAGAGACAGAGAGAGAAAGAGAGACAAAGAGAGAGACAGAGACAGAGAGAAAAAGAGAGACAAAGAGAAAGAGAGAGAGAGAAAGAGAGAGAGACAGAGAGATAAAGAGAGACAAAGAGAGAGAGAGAGACAGAGAGAAAAAGAGAGACAAAGAGAAAGAGAGAGAAAGAGTGGCAGAGAGAGAAAGCAAGAGAGAGAGAGAGAGAAAGAGAGGGTTAGATTGTGTAATTAGAAAAACACAATAGCCTTCTTAATCACTTCGATAACTGTCATCTCTCTCCCTCCCCCTCTTCCTCTGCATTATCATTAACAGCAGACTCGTACATTTTCTCAATAAAAACAATGTACCGAGCAAATTTCAAATTGTTTTTTTTACCAAATTACCGTACGACAGAGAACGTATTCCTGCACACCCTAACTGACAAACAAACAAACCAAAACAAATGCAGTCTTCTCATGCTTTGTTGATTTCAAAAAAAACTTTTGACTCAATTTGGCATGAGGATCTGCTATACAAATTGATGGAAAGTGGTGTTGGGGGAAAAACATACAACATTATAAAATCCATGTACACAAACAACAAGTGTGCGGGTTAAAATACGCAAAAAAACACACATTTCTTTCTTTTAAGCCCCACCCTCTTCTACATATATATCAACGAATTGGCGAGGGCACTAGAACAGTCTGCAGCACCCGGCCTCACCCTACTAGAATCTGAAGTCAAATGTCTACTGTTTGCTGATGATCTGGTGCTTCTGTCACCAACTAAGGAGGGCCTACAGCAGCACCTATATCTTCTGCACAGATTCTGTCAGACCTGGGCCCTGACAGTAAATCTCAGTAAGACAAAGATAATGGTGTTCCAAAAAAGGTCCAGTCGCCAGGACCACAAATACAGATTGCATCTAGACACCTCGAGCACACAAAAAACGATACATACCTCAGCCTAAACAACAGCGCCACAGGTAGCTTCCACAAAGCTGTGAACAATCTGAGAGACAAGGCATAAGGGGCCTTCTATGCCATCAAAAGGAACATAACATTCGACATACCAATTATTATCTGGCAAAAAATACTGGAATCAGTCATAGAACCCATCGCCCTTTATGGTTTTGTGGTCTGGGGTCTGCTCACCAACCAACAATTCACAAAATGGGACAAACATCAAATTGAGACTCTGCATGCTGAATTTTGCAAACAATATCCTCCGTGTACAACGTAAAACACCAAATAATGCAGAGCAGAATTAGGCCGATACCCGCTAATGATCAAAATCCAGAAAAGAGACGTTAAATTCTACAAACACCTAAAAGGAAGTGATTCCCAAACCTTCTATAACAATGCCATCAACTACAGAGAGATGAACCTGTAGAAGAGTCCCCTAAGCAAGCTGGTCCTGGGGCTCTGTTCACAAACACAAACAGACTCCTGTTACACAATAGGTGCTGTGTGTGTTCATATACTCTGAAGGTAATGAGGTGTTGGTGCTGCTGTGAGACTCTCCTACTACACCACTCAAAACCATTTTAAAATCACACCATTTTTGCCTGTGTTTGTGTGTTGTGTGTGTAATCTGACCAACTCTTCTAAATATGCTACTCATTCAAAATGGTTGCCTGCATTTTTTTAATTTTCAATTTGACCTTTTTTTTTTAAACTAGGCAAGCCTGGAGCCACTTTAAATGTCAACCTGGGTATCTCTCAAACTACTAGCCTATTTTGATTATACATCTGACTACCTGACCCTACCATTCACTGCCCCATCTAGATGGAACCCAAACCACAGACAATATCAGTACCAATTAGGAAAATAATCAAAGCCAACACACTAATGATCAGAGACTCCCATACCTCCACCATAACCTCATCAAAACCAACACACTAATGATCAGAGACTCCCATACCTCCACCATAACCTCATCAAAACCAACACACTAATGATCAGACTCCCATACCTCCACCATAACCTCATCAAAACCAACACACTAATGATCAGAGACTCCCATACCTCCACCATAACCTCATCAAAACCAACACACTAATGATCAGACTCCCATACCTCCACCATAACCTCATCAAAACCAACAAACTAATGATCAGACTCCCATACCTCCACCATAACCTCATCAAATCCAACACACTAATGATCAGAGACTCCCATACCTCCACCATAACCTCATCAAAACCAACACACTAATGATCAGAGACTCCCATACCTCCACCATAACCTCATCAAATCCAACACACTAATGATCAGAGACTCCCATACCTCCACCATAACCTCATCAAAACCAACACACTAATGATCAGAGACTCCCATACCTCCACCATAACCTCAACAAAACCAACACACTAATGATCAGAGACTCCCATACCTCCACCATAACCTCATCAAATCCAACACACTAATGATCAGAGACTCCCATACCTCCACCATAACCTCATCAAATCCAACACACTAATGATCAGAGACTCCCATACCTCCACCATAACCTCATCAAAGCCAACACACTAATGATCAGAGACTCCCATACCTCCACCATAACCTCATCAAAACCAACACACTAATGATCAGAGACTCCCATACCTCCACCATAACCTCATCAAAACCAACACACTAATGATCAGAGACTCCCATACCTCCACCATAACCTCATCAAATCCAACACACTAATGATCAGAGACTCCCATACCTCCACCATAACCTCATCAAATCCAACACACTAATGATCAGAGACTCCCATACCTCCACCATAACCTCATCAAAACCAACACACTAATGATCAGAGACTCCCATACCTCCACCATAACCTCATCAAATCCAACACACTAATGATCAGAGACTCCCATACCTCCACCATAACCTCATCAAATCCAACACACTAATGATCAGAGACTCCCATACCTCCACCATAACCTCATCAAATCCAACAAACTAATGATCAGAGACTCCCATACCTCCACCATAACCTCATCAAAACCAACACACTAATGATCAGAGACTCCCATACCTCCACCATAACCTCATCAAAACCAACACACTAATGATCAGAGACTCCCATACCTCCAGCATAACCTCATCAAATCCAACACACTAATGATCAGAGACTCCCATACCTCTACCATAACCTCATCAAAACCAACACACTAATGATCAGAGACTCCCATACCTCCAGCATAACCTCATCAAATCCAACACACTAATGATCAGAGACTCCCATACCTCCACCATAACCTCATCAAAACCAACACACTAATGATCAGAGACTCCCATACCTCCACCATAACCTCATCAAATCCAACAAACTAATGATCAGAGACTCCCATACCTCCACCATAACCTCATCAAAACCAACACACTAATGATCAGAGACTCCCATACCTCCACTATAACCTCATCAAATCCAACACACTAATGATCAGAGACTCCCATACCTCCACCATAACCTCATCAAATCCAACACACTAATGATCAGAGACTCCCATACCTCCAGCATAACCTCATCAAAACCAACACACTAATGATCAGAGACTCCCATACCTCCACCATAACCTCATCAAAACCAACACACTAATGATCAGAGACTCCCATACCTCTACCATAACCTCATCAAAACCAACACACTAATGATCAGAGACTCCCATACCTCCACCATAACCTCATCAAATCCAACACACTAATGATCAGAGACTCCCATACCTCTACCATAACCTCACTATATAACATGACATTAGAAGAAAGACAAGCCATAGCCTAACCCCTAAACTCGAATCCCTAACCCCTAACCTCTAACCCTTAACCCCTAACAAGCCATAGCTACATGAGGGAAACACAAACACATAACCATAGAACCAGCAGACAAAGTCTCCAAGATAATAATCATGGATAACCAGCAGTACCTTTTTGAAGCCAACAAATAATAGCAGACCTCTATGGATAGAAATTACACATACTGTAGACAAAAGGGAATATCTAGATGGACCAGACCAGAGACTCTTCTATCTCCTCTCTAAGATCCATCAAGCACCAGATACCTGGACAGTCCCTTTTGAGGTCCCGAAGGGAAGACTGATTGTGTCAGACTGCGGAAGTGAGTCCTCACCAGCAGTTGAATTCATTGACTACTTCCTCAATCCCATTTCACAAAGGCACCCCAGCTACCTTAAGGACACATATCACTTCATAGAGTCCACACCATTCCAGTCCCAGCACATGCATACTTATTCACCATAGACATAGACTTTCTGTACACCAACATAGACATCTCATCAGTCTTGGCAGCTGTGGACTCTGGAGATATCCTGATCCAGAGAGATCATACTCACACCTCCTACAGCTCTTACAACTTGACTTAAAAAATTAATGATTTCACATTCAATTACCAACACTATCTACAGATTCGTGGGACAGCGATGGGTAAGAAGTTCTCTCTGGCTTATGACATTTATATGGCAGACTGGGAAATGACAGCCTTGACTAAATGCCCATTGCGTCCCATGTTTTATAGACGCTACCTGGATGATATCTTCAGGGTGTGGGAACATGATCTGGTACACTTTACAACATTAATTGACATTCTCAATAACCATCATCCCATTATAACAGTCAAATATGTCACCCTCCCTCATCCACACAACCAATTTATTGGACACAACAGTCTTTTTTTCCATGTACTGACACACACACATAGTCTCCCTACACACAAAACTATACTTTAAGGACAGAGACACCCTACTCCACAAATCCAGCTACCACCCCAAACATCATACATTCACTGGCATTGTCAAGTACCAACTCATCCCATTCCATAGACTGTGTACACAGCAGATATACTTTCATTCAGCCACACAGACCCTCTTTGCTGCACTGGGGAAGAGGGGATACTCAAAGCGGTCATTGAGGTATATAAAGGCAAACACAACGGCAGGCCTTACCAACAACATATTGCCTGTTTCCCTAACCCTAACCCACCTGCTCCTGACAGGACCACGGGCCCAGATCAGACATTTAACCCTAACCTCCATAACTCTCCCTGCAGAACCCTAGACCTGGCACTGAATCCTGACCTGCAACATCACACACCTAATCTGAACCATTTCCCTAATCTGGGTCCGCACCCCTTCCCTGCCCTCCACCCAGACCCCCTGTCCCTATCCCCCCACTCCTTCCCTGCCCTCCACCTAGACCCCCTGTCCCTATCCCCCCACCCCTTCCCTGCCCTCCACCCAGACCCCCTGTCCCTGTCCCTATCCCCCCACTCCTTCCCTGCCCTCCACCCAGACCCCCTGTCCCTATCCCCCCACCCCTTCCCTGCCCTCCACCCAGACCCCCTGTCCCTGTCCCTATCCCCCCACCCCTTCCCTGTCCTCCACCCAGACCCCCTGTCCCTATCCCCCACCCCTTCCCTGCCCTCCACCCAGACCCCCTGTCCCTATCCCCCCACCCTTCCCTGTCCTCCACCCAGACCCCCCTGTCCCTGTCCCTATCCCCCCACCCCTTCCCTGTCCTCCACCCAGACCCCCTGTCCCAATCCCCCCACCCCTTCCCTGCCCTCCACCCAGACCCCCTGCCCTCCACCCAGACCCCCTGTCCCTGTCCCCCCACCCCTTCCCTGCCCTCCACCCAGACCCCCTGTCCCTATCCCCCCACTCCTTCCCTGCCCTCCACCCAGACCCCCTGTCCCTGTCCCTATCCCCCCACCCCTTCCCTGTCCTCCACCCAGACCTTAGTCTATGCTGTTTTGACATTGCTCATCCATTTATGTATTCTTAATTCCATTCCTTTACTTAGATTTGTGTGTATTAGGTAGTTGTTGTGGAATTGTTAGATATTACTTGTTAGATATTACTACACTGTCGGAGCTAGAAACACATTTCGCTACACCTGTAATAACATCTGCTAAACACGTGTATGTGACCAATAAAATGTGATTTGATTATTCCTATAGACCTACCTCTAAACCACCTATTGAACAACAGCACTATAGACAACTCCAACACACTCAAAATCCACATGCACAGACCTCTAGTCCTACCCCATAACTCATGACTATTCATGAGCACCACCTTTGTCTCTGTCATAACATGCATACTAAGTCACGACATAGAAACCAGCCACTCCGTCAAACATAGCACTTCTTTTACCAGCTCTTAATCTCTTAATCCCTTGGTGTGATCCTTCATTATTTACTCTTTTATTTGTTTCATCAATGATTTATATATTAATGCTTCTTCTTATTATTATATTTTCTAATTGTTTACCCTCAGAATGTAATCAATTCCTTGTCTTCCTCTCATTGTTGTCTTCATTTCATTGAACCATCGCAGGTGTGTGTGTGTGTGTGTGTGTGTGTGTGTGTGTGTGTGTGTGTGTGTGTGTGTGTGTGTGTGTGTGTGTGTGTGTGTGTGTGTGTGTGTGTGTGTGTGTGTGTGTGTGTGTGTGTGTGTGTGTGTGTGTGTGTGTGTGTGTGTGTGTGTGTGTGTGGGGTGGGAGGTCCCTTCTGCAGAACTGTCTGTATGGGTTTCCACAGCACACATCTGTTTGTGACAGAGGGGTCAATGACCCAAACCCGGCTCATTTAATCCCTACCATTGTGTCGCTGAGTTGTCATAACGCTTCAGCAAATGTACATTACCCCAGGAGGAGCTGGAAGACACAATCTAAGGAAACTCATTTATGTCACTCTAGCTGCCCGGAATGCCTCTGCTGATCCCACAGCTGTTGTATGCAGTAATCATGTGCCTATGAACTACTGTTAGCACTGAGGTGGTGTGCCCTACTAGGAAGTCCACTGTGTGCAGCTCACCCTGAACTAACATAAATAACATGAGCATGTCTACCTCTGCTAAACTTCCCAGTAAAGCAATGAAAACAGTCAAGCATCCAAGAAAAGTGCTCAAAATAGCCCACGTTAACATATGTAGCTTAAGAAACAAGGTTCATGAAATCAATAATTTGCTAGTAACAGATGACATTCATATTCTGACTATCTCTGAAACTCACTTAGATAATACCTTTGATGGAACAGTGGTAGCAATACATGGTTATAACATCTACAGAAAATAAATGCCAAAGGTGGAGGTGTTGCTGTTTATATTCAGAACCACATTCCTGTAAAGATTTAAAGATGGTTTCATGTTAAATACCGTTGAAGAAATATGGCTACAGGTTAATCTGCCTCACCTAAAGCCCATTCTGGTGGGAAGCTGCTATAGACCACCAAGTGCTAACAGTCAGTATCTGGATAATGTGTGAAATGCTTGATAATGTATGTGATATCAACAGAGAGGTATATTTTCTGGGTGATTTAAATATTGACTGGCTTCCATCAGGCTGCCCACTCATGAGAAAGCTTCGAACTGTAACTACAGTGGTTCCTCTTTTAAAAGTTGCGAGCTTACACCACGGGACTTAGAGGTACCCAGCGTCACAGCTTCATTGCTCCAGACCACCACAAGGGGGAGTTAGAGCACTCATTATGCATTTTGGTCCCAAGGTTTTTATATGACCAGTCATATCGAGTTGTTCCAATGACGAATTTGACGAGGGTCACCCGTCCCTGCTGACTTCAGCAAAGATGGCTGACAAAACATTACGGGGAAGCAAATGTATGTAGTTATAACGTCATAATGAGTCAAGCAAAAAAATGACAATTGAGAGGAATATGTTAGTTAATGTAGATACAAACGATTGTGCTTATTTCTTTGACATAAAGTTAATTTATGAAAATCGCTATTTAGCGAGGTTTTTTTCAGCCATATGCAATACCAGGTGTATCAAACTCAGTCGTTATAGCAAGCAGGGAGCAGGTTTCAATCCCTCAACATTCTAGCCCGAAGTCCAGCATGCTATCGACTGTGCCCAAATGTATTAATTGGGGTTGGGGCCGATTGTGGCGAAAAACACTTTATCAATTGGAATCTTTAACGTGGAAAGTGGAAAAAGTATTATTATTAGTATTTTACAAGCATAGCAAATAGATACAAATTATGTGGTTAAAATAAAAATGTAGCCCATCATGCAAATGATTCCTGTTAGCAGGACAACAGACTTTTTATAGCCCGGCTACTGTTGTGAAAATCCCTCAACTTGCAATGTAGTTGATGCTTAAGTGTTACATTTCTAACTCAAAACAACATTTCTTCATCAACATCTTTATGCTTTCGTTAATCTTCTTGATTTTCTTCCTTTTTTCTGTTGCAATTTTGAGCAAATTGCTCAAGGGCCACGGTTGATTTGTCTGTGAAGATGACGTTATTAAATGTCTCGCCAGCTTTGATCCATGCCTGGGCCTGCAGGACTCAAAGTTCTTTGGGTCGAAACTACAGAGTACAAAACAAGCGAACACATATGGTTAATGTTCTGAGAATAAAAAAGAAATATATAATATATATTAAACATTTCTTACCGAGCCGTGGTGCCCGCAGATTACAGATTGCCTTTGCCGATCGCTCATCATCTTCATTCATTAGTGAGTCAATGGCTTGAATAGTCATTGACTCATTTGCGTTGAAAAGGGCGAGGAACAAGATGGAGTCACAATCATGCCAGGCACACCTGTGAGCTCTGGAACTCCACCTCCGACAGGCAGAGTCAACATACAGTACGTGGCGGGTTTGTCAGGTTTTCGGTTCACCCTGACATTTTTATTCCTCTTCTCACAACAGAACTTGACCAGCTGCTCACCAGGCACAGCAAGGGCCACCCGGACCGTTATGCTGTTCTGCTATTCCAAGGATGTGTAACCGAAGAGAGATACCACGAGTGGGCACAGAATACATAGCCTTCCCACTGTGGCCATCTATTTCAACACCGTTTCACTCTGCTCTGAGACAAGCATGGAGAAATGAAAATGTTAAAATATTCCATGATATTCTTAAGATATGTGTTGACTGAGGATAAGCAAGTGATGTCTGCTAAATAATCAAGTTAGGTTTCAAAAAATAAATAATTCTAAATAGCTGGCTTTATTTACAAATGAGTGAGAATGTCTCCCCCCATGTTCAAGAATTGCCCTTTTCCTCGCTCACTCTACGTTAAATGAAAACTAAATCTCCAAAATATCGTTACTTTTTAAACAAAGCGATTATAATTATTAATTAATTTAGAATTATATAAAAGCCCCTTAGATATTCTCAGATATTCTCACCGATCCTAATGGAAAATGCCCCTTAGATATTAATTTAGAGTCCTCCAATCCTCTAAATGTATGGACAATGCACCTTAGATATTAATATAGAGTCCTCCAATCCTCTAAATGTAATTATAGACGGAGAGTCACATCAATGAAAAAAATATTTTTAATGTACTGTTAAAAATGGTGTAGGTCTTATTTATTTAAAAAGCATATTGAAGTTAGAAGCAAAAGCCTACATCTATTTTAGCACCGTTTCACTCTGCTCTGAGACAAGCACGACACAGGGATTCTTTAGCTAAATAGCCCAGTACTGTACTGCCAGACATCACGTTGTACAGCGACATATTTTCCATTCCATCCTTACAGAAACCCAGAGGGTTTTTTGCTTTTCATGGAATAGAAACACCATAATATTCATCAAATGAATTAAGCAAGTACCAGTCAAAAGTTTGGACACACCTACTCATTCAAGGATTTTCCTTTATTTTTACTATTTTCTACTTTGTACAATAATAGTTCAGACATCACAACTGTGGCAGGTGTAGCCCATCATGCAAATGTTTCCTATTAGCAGGACAATATACTTTTATAACCCGGCTACTGTTGTGAAAATCCCTGAACTTGCAATGTTTTCGATGCTTAAGTAATCTAAAGTGTTACATTTCTAACTTAAAAACAGCAGTACAGTATTTCTTCATCAACATCTTTATGCTTTTGTTAATAAAATAAAATAATGAGAAAAAAGAAAATTCAAATGCAGATGTTTATATTTCACTTAATCTCCATTTGGGTATTGGTTAGACAAGAATTCGAAAATTAGGGTGCAGAAATGTGATGCTCTTAGTGTAACCTTTATTTAACTAGGTAAGTCAGTTATGAACAAATTCCTATTTACAAGGACAGCCTACTCCTTCCTCGTAAATAGCCCAGTACTGTACTGCCGACTGTCATTTTCCGTTCCAGCAAGTACCAGTCAAAGGTTTGGACACACCTACTCATTTCAGGATTTTTTTGGTATTTTTACTATTATCTACATTGTAGAATAATAGTGAAGATATCACAACTCTGAAATAACACATATGGAATCAGTGAAGAACAAATTTCTATTTACAAGGACAGCCTACTCCTTCTTCCCCAACGGGGATTTGAACCCTGGTCTCCCGCGTGCCCGCATTCTGTAGTACAGACATGGACTGCTCAGACAGAGAGAGACAAAGAGAGACAAAGAAGAGAGACAAAGAGAGAGAGAGAAAGAGAAAGAAAGAGACAGAGAGAGACAGAGAAAGAGAGCGAGAAAGAGAGAGAGACAGAGAGAGAAAGAGAAAGAGAGAGAGGGCCAGATGATGTAATTAGAGAAACACAAAAGCCTTCCTAATCACTTTGATAACTGTCATCTCTCTCACACCCTCTTTCTTGAACTGTGCTGTTGGTTAACTTGTTATGGATAGGGGCAGTATTTTCACGGCCGGATAAAAAACGTACCCGATTTAATCTGGTTATTACTCCTGCCCAGAAACTAGAATATGCATATAATTAGTAGCTTTGGATAGAAAACACTCCAACGTTTCTAAAACTGTTTGAATGGTGTCTGTGAGTATAACAGAACTCAAATGGCAGGCCAAAACCTGAGAAGATTCTGTACAGGAAGTACCCTGTCTGACCATTTCTTGGCCTTCTTTGTCATCTCTATCCAAAACAGAGGATCTCTGCTGTAACGTGACACTTTCTAAGGCTCCCATAGGCTCTCAGAAGGCGCCAGAACGTTGAATGATGACTCTGCAGTCTCTGGCTGAAAAACAGTAGCGCATTTGGATAGTGGTCGATCTGAGCACAATGAGACGGGTGTGCGTGTGCACGTGAAAAGGCCATTTTACATTTTCAGTCTTTGAACGAAAACAACGACTCCCGGTCGGAATATTATCGCTATTTTACGAGAAAAATCGCATAAAAATTTATTTTAAACAGCGTTTGACATGCTTCGAAGTACGGTAATGGAATATTTTGACATTTTTTGTCACGATACGTATCCGCGCGTCACCCTTCGTTACCCTTCGGATAGTGTCTTGAACGCACGAACAAAACGCCGCTATTTGGATATAACTATGGATTATTTGGAACCAAACCAACATTTGTTGTTGAAGTAGAAGTCCTGGGAGTGCATTCTGACGAAGAACAGCAAAGGTAATCCAATTTTTCTTATAGTAAATCTGAGTTTGGTGAGGGCCAAACTTGGTGGGTGTCAAAATAGCTAGCCTGTGATGGCCGGGCTATCTACTCAGAATATTGCAAAATGTGCTTTCACCGAAAAGCTATTTTAAAATCGGACACCGCGATTGCATAAAGGAGTTCTGTATCTATAATTCTTAAAATAATTGTTATGTTTTTTGTGAATGTTTATCGTGAGTAATTTAGTAAATTCACCGGAAGTGTTCGGTGGGAATGCTAGTTCTGAACGTCACATGCTAATGTAAAAAGCTGGTTTTTGATATAAATATGTACTTGATTGAACAAAACATGCATGTATTGTATAACATAATGTCCTAGGAGTGTCATCTGATGAAGATCATCAAAGATTAGTGCTGCATTTAGCTGTGGTTTTGGTTTTTGTGACATTATATACTAGCTTGAAAAATGGGTGTCTGATTATTTCTGGCTGGGTACTCTCCTGACATAATCTCATGTTTTGCTTTCGTTGTAAAGCCTTTTTGAAATCGGACAGTGTGGTTAGATAAAGGAGAGTCTTGTCTTTAAAATGGTGTAAAATATGTTTGAAAAATTGAAGTTTTCGGATTTTCGAGGAGTTTGTATTTCGCGCTACGCCCTATCATTGGATATTGGAGTGGTGTTCCGCTAGCGGAACATCTGGATGTAAGAGGGCTTGTAAGTAAGTATTTCACGTTAAGGTCTATACTTGTTGTATTCGGCGCATGTGACATATTAAGTTTGATTTGATTTGATTGAACAAACTACACTATGAAGCAACAATAAATGACATAAAGAACAATAGTAAAATGCTTTGGAGCACCTTAAATGAAATTTTGGGCAAAATGACAAACTCAGCTCCATCATTTGTTGAATCAGATGGCTCATTAATCACAAAACCCACTGATATTGACAACTGATATTGCCAACTGATATTGCCAATCATTTTTAATTGGCAATATTTGAAAACTTAGGCATGACATGCCAGCAACAAACACTGACATTACACATCTAAGTATATCTGACCAAATTATGAAATAGAAGGATAGAAATAAACATATATATATTGTTGTCTAGGAACAATGGCAAGCCACCAGGGTCTGACAACTTGGATGGAAAATGACTGAGGATAATAGTGGACGATATTGCCACTCCTGTTTGCCATATTTTCAATTTAAGCCTACTAGAAAGTTAAATAAAGTTTAGGCAAACTGGCTTTACCCAAAGCCAGTGGCATGTCGTTAGTAAAGATTGAAAAATGTAAGGGGCCTAGACAGCTGCCCTGGGGAATTCCTGATTCCACCTGGATTTTGCTTGAGAGGCTTCCATGAAAAAACACCCTCTGTGTTCTGTTAGAAAAGTCTTTCTTTATCCATAATATAGCAGGGGGTGTAAAACCATAACACACACATTTTTCCAGCAGCAGACTATGATCAATTGGTTTTAAAATCAAATCACCAAAAGTCACTGACTGTCTATGGAGTCATATAACTATAGATACTGTGGACATATTTGTGAAATTGAAACAAGGAAATTTTGCAACAAAGCATCTTTCACTCATGCTGCCAAACATACCCTCGTAAAACTGACCATCCTACCGATCCTCGACTTCGGCGATGTCATTTACAAAATAGCCTCCAATACCCTACTCAATAAATTGGATGCAGTCTATCACAGTGCCATCCGTTTTGTCACCAAAGCCCCATATACTACCCACCACTGCGACCTGTACGCTCTCGTTGGCTGGCCCTCGTTTCATACTCGTCGCCAAACCCACTGGCTCCAGGTCATCTACAAGACCCTTCTAGATAAAGTTTCCCCTTATCTCAGCTTGCTGGTCACCATAGCAGCACCCACCTGTAGCACGCGCTCCAGCAGGTATATCTCTCTGGTCACCCCCAAAGCCAATTCCTCCTTCGGCCACCTCTCCTTCCAGTTCTCTGCTGCCAATGACTGGAACAAACTACAAAAATCTCTAAAACTGGAAACACTTATCTCCCTCACTAGCTTTAAGCACCAGCTGTCAGAGCAGCTCACAGATTACTGCACCTGTACATAACCCATCTACAATTTAGCCCAAACAACTACCCCTTCCCTACTGTATTCATTTATTTATTTTGCTCCTTTGCACCACATTATTTATATTTCTACTTTGCACTTTCTTCCACTGCAAATCTACCATTCCAGTGTTTTACTTGCTATATTGTATTTACTTCGCCACCATGGCCTTTTTTGCCTTTACCTCCCCTATTTCACCTCATTTGCTTACTTTGTATATAGATTTATTTTTCTATGTTATTGACTGTGTGTTTGTTTTACTCCATGTGTAACTCTGTGTTGTTGTATGTGTCAAACTGCTTGCTTTATCTTGGCCAGGTCGCAATTGTAAATGAGAACTTGTTCTCAACTTGCCTACCTGGTTAAATAAAGGTGAAATAAATAAAATAAAATAAATATGAAGAATACAACAAAATGTCAATTTCACAGGTACACAGAGTGTTAGTAATACTGCAGAGAGTGTGAAGTGGCATCAATGTGCGATATAGTAGAAAACACCACGAGAGGGAGAGGGAGGAGAGAGCGAGAGAGCGAGAGAGCAAGAGAGAGAGAGAGAGAGAGATGGAGAGCAAGAGAGCAAGAGAGAGAGAGAGAGAGAGATGGAGAGCAAGAGAGAGCAAGAGAGAAAGAGAGAGAGAGAGAAAGAGAGAGCGAGAGAGAGCGAGAGAGAACAAGAGAGAGCAAGAGAGAGAGCGAGAGAGAGAAAGAGAGAGCGAGAGAGGAGCACAAAATAACAGAAAACAAAAGAACAGGAGAGGAGAGGTCCAGGCTTGGAGAGAAGCACAAGTAATTTCGCTCCCTAAGAATAGTAAGCCCTTTACTGGCTCAAATAGCCAACCAATCGACCTGTTACCAACCCTTAGTAAACTTTTGGAAAAAATGGTGTTTGAACAGATTCAATGCTATTTTACAGTAAACAAATTGACAACAGACTTTCAGCACGCTTATAGGGAAGGACACTCAACAAGCACAGCACTAACACAAATGACTGATGATAAAAAGATTGTGGGGGCTGTTTTGTTATACTTCAGTGTGACTTTTAACATTATTGATCATAGTCTGCTGCAGGAAAAACATGTGCGTTATGGCTTTACAACCCCTGCTATATTATGGATAAAGAATTACTTTTCTAACAGAACACAGAGGGTGTTTTTTTCATGGAAGCCTGTCAAGCAAAATCCAGGTGGAATCAGGAATTCCCCAGGGCAGCTGTCTAGGCCCCTGACGTTTTTCAATCTTCACTAACGACATGCCACTGGCTTTGGGTAAAGCCAGTTTGTCTATGTATGCGGATGACTCAACACTATACACATCAGCTACTACAGCAACTGAAATGACTGCAGCACTTAACAAAGAGCTGTAGTTAGTTTCAGAATAGGTGGCAAGGAATAAGTTAGTCCTAAATATTTCAAAAACTAAAAGCATTGTATTTGGGACAAATCATTCACTAAACCCTAAACGTCAACTAAATCTTGTAATAAGTAATGTGGAAATTGAGCAAGTTGAGATGACTAAACTGCTTGGAGTAACTGTGGATTGTAAACTGTCATATTGATACAACATTAGCTAAGATGGGGAGAAGTCTGTCCATAATAAAGCGCTGCACTCCCTTCTTAACAGCACTATCAACAAGGCAGGTTCTACAGGCCCTAGTTTTGTCACACCTGGACGACTGTTCAGGTAGTCAGACTATGGGAGGAGCACAGTACTACTAGAGCCATGACTACATGGAACTCTATTCCACATCAAGTACCTCATGCAAACAGTAAAATTCAATTAAGAAACTGGATAAAAATACACCATAGGGAACAGCGGCGGCTGTGAAGCCATAGGCAGACACATGCATACACACACACGATAACAGATGCATTATACACACATGTATAGTGGGGCGGCAGATAGCCTAGTGGTTAGAGCGTTGGGCCAGTAACCGAAAGGTTGGTGGATCGAATCCCCGAGCTGACATGGTATGCCCCTGAACAAGGCAGTTAACCCACTCTTCCTAGGCCGTCATTGTAAATAAGAATTTGTTCTTAACTGACTTGCCTAGTTAAAATGTACTGTATTTTGTGTGGTAGTGGAGTAAAGGCCCGAGGGCTAACTTAATGTGTTGTGAAATATTTTGCGAATGTATTATAATGTTTAAAAAAAATGTACAACTGCCTACATTTTGCTGTACCCCAGGAAGAGCAGCTGCTTCTTTGGCAGGAACTAATGGGGATCCATAATAAATACACATACTAATGTAGGGCCATGTAGGGTGTTCTAGCAAGGGCCAGATCTGTTTATACAACCTTCAACTTCCCACAGAGACTATGTTTTCTCTGTACCTGTGTGTCTCTCTCTGTCCCTCTCTATCTGTTCCTGTGTCTCTTTCTCCATTCCTGTGTCTCTCTCTGTACCTGTGTCTCTCTCTGTACCTCTCTCTCTCTCTCTCTCTCTCTCTCTCTCTCTCTCTCTCTCTCTGTACCTGTGTCTCTCTCTCTCTCTGTACCTCTCTCTCTGTACCTCTCTCTCTCTCTCTCTCTCTCTCTCTCTCTCTCTCTCTCTCTCTCTCTCTCTCTCCCCCTGTGTGTCTCTCTCTCTGTGTCTCTCTCTCTGTCCCTTTGTCTCTCTCTCTGTCCCTCTTTCTCTCTGTCCCTGTCTCTCTCTCTCGATCCCTGTGTCTCTCCCTCTATTCCTGTGTCCCTCTTTCTCTCTGTCCCTGTGTGTGTCTCTCTCTCTGTCCCTTTGTCTCTCTTTCTGTCCCTTTTCTCTCTGTCTCTCTCTCTCTCTGTCCCTGTGTCTCTCTCACTTTGTCCCTGTGACTATCTTTGTCCCTGTGTCTCTCTCTCTATACCTGTGTCTCTCTCTCTGTGACTCTCTCTCTTTGTCACTGTGTCGCTCTCTTTGTCCCTGTGTATCGCTCTCTCTGTCACTGTGTCACTCTCTCTATCCATGTGTATCTCTCTCCCTGTCCCTGTGTCTCTCTCTTTGTCCTTGTGTCTCTTTGTCCCTGTGCCTCTCTCTCTGTCCCTGTGCCTCTCTCTCTGTCCCTGTGCCTCTCTCTCTGTCCCTGTGTATCTCTCTCTGTCCCTGTGTATCTCTCTCTGTCCCTTTGTCTCTCTCTCTGTCCCTTTGTCTCTCTCTCTGTCCCTCTTTCTCTCTGTCCCTGTCTCTCTCTCTTGGTCCCTGTGTCTCTCTGTCCCTGTGTCTCTCTCTCTCTGTCACTGTGTCACTCTCTCTATCCATGTGTATCTCTCTCCCTGTCCCTGTGTCTCTCTCTTTGTCCTTGTGTCTCTTTGTCCCTGTGCCTCTCTCTCTGTCCCTGTGCCTCTCTCTCTGTCCCTGTGTATCTCTCTCTGTCCCTGTGTATCTCTCTCTGTCCCTTTGTCTCTCTCTCTGTCCCTTTGTCTCTCTCTCTGTCCCTCTTTCTCTCTGTCCCTGTCTCTCTCTCTTGGTCCCTGTGTCTCTCTGTCCCTGTGTCTCTCTCTCTCTGTCACTGTGTCGCTCTCTCTATCCCTGTGTATCTCTCTCCCTGTCCCTGTGTTTCTCTCTCTGTCTCTGTGTCTCTTCTGTCCATGTGTGTCTTTCTCTCTGTCCCTGTGTCTCTCTCTTTCCCTGTGTCTCTCTCTCTGTCCCTGTGCCTCTCTCTCTGTCCCTGTGTCTCTCTCTCTGTCCCTGTGTCTCTCTCTCTGTCCCTGTGTCTTTCTCTCTGTCCCTGTGTCTCTCTCTTTCCCTGTGTCTCTCTCTCTGTCCCTGTGCCTCTCTCTCTGTCCCTGTGTCTCTCTCTCTGTCCCTGTGCCTCTCTCTCTGTCCCTGTGTATCTCTCTCTGTCCCTGTGTCTCTCTCTCTGTCCCTGTGTCTCTCTCTCTGTCCCTGTGTCTCTCTCTCCGTGCCGTAGCTAAGGGGACTACATTACGCAGACCGCAGGGCAGGCTGACCCTACCACACATCACACTGCGTTGCTGTACACTAAGTGGTACGCAGAGATTTTACAGCGAGTACACTCTGAAACACATAACTAACTTTGTGTCTGCTGAAGTGTAGATGTAAATGTAGAGCAGTAGAAACCAGTGAACTCCAGAGGTTAAAGACGGTATCCATTTCCTGTCTCCATGAAACCAAATAGAAAAAAAATATGAGGAAAGGATGGTCTTACCTCGTCTGTAACCTGACCACCAAACGTTACCCAGGTACCTGAAACAGAGACAGAGATAGGGGTTAGAAGTTGTAGCATCACAGTATCGGGGAAACAGTGGTTCCTCCATGTACATCACTGTACATGTACCCAGTCCTTGACATAGGCAGGAGCTCAGCGGAGCTGAATACTGCTCGAGATCTTGTTCCTCTTATAGAATATTAGCTCAAAAGTATTGAGGAGTTCCGGCACATCAATATAAACAGTACCGGCACCTATTTCAGTCCAAGTCAAACACGGTACATGCCATTGGTAGAATCCCAGACGTTGTGCTAACAGTTACTAAACGAATGTAAAGGCTGAGACTGGGATGTTAGGGGGAGTAATTCAGTTACTAAACGTATGTAAAGGCTGAGGCTGGGATGTTAGGGGGAGTAATTCAGTTACTAAACGTATGTAAAGGCTGAGACTGGGATGTTAGGGGGAGTAATTCAGTTACTAAACGTATGTAAAGGCTGAGGCTGGGATGTTAGGGGGACTAATTCAGTTACTAAACGTATGTAAAGGCTGAGGCTGGGATGTTAGGGGGAGTAATTCAGTTACTAAACGTATGTAAAGGCTGAGACTGGGATGTTAGGGGGAGTAATTCAGTTACTAAACGTATGTAAAGGCTGAGGCTGGGATGTTAGGGGGAGTAATTCAGTTACTAAACGTATGTAAAGGCTGAGGCTGGGATGTTAGGGGGAGTAATTCAGTTACTAAACGTATGTAAAGGCTGAGGCTGGGATGTTAGGGGGAGTAATTCTTACAGGCCTTATCCCTGAGGCAATAGCACTGAGCCCAGACAGAATCAGCTGCCGGGTACAAATCTGCCCTGTCAGGAGAACAGCATGCAAGCAGAGTGCATACAGTGTGTGTGTGTGTGCGTGTGTGTGTACGTGTGTGTACGTGTGTGGTGTGTGTGTGTGTGTGTGTGTGTGTGTGTGTGTGTGTGTGTGTGTGTGTGTGTGTGTGTGTGTGTGTGTGTGTGTGTGTGTGTGTGTGTGTGTGAATCCCATACTCATGCCTCTAAATACCAAAGACAGGTCAGACAGAAGGCTAACTCATGAACCTGTACAGATGTTGCATCACATTCCTAACCTGAGCTATGGATTTACAGTTGCTATGGACAGGGGTAATAGTTCGTCTTTTTAGACAGTGGTAGTAGTTGGGGTTGGGTGGTATCCAGATGTTAATATCTTCATACCATTACTGTACCATACAGGGGAATATTTCAGTATACCCAGTATACACTATGGTATGTCGCCCAAGCCTAGTAATCTGAACACAGAGAAAAGGAGGAGCATCACTGCCAAATTCAAAAATGAAACTCTTGCTGCTAACTTGAGTGGAGAAAAGTATTAACAGAGTGGAGAAAATAGTGGAGAAAATAGGTATTACAGAGTGGAGAAAATAGATATTACAGAGTGGAGAAAATAGATATTACAGAGTGGAAAAAATAGGTATTACAGAGTGGAGAAAATAGGTATTACAGAGTGGAGAAAATAGGTATTACAGAGTGGAGAAAATAGTGGAGAAAATAGGGATTACAGAGTGGAGAAAATAGATATTACAGAGTGGAAAAAATAGGTATTACAGAGTGGAGAAAATAGGTATTACAGAGTGGAGAAAATAGTGGAGAAAATAGGGATTACAGAGTGGAGAATATAGGTATTAACAGAGTGGAGAATATAGGTATTAACAGAGTGGAGAAAATAGGTATTAACAGAGTGGAGAAAATAGATATTACAGAGTGGAGAATATAGGTATTAACAGAGTGGAGAAAATAGGTATTACAGAGTGGAGAAAATAGATATTACAGAGTGGAGAATATAGGTATTAACAGAGTGGAGAAAATAGGTATTACAGAGTGGAGAAAATAGGTATTACAGAGTAGAGAAAAGATGGTATTACAGAGTTATAATACCTACCAGAATAGAAAGAGGAGTGGGAGGCCCTGGTGCACAACTGAGCTTGAGGACAAGTACATTAGAGTGTCTAGTTTGAGAAACAGACGCCTCACAAGTCCTCAACTGGCAGCTTCATTAAATAGTACCCGCAAAACACCAGTCTCAACGTCAACAGTGAAGAGGCGACTCCGGGATGCTGGCCTTCTAGGCAGAGTTCCTCTGTCCAGTGTCTGTGTTCTTTTGCCCATCTTAATATTTTATTTTTATTGGCCAGTCTGAGATATGGCTTTTTCTTTGCAACTCAGAGTTGCCTGTTGTTTCTGGCCATTTTGAGCCTGTAATCGAACCCACAAATGCTGATGCTCCAGATACTCAACTAGTCTAAAGAAGGCCAGTTTTATTGCTTCTTTAATCAGAACAACAGTTTTCAGCTGTGCTAACATAATTACAAAAGGGTTTTCTAATAATCAATTAGCCTTTTAAAATGATAAACTTGGATTAGCTAACACAACATTCCATTGGAACACAGGAGTGATGGTTGCTGATAATGGGCCTCTGAACGCCTATGTAGATAATCCATTAAAAATCAGCCATTTCCAGCTACAATAGTAATTTACAACATTAACAATGTCTACACCGTATTCCTGATCAATTTCATGTTATTTTAATGGACAAAAAAAACGTGCTTTTCTTTCAAAAACAAGGACATTTCTAAGTGACCACAAAAAGTACTGGTTTTCTATGTTATTTGATCAAGAAAAATAATTAATTTGAGGTGGATGTTTTGGATCTTTGCCTATCGCAGAGAAAGGGACAGGGCAACAACTCTTACAATTCCAACTATTGAATCCTGCAAGATACTGTTCTTCATTATATTACTGATGTTTTTGCCAAAGTGGAGATGCAGAAATAAGTACAAAATGTGCCCAGCGCTACAGACGTATATATCGGTCCATTAATACAGGACTAATAAAGGCCAAGTTAATTATTTTTGTGAATAAATAAATAAATCTATTTAAAAATGTATTTTACTTTGGGGGGCGGGGGGTTTCAGGGGGTGATGCAGCACCCTCAGCACCTCTACTTCCTGCGGCTGTGTGTTAGATCCTCCTCACTAGAGGTCAGAGGGAACAGCTAAGCACTAGCCACACGCACACTACAACACACAGTACACCTTTCACACAATTATCATGTATCTTTCTATTAGAATAGAATAGAAAATAATCTAAAATAAATTAAATAATAGAATAGACGAGGGCCATGGCGATTGCGATGACTAATCTTTTTTCCAGGATGTCTGCTTCCATCATTTACCAGAGACCTCATCCCTGTCCTGGCCCACTGCCCACCTCTACCAGTCTGCTCTGAGACCTCATCCCTGTCCTGTCCCACCTCTACCAGTCTGCTCTGAGACCTCATCCCTGTCCTGTCCCACCTCTACCAGTCTGCTCTGAGACCTCATCCCTGTCCTGTCCCACCTCCACCAGTCTGCTCTGAGACCTCATCCCTGTCCTGTCCCACCTCCACCAGTCTGCTCTGAGACCTCATCCCTGTCCTGTCCCACCTCTACCAGTCTGCTCTGAGACCTCATCCCTGTCCTGGCCCACTGCCCACCTCTACCAGTCTGCTCTGAGACCTCATCCCTGTCCTGGCCCACCTCTACCAGTCTGCTCTGAGACCTCATCCCTGTCCTGTCCCACTGCCCACCTCTACCAGTCTGCTCTGAGACCTCATCCCTGTCCTGGCCCACTGCCCACCTCTACCAGTCTGCTCTGAGACCTCATCCCTGTCCTGGCCCACTGCCCACCTCTACCAGTCTGCTCTGAGACCTCATCCCTGTCCTGGCCCACTGCCCACCTCTACCAGTCTGCTCTGAGACCTCATCCCTGTCCTGGCCCACCTCTATCAGTCTGCTCTGAGACCTCATCCCTGTCCTGTCCCACTGCCCACCTCTACCAGTCTGCTCTGAGACCTCATCCCTGTCCTGGCCCACTGCCCACCTCTACCAGTCTGCTCTGAGACCTCATCCCTGTCCTGGCCCATCTCTACCAGTCTGCTCTGAGACCTCATCCCTGTCCTGTCCCACCTCTACCAGTCTGCTCTGAGACCTCATCCCTGTCCTGTCCCATCTCTACCAGTCTGCTCTGAGACCTCATCCCTGTCCTGTCCCACCTCCACCAGTCTGCTCTGAGCCCTCATCCCTTTCTGTCCCACTGCCCACCTCTACCAGTCTGCTCTGAGACCTCATCCCTGTCCTGGCCCACTGCCCACCTCTACCAGTCTGCTCTGAGACCTCATCCCTGTCCTGGCCCACCTCTACCAGTCTGCTCTGAGACCTCATCCCTGTCCTGTCCCATCTCTACCAGTCTGCTCTGAGACCTCATCCCTGTCCTGTCCCACCTCCACCAGTCTGCTCTGAGCCCTCATCCCTTTCTGTCCCACTGCCCACCTCTACCAGTCTGCTCTGAGACCTCATCCCTGTCCTGGCCCACTGCCCACCTCTACCAGTCTGCTCTGAGACCTCATCCCTGTCCTGGCCCACCTCTACCAGTCTGCTCTGAGACCTCATCCCTGTCCTGGCCCACTGCCCACCTCTACCAGTCTGCTCTGAGACCTCATCCCTGTCCTGGCCCATCTCTACCAGTCTGCTCTGAGACCTCATCCCTGTCCTGTCCCACCTCTACCAGTCTGCTCTGAGACCTCATCCCTGTCCTGTCCCATCTCTACCAGTCTGCTCTGAGACCTCATCCCTGTCCTGTCCCACCTCCACCAGTCTGCTCTGAGACCTCACCCCTTTCTGTCCCACTGCCCACCTCTACCAGTCTGCTCTGAGACCTCATCCCTGTCCTGGCCCACTGCCCACCTCTACCAGTCTGCTCTGAGACCTCATCCCTGTCCTGGCCCACTGCCCACCTCTACCAGTCTGCTCTGAGACCTCATCCCTGTCCTGGCCCACTGCCCACCTCTACCAGTCTGCTCTGAGACCTCATCCCTGTCCTGGCCCACTGCCCACCTCTACCAGTCTGCTCTGAGACCTCATCCCTGTCCTGTCCCACCTCTACCAGTCTGCTCTGAGACCTCATCCCTGTCCTGTCCCATCTCTACCAGTCTGCTCTGAGACCTCATCCCTGTCCTGTCCCACCTCTACCAGTCTGCTCTGAGACCTCATCCCTGTCCTGTCCCATCTCTACCAGTCTGCTCTGAGACCTCATCCCTGTCCTGTCCCACCTCCACCAGTCTGCTCTGAGACCTCACCCCTTTCTGTCCCACTGCCCACATCTACCAGTCTGCTCTGAGACCTCATCCCTGTCCTGGCCCACTGCCCACCTCTACCAGTCTGCTCTGAGACCTCATCCCTGTCTTGGCCCACTGCCCACCTCTACCAGTCTGCTCTGAGACCTCATCCCTGTCCTGGCCCACTGCCCACCTCTACCAGTCTGCTCTGAGACCTCATCCCTGTCCTGTCCCACTGCCCACCTCTACCAGTCTGCTCTGAGACCTCATCCCTGTCCTGGCCCACTGCCCACCTCTACCAGTCTGCTCTGAGACCTCATCCCTGTCCTGTCCCACCTCTACCAGTCTGCTCTGAGAACCGGCCATGTCCCGCTAACTAACACAAACACACTCTATTCCCTTTTAATGCGGTAGAAACATTCCATTACACTGTCCCTTCTTCCCCATCTTCAGACCAGCTACACTACAGCTGTATGGTGTGTCTGATTGGCCGTCCCAAACCCTTTATAACCCCTCCTCCATCTGACACCAGGGAGACACAGGAGAAGCAGGAGAGAGGATGGGAGGATGGGAGGATGGGAGCTGATCTAGAAATACCAGCTCAGAAAGTGTTGATGGATCAGTTTACACTGATCAGTTTCTCCCTCACTCACACTCTGTTGCCTGTTTACTAGCCAAGTAGCATGAGGCCCCCCCCCCACACACACACACACACACACACACACACACACACACACACACACACACACACACACCACACACACACACCACACACACCACACACACACACACACACACACACACACACACACACACACACACACACACCACACACACACACACACACACACACAGTTTGTGTCCTCCCTCTCAGCCAATTAGCAATGGAGAAAGCCAGAACCCCAGTGAGGTACTTATCGACCGTACCACAGAACAACTGTAAATCGACTGGATGTCTAAGCCCTAACCAGTTTGGTAATTGTACATTTACAGCGGGCAGTTAATTCTTAGCAGGGATTTCTCATATTGATTCGTTCAATCTATCAAAACACTGTATCAGCGGAATTCAGGACTGCACTGTACTGTACCGAGAGCAGAGATGGCCATGAATCAAACACCATTTTATTTTATCTTCTTTATTTAACAAGAATAATCAACTTATTTAATGTATATCTGACATAAAAGTGGCAGAGTTGGCGAATTAGCTCATTTTTGTCTGTTTTTCTTCTGGGAAGACTTAGCACAGCCTACCTGCAGAGTAGTCTACAGTTCACAACATGCATCCAATATACAACCAAGCCCTTAGCTGACAACTACACAATATAACCCACAGAGCTACCAAACATGTCCTACACAGTGAAGCTCTTCAGAATGTACCCTTCTATAGTTCATTCATTGTCAGTATCTAGACTCTAGTGAATGTATCAGTATCTAGACTCTAGTGAATGTGAATGTGTCAGTGTGTAGAATCTAGTGAATGTGTCAGTATCTAGACTCTAGTGATTGTGTCAGTGTCTAGACTCTAGTGAATGTGATTGTGTCAGTATCTAGACTCTAGTGAATGTGTCAGTGTCTAGACTCTAGTGAATGTAAATGTGTCAGTATCTAGACTCTAGTGATTGTGTCAGTATCTAGACTCTAGTGATTGTGTCAGTATCTAGACTTTAGTGATAGTGAATGTGTCAGTATCTAGACTCTAGTGAATGTGTCAGTATCTAGACTCTAGTGAATGTGTCAGTGTGTAGACTCTAGTGATAGTGAATGTGTCAGTATCTAGACTCTGGTGAATGTGTCAGTGTTTAGACTCTAGTGAATGTGTCAGTATCTAGACTCTAGTGATAGTGAATGTGTCAGTATCTAGACTCTGGTGATTGTGTCAGTATCTAGACTCTAGTGATTGTGTCAGTATCTAGACTCTAGTGATTGTGTCAGTATCTAGACTCTAGTGAATGTGAATGTGTCAGTATCTAGACTCTAGTGAATGTGTCAGTGTGTAGACTCTGGTGATTGTGTCAGTGTCTAGACTCTGGTGAATGTGTCAGTATCTAGACTCTGGTGAATGTGTCAGTATCTAGACTCTAGTGAATGTGAATGTGTCAGTATCTAGACTCTAGTGAATGTGTCAGTATCTAGACTCTAGTGAATGTGAATGTGTCAGTATCTAGACTCTAGTGAATGTGTCAGTATCTAGACTCTAGTGAATGTGTCAGTATCTAGACTCTAGTGAATGTGTCAGTATCTAGACTCTAGTGATTGTGTCAGTGTTTAGACTCTGGTGAATGTGTCAGTATCTAGACTCTAGTGATTGTGTGTCTAGACTCTAGTGATTGTGTCAGTGTCTAGACTCTATAGCCCAGCTCCAGATCCAGACCAAGGCCTTCTTAGTAGAGGACCCAAAGGCTCTTATGTCTCCTCTCTATGTCTCTCTCTCTTCCTGTTTCTATCCTCACTACAGCTGTAGGGACTAGTTAGTAGAGACCAGAAGGTCAATGAGTTTGAGTGTAAAATAGTTTGACTGTGTGTGGGTTTTAGTGTAAATAGTTTGACTGTGTGGGTTTTAGTGTAAATAGTTTGACTGTGTGTGGGTTTTAGTGTAAATAGTTTGACTGATTTTGAGTTTTAGTGTAAATAGTTTGACTGTGTGTGGGTTTTAGTGTAAATAGTTTGACTGATTTTGAGTTTTAGTGTAAATAGTTTGACTGTGTGGGTTTTAGTGTAAATAGTTTGACTGTGTGTGGGTTTTAGTGTAAATAGTTTGACTGTGTGTGGGTTTTAGTGTAAATAGTTTGACTGTGTGTGGGTTTTAGTGTAAATAGTTTGACCGTGTGTGGGTTTTAGTGTAAATAGTTTGACTGTGTGTGGGTTTTAGTGTAAATAGTTTGACTGTGTGGGTTTTAGTGTAAATAGTTTGACTGTGTGTGGGTTTTAGTGTAAATAGTTTGACTGTGTGTGGGTTTTAGTGTAAATAGTTTGACTGATTGTGAGTTTTAGTGTAAATAGTTTGACTGTGTGTGGGTTTTAGTGTAAATAGTTTGACTGTGTGTGGGTTTTAGTGTAAATAGTTTGACTGTGTGTGGGTTTTAGTGTAAATAGTTTGACTGTGTGTGGGTTTTAGTGTAAATAGTTTGACTGTGTGTAGGTTTTAGTGTAAATAGTTTGACTGTGTGTGGGTTTTAGTGTAAATAGTTTGACTGTGTGTGGGTTTTAGTGTAAATAGTTTGACTGTGTGGGTTTTAGTGTAAATAGTTTGACTGTGTGTGGGTTTTAGTGCTAAATTAGTTTGACTGATTGTGACGTTTTAGTGTAAATAGTTTGACTGTGTGTGGGTTTTAGTGTAAATAGTTTGACTGTGTGTGGGTTTTAGTGTAAATAGTTTGACTGTGTGTGGGTTTTAGTGTAAATAGTTTGACTGTGTGTGGGTTTTAGTGTAAATAGTTTGACTGTGTGTGGGTTTTAGTGTAAATAGTTTGACTGTGTGTGGGT
>NC_138310.1:85764983-85784983 GCF_965601325.2 Salmo salar
CTGATCAGAGCCTGAAGGTATGGAGGTGCCGTTCCCTTCACAGCTCCGTAGGCAATCACCATGGTCTTGTAGCGGATGCGAGCTTCAACTGGAAGCCAGTGGAGAGAGCGGAGGAGCGGGGTGACGTGAGAGAACTTGGGAAGGTTGAACACCAGACGGGCTGCGGCGTTCTGGATGAGTTGTAGGGGTTTAATGGCACAGGCAGGGAGCCCAGCCAACAGCGAGTTGCAGTAATCCAGACGGGAGATGACAAGTGCCTGGATTAGGACCTGCGCCGCTTCCTGTGTGAGGCAGGGTCGTACTCTGCGAATGTTGTAGAGCATGAACCTACAGGATCGGGTCACCGCCTTGATGTTAGTGGAGAACGACAGGGTGTTGTCCAGGATCACGCCAAGGTTCTTAGCACTCTGGGAGGAGGACACAAGGGAGTTGTCAACCGTGATGGCGAGATCATGGAACGGGCAGTCCTTCCCCGGGAGGAAGATTTAACATTTAACATGGTACCTCCAGGCATTTGGAAATTGCTCCTAAGGATGAACCGGACTTGTGGAGGTCTACAATTTTTTTTCTGTGGTCTTGGCTGATTTCTTTTGATTTTCCCATGATGTCAAGCAAAGAGGCACTGAGTTTGAAGGTAGGCCTTGAAATACATCCACAGGTACACCTCCAATTGACTCAAATGATGTCAGAAGCTTCTAAAGCCAAAGCATCATTTTCTTGAATTTTCCAAGCTGTTTAAAGGTACAGTCAAGTAAGTGTATGTAAACTTCTGACCCACTGGAATTGTGATACAGTGAATTATAAGTGAAATAATCTGTCTGTAAACAATTGTTGGAAAAATGACTTGTATCATGCACAAAGTAGATGTCCTAACCGACTTGCCAAAACTATAGTTTTTTAACAAGAAATTTGTCGAGTGTTTGAAAAATGAGTTTTAATGACTCCAACCTAAGTGTATTTAAACTTCCTGACTTCAACTGTAGTTCCTCAAATAGAAAAGCTGCCTGGAAAGTTCTGCCTTCATTTCTTAAACAGCACAGCTGCTCTTCCACTTCTTCCACCTATGAGATGAGCCCAAAAGGTGTAGGAGGAAGTTGCACGTGTACCAGTTTTCTATTCCTCCCATTGTGGCTAAAGGTAATATTTGTGGAAGGTAAGCTGATCCCAGATCTGTGCCATAGTGCAACTCAGAGCAGGTGATGGGTTCTAAAAGGTGAATGTTCTTACCCAGTCCCAAGCACGACACTCTAAGTCCTGATTTCCCCAGGTTCCTGAGGAAAGAAACATACAGTAGAGCTGTTAGTCAATGTTGTTAATGAATCAACTCAGATCAAGAGAGAAGGGCAACTGGGTGTGTGTTTTGTGTGTGTGTGTGATGGTCAAGATTAGTCAAAGTTCAATTATCACACTAAACCCCAGGAAACATAGGCAGGGAGAGAGATTGGGAAGAGAAGGTAAGGGAAAGGGGGATACCTAGTCAGTTGTACAACTGCATGCATTCAACTGAAATGTTTCTTCTGCATTTAACCCAACCCCTCTGAATCAGAGAGGTGCTACCATATGGTGGGCTGCCATAATAGGTTAATGGCCAAAACCTCTAACCACTAGGTTACCTGCCGCCCCTAGGGAGAGAGGGATTGAGAAGCAGAGGTAGGGAGGAAGGGAGGGAGGGAGAGATTGGGAAGCAGAGGGAGGGAGGGAGGGAGGGAGGGAGGGAGGGAGGGAGAGAGAGAGAGAGAGAGAGAGAGAGAGAGATTGGGAAGCAGAGGGAGGGAGGGAGGGAGGGAGAGAGGGAGAGAGAGAGAGAGAGAGAGAGAGAGAGAGAGAGAGAGAGAGAGAGAGAGAGAGAGAGAGAGAGAGAGAGATTGGGAAGCAGAGGTAGGGAGGGAGGGAGGGAGAGAGATTGGGAAACAGAGGTAGGGAGGGAGTGAGGGATGGATGGAGGGAGGAGGGAGAGAGAGATTGGGAAGCAGAGGTAGGAAGGGAGTGAGGGAGGGAGTGATTGGCAGTGATGTGGGACTGTATGTATTCCTGAGACCGACACATTACTAATTCTGACTGAGACAGACAGACAGACAGACAGAGTTAGATCTCAGTCACATTACATCCTGAGTGAGACAGACAGACAGAGTTAGACATAATGACGTCTCCTCTCACACAGTGCTGCCAAACGCCTGACACTTTATCCTTGACTACATGGTTATTTCATTCAAACAGATCCAGAGAAATGAAAATATGTGTCCGGAAACAAGTCAACAAGCTTAGGTTCACTTCAGATGAGTACACAGGACAGAGAGGTGGAGGGAGGTTGGGAGGTTTCATTGGGAGTAATAGTTAGAACATCTAATTGGCTCTGTAATGATCTCATTATGCGCACAGGTGTGATATGGGAACACGGCTGTTACCGTACACTGTTGGACCCAGTGTGTGTGTGTGTGTGTGTGTGTGTGTGTGTGTGTGTGTGTGTGTGTGTGTGTGTGTGTGTGTGTGTGTGTGTGTGTGTGTGTGTGTGTGTGTGTGTGTGTGTGTGTGTGTGTGTGTGTGTGTATGTGTGTGTGGGCCAAGTGACAGCTGGCTAATGGCGGCAGAATTGATTAGACCATTAACAGCAAGAACCAGAAAAACAGAGAGTGTTGTCTGTCTGTCTGTCTGTCCGTCTGTCCGTCTGTCCGTCCGTCCGTCCGTCCGTCCAACAGGAAGTGATGTCCTCTAATCAGTGTGTGTCTCTCCTCTGGTTTTGTGTCATGTTGTGTAACGGCCGACAGGATGACACTGAGTGTTCCTGACGTTCTGTGACATTGCCCATCAGATGGAAATCTCACTGCTTTATACCCACTCCAACCAGGCAGAGACCTGTAGAACCCGCCTGTGACCAATAACAGAGCAGTAGAAGCCTGCCATGACCAATCACTGACTGGTGGAGTCAATCAGGTCTCAGTTCTGGTCTCAGACCTGTCATGTCAACTTCCTGACAAGCCGTATCCACTGGGCTGACAGGTGAATGACACATGACTAAATAGAAAAGAACAAGCATTTTTTAAATATTTTTATTTTACCTTCATTTAAAACTAGGCGAGCCAGTTATTAAGAACAGATTCTTATTTTCAATGACGGCCTAGGAACAGTGGGTTAACTGTCTTGTTCAGGGACAGAACAACATATTTTTTACCTTGTCAGCTCGGGGATTCCAGACAAACACTACAACTCATCAGACACTCATTATTTAGTAGCACAGTTTGACCTGGACACTGCTTTACAATGTGTTAGGTCTTGACCTTCTGCAGCAGTCTAGAACTGTTTGACCTGGACACTGCTTTACAATGTGTTAGGTCTTCACCTTCTGCAGCACTCTAGAACTGTTTGACCTGGACACTGCTTTACAATGTGTTAGGTCTTCACCTTCTGCAGAAGTCTAAAACTGTTTGACCTGGACACTGCTTTACAATGTGTTAGGTCTTCACCTTCTGCAGCAGTCTAGAACTGTTGACCTGGAGTGGTGTCTGTGTAACTGGGTTGGTGTGTAGAGACAGTTGTCAGAGTGGTGTCTGTGTAACTGGGTTGGTGTGTAGAGACAGTTGTCAGAGTGGTGTCTGTGTAACTGGGTTGGTGTGTAGAGACAGTTGTCAGAGTGGTGTCTGTGTAACTGGGTTGGTGTGTAGAGACAGTTGTCAGAGTGGTGTCTGTGTAACTGGGTTGGAGTGTAGAGACAGTTGTCAGAGTGGTGTCTGTGTAACTGGGTTGGTGTGTAGAGACAGTTGTCAGAGTGGTGTCTGTGTAACTGGGTTGGAGTGTAGAGACAGTTGTCAGAGTGGTGTCTGTGTAACTGGGTTGGAGTGTAGAGACAGTTGTCAGAGTGGTGTCTGTGTAACTGGGTTGGAGTGTAGAGACAGTTGTCAGAGTGGTGTCTGTGTAACTGGGTTGGAGTGTAGAGACAGTTGTCAGAGTGGTGTCTGTGTAACTGGGTTCGTGTATAGAGATAGAAATACAGATGTGCTATCTTAATTTGATCACTGTTTTGTTGCGCAGCAGGAAATGCAACTTGTGGTGTAGTCGAGGTTTAAAAATGCTTCTAAACTTTGTCATTTCCACTTTAAAATATCATGCTTGATTTGCCCCAAAGACAAATGTACGTCTAGTAATTATAATGCACATCATAATTCACTTTTCCTAGTGCTGCAGGATTTCCTGCTGTGAGAAAGTGGTCAAACTAAGATAGTACATCTGTAAGGCAGCAACCTACATTATCTATATTAGAGCTAATCCTAGAGTAGGTTTCAGCTAATTACTCCTCTAATGAGAGACACAGACAGAGAGACAGACAGTTCCACCCTTCATTTCATTTAAAGTACTCCAAAGTTTTTTTTTCCCATCATTCTTTATATCATTGATCTTGGCTTCATAATACCGTTTCTTCTTCTTTTTGTTGAGTTTAGTCACATAATTTCTCAATTTGCAGTAAGTCAGCCAGTTAGATGTGCAGCCAGACACATTTGCCAGTCCTTTTGCCCCATCTCTTTCAACCATACAGTTTTTCAATCCATGGGGCCTTAACAGTTCTAACAGTCAGTTTCTTAACAGGTTCGTGTTTATCAATAAATCAGAAGAAGCAATTTCAGAAATGCATCCTTATTAATCACATCAGACCAACAATTATTTTTAAGATTATCCACATAAGAGTCACAGCAAAATCTTTTGTATGATCTCTTATAGATTATTATAGGCCTAGCTTTTGGAACTTTGGATTTCCTGGATATAGCCACTATATTGTGATCACTGCATTCAGTGGGTACGGATACAGCTTTAGAACAAAGTTCTACAGTATTTGTAAAACAGTGATCGATACATGTGGATGATCTTGTTCCTGTAGTGTTTGTAAACATCCTGGTAGGTTGATTAATAACCTGAACCAGATTACAGGCACTGGTTACAGTAAGAAGCTTCCTCTTGAGCGGACAGCTTGATGAAAACCAGTCAATATTCAGGTCCCCAAGAAAGTAGACCTCTCTGTTTACATCACATACACTATCAAGCATTTCACACATATTATTTAGATACTGACTATTAGCACTTGGTGGCCTATAGCAACACCCCAAAAGAAAAGGCTTTAGATGTGCCAAGTGAACCTGCAACCACAACACTTCAATAACACTTGACATAAGATCTTCTCTAAGCATTACAGGGATATGGCTCTGAATATATACAGCAACACCTCCCCCATAAGCATTTATATCTCTTCTATAGATGTTATATCTTTGTATTGTTACTGCTGTATCATCAAATGAATTATCTAAGTGAGTCTCAGAAATGGCTAATATATGAATGTCATCTGATGTTAGCAAGTTATTGATTTCCTGAATCTTATTTGTAAGGGTACATATATTAATATAGGCTATTTTCAGCCGTTTGCTGGGTAGCTTATCTGAGATAGACAAAGTACTGAAAGAGCAAAGAAAGCAGTCCATTAATCAATTGGTGTGTGTCTGTGCTGCGGGGTTGAAGCTACGAACCCATAGGCTTGGCTCTCTCATCTCTTCCAGGCTTCTGTGAGGGAGGGTAGACAATGAGCCTGTCAAAGCAGATGTAAGCAATGTCTTCATGTGCTCTGGCAGCTTTCATGGCTGGGAAAAGTTATTTCCTATTCTGGCGCACAGCTTCAGGATATTCCTCGTTGAGGAAGACATACGTTCCTCTCAAGTTCATGGCTCTTTCCAGAACAGCTACCTTGTCCTTGAACCTCAGGAACTTCACCACTATCGGCCTGGGCCTATCACCGCTCAGGTCTCATGTGGAGATTCTGCAATTCTGTCAACAAACATGTTGTTCCGCTTTGATTGTCCCTTGAGTCTGATTTATCCGCCATTGTTATAATGGATTCACTCACAGAACCGATGACTTCACTCTCTCAATGATTCACTCTCTCAATGACTTACAGATTGCTGTCATCTTGCCGTTCTCTTGTTTCAACTCATCGAGCTGACCTTGGGAGAACTGCAAACTGTTCTTCAGGTCCTGGACCTCTCTGGTTAGGTTGTCCATTGTTTTATTAGTTGAATCCACCAGTATTTGGACAAAACACTTGAAGCTTTTTTATTGTTAATAATGTAACAACTGCTTGTAGAGCTATTTTTGTTTGTTTAAAATATCCTTCATGTGATAGAGAGACACCACTGTCCCCAACGGTACTTCCCCAGCTTTGGTCTTTGTCATGGTAGCTAGCAATGTAGGTTATGCTGTTACTCCTCGCAGTTCCAGACAGGGCAGGTCATCAGGAAGATTCCAGACAGGGCAGGTCATCAGGAAGATTCCAGACAGGGCAGGTCATCAGGAAGATTCCAGACAGGGCAGGTCATCAGGAAGATTCCAGACAGGGCAGGTCATCAGGAAGATTCCAGACAGGGCAGGTCATCAGGAAGATTCCAGACAGGGCAGGTCATCAGGAAGATTCCAGACAGGGCAGGTTATCAGGAAGATTCCAGACAGGGCAGGTCATCAGGAAGATTCCAGACAGGGCAGGTCATCAGGAAGATTCCAGACAGGGCAGGTCATCAGGAAGATTCCAGACAGGGCAGGTCATCAGGAAGATTCCAGACAGGGCAGGTCATCAGGAAGATTCCAGACAGGGCAGGTCATCAGGAAGATTCCAGACAGGGCAGGTCATCAGGAAGATTCCAGACAGGGCAGGTCATCAGGAAGATTCCAGACAGGGCAGGTCATCAGGAAGATTCCAGACAGGGCAGGTCATCAGGAAGATTCCAGACAGGGCAGGTCATCAGGAAGATTCCAGACAGGGCAGGTCATCAGGAAGATTGAAAACAACAAACAGCAGGGATCTAGACAGCCACAAACCCGGGAAATCTGCGATGGGAGCCACAATGGCTAACTGTGACACGGGCTGCTTTCAAGCCCTCAAGAAAACCCCGCTAGCTTGATAGGCAGCTAGCTAGCATCTAGGCTATCTGCTACGCGAAATAGATCCTAAGACCCATCCTTGGTCGGCAGGATCACTGGACAGAGACAAGCAGTCCCAGCAACTGATGCCAACTGCGTCGCGAGATCCAAACTAAGAAGTTAGCTAGCTACTAAGAGCTTTCTAATACACTTTCAAAACAACAAACTTTTCAAAACAACAAAACTGAGAGCTTCCTCATTCTGAATAGTAGCTCATATCCAGGATAAGGTCTTATTCAGGATAAGCTATTAACCTGAGCACAGTATTCCGGATAGTAGCTCATATCCCGCTCATGAGTATCCCTGTATCTATGAATAAACAAAATATTCCTAATTGAAGTTCATATGGGTTAAATGGAATAGCAACTGAAATCTGGACACTGACTATAGGTCTATAACCTCTCACATATAGTGTAATATAATATTAACTCCTGTAGAATTATGCATTTCTTGCGGTGAAATGAAACAACAAATGTAAAATTTGACACTCATACTGTGGAGGAGGGGGTGTAGGTGTGTGAGATAGAGAACAGATTTATATTGACACATTCCTCTGCTCTCTCATTTCAGATGGATCACAACTCTCAACACCTACCACTGTTTGCCATGGCAAGAAACAAAGAATATTATATGAAATATAGAATATAGAATATAGAATATGGAATATGGAATATAGAATATGGAATATAGAATATGGATATGGAATATACAATATTGAATATGAAATAAAGAATATGGAATTTATAATATGGCATATAGAATATAGAATATGGAATATGAAATAAAGAATATGGAACGTATAATATGGAGTATAGAATATGGAATATGGAATATAGAATATGGATATGGAATATAGATGATAGAATATGGATATGGAATAAGAAATAAAGAATATGGAATTTATAATATGGAATATAGAATATGGAATATGGATATGGAATATGGAATATAGAATATGGATATGGAATATAGAATATGGAATATAGAATATGGAATATAGAATATAGAATATGGATATGGAATATGGAAAATAGAATATGGAATATAGAATATTGATATGGAATATAGAATATGGAATATAGAATATGGATATGGTATGTAGAATGTGGAATATAGAAAATGGAATATAGAATATAGAATATGGATATGGAATATAGAATATGGAATATGGAATGTAGAATATGGAATATGAAATAAAGAATATGGAATTTAGAATATGGAATATTGGTTTATATACATCACATGGAGCAGCCACAACTGTCAGTAAGAGTGTCCATGATTGAGTCTTTGAATGAAGAGATTGAGATAGAACTGTCCAGTTTCAGTGTTTGTTGCAGCTCATTCCAGTCGCTTGCTGCAGCAAACTGAAAAGACAAGCGACCCAGGGATGTGTGTGCTTAGGGGACCTTTAACAGAATGTGATTGGCAGAATGGGTGTTGTATGTGGAGGATGAGGGCTGCAGTAGGTATCTCAGATAGGGGGGAGTGAGGCCTAAGAGGGTTTTATAAATAAGCATCAACCAGTGGGTCTTGCGACAGGTATACAGAGATGACCAGTTTACAGAGGAGTATAGAGTGCAGTGATGTGTCCTATAAGGAGCATTGGTGGCAAATCTGATGGCCGAATGGTAAAGAACATCTAGCCACTCGAGAGCACTCTTACCTGCCGATCTATAAATTACATCTCTCTAGTCTAGCATGGGTAGGATGGTCATCTGAATCAGGGTTAGTTTGGCAGCTGGGGTGAAAGAGGAGTGATTATGATAGAGGAAACCGAGTCTAGATTTAACTTTAGCCTGCAGCTTTGTTATGTGCTGAGAGAAGGACAGTGTACCATCTAGCCATACTCCAAAGTACTTGTATGAGGTGACTACCTCAAGCTTTAAACCTTCAGAGGTAGTAATCACACCTGTGGGGAGAGGGGCATTCTTCTTAACAAACCACATGACCTTTGTTTTGGTGGTGTTCAGAACAAGGTTAAGGGCAGAGAACGCTAACACAACATTCGGGGAGGGGTCAGACTGTATCATCTGCATATAAATGGATGAGAGAGCTTCCTACTGCCTGATCTATGTTGTTGATGTAAATTGAGAAGATCGTGGGTCCTAGGATAGAGCCATGGGGTATACCATTGGTGACAGGCATTGTCTGAGACAGCAGATGTTCAGACTTCATACACTGCACTCTTTGAGAGAGGTAGTTAGCAAACCAGGTCAAAGACCCCTCCGAGACATCAATACTCCTTAGCCGGCCCACAAGAATGGAATGGTCTACTGTATCAAAAGCTTTGGCCAGGTCAATAAAAATAGCAGCACAACATTACTTAGAATCAATGGCGACATCATTGAGGACCTTTAAGGTTGCAGTGACACATCCATAACCTGAGCAGAAACCAGATTGCATTCCAGAGAGAATACTATAGACATCAAGAAAGCCAGTCAGTTGATTATTGACAAGTTTTTCAAACACTTTTGATAAACAGAGCAAAATAGAAATAGGACGATAACAGTTAGGATCAGCTTGATCTCCCCCTTAAAATATCAAAACAAGCTCTGAACCAATGACATTAATTTGGAGACAGGTTGAAAAGCATTAAACATTTATGCCAATTTAGCTAGTTAGTGTCACGGCTGTCGAAAGGAGTAGACCAAAGTGCAGCGTGTGTGTAGTTCCACATTTGATTTAATCTGTGAAACTTTACAATACATAAACAAACTGAATTGACAAAACAACAAACCATGACGCAGAGGAGAAACAAATACAAATAACAAATTCTACTAAAAAATAATCACCCACAAAACCCAGGAAGAAAAACCCCTACTTATGTATGATCTCCAATTAGAGACAACGAGGACCAGCTGCCTCCAACTGGAGATCATCCCAAACAAACCAACATAGAAATACAAAAACTAGAACCTAAGAACATAGAAATAGAAAACTTAGAAAAATACAAAACACCCCCTGTCCCACCCTGACCTACTATACCATAGAAAATAACATCGTACTATGGTCAGGACGTGACAGTTAGCTTGCAATTGATAGCTAATTTGTCCTATTTAGCTAGCTTGCTGTTGCTAGCTAATTTGTCCTGGGATACAAACATTGAGTTGTTATTTTACCTGAAATGCACAAGGTCATCTACTCCGACAATTAATCCACACATAAAACAGTCAACCGAGTCGTTTCTAGTCATCTCTCCTCCTTCCAGGCTTTTTCGTCTTTGAACTTATATGGTGATTGGCATCTAAACTTTCATAGTATTACTACACCGACCGGCAACACAGTTCATCTTTCAATCACCCACGTGGGTATAACCAATGAAATAGAAAGTACTTCTATTTTAGCCTTTGGCAACGCAGATGCTCGTTGACGCGCGCGAGCAGTGTGGGTGCAATAATTGAATAACATAGATTTCAACATTTATTTTGCAATGCTCGCACAAGCGATGCGAGCGGTGTGGTCAGCCTGTTAAAGAAGAAAGAGTCTAAACCAATTTTTTTTCTTTCAGCCTTTGAATGAATACAACGTTGCCCGGTTGGAATATTATCGCTATTTTACGAGAAAAATAGCATAAAAATGTATTTTTAACAGCGTTTGACATGCTTCTAAGTACGGTAATGGAATTTCTAGAATTTTTGGGTCACGAAATGCGCTCACGCGTCACCCTTCGGATAGTGACCTGAACGCACGAACAACGGAGCTATTTGAATATAACTATGGATTATTTGGAACCAAAACAACATTTTCTGTTGAAGTAGAAGTCCTGGGAGTGCATTCTGACGAAGAACAGCAAAGGTAATCCAATTTTTCTAATAGTAATTCTGAGTTTAGTGAGTCCCAAACTTGGTGGGTGTCAAAATAGCTAGCCGTGATGGCCTGGCTATGTACTCAGAATATTGCAAAATGTGCTTTCGCCGAAAAGCTATTTTAAAATCTGACATAGCGATTGCATAAAGGAGTTCTGTATCTATAATTCTTCAAATAATTGTTATGTATTTTGTGAACATTTATCATGAGTCATTTAGTAAATTCACCGGAAGTTGTGGGTGGGTATGCTAGTTCTGAACATCACATGCTAATGTAAAAAGCTGGTTTTTGATATAAATATGAACTTGATTGAACAAAACATGCATGTATTGTATAACATAATGTCCAAGGATTGTCATCTGATGAAGATCATCAAAGGTTAGTGCTGCATTTAGCTGTGGTTTTGGTTTTTGTGACATATATGCTTGCTTTGAAAATGGCTGTGTGATTATTTTTGGCAGGGTACTCTCCTGACATAATCTAATGTTTTGCTTTCGCTGTAAAGCCTATTTGAAATCGGACAATGTGGTTAGATTAACGAGAGTCTTGTCTTTAAAATGGTGTAAAATAGTTATATGTTTGAGAAATTGAAGTTATAGCATTTTTGAGGTATTTGTATTTCGCGCCACGCGATTCCACTGGCTGTTGACTAGGGTGGTACTCAAGCAAGCTGAGCCATGTGCTTCTTGTCAGTAACAAACACATCATCAACTTTAAGGGAGATGGGCAGCTGTGAGGAGGAGGGTTTATTCTCCAGGTCTTTAACCATTTTCCAGAACTTCTTGGGGTTAGACCCAAAGAGAGAGAACTGCTCCTTAAAGTAACTAACTTTGGCCTTCCCGATAGCTTGAGTGCACTTATTTCTCATTTTCCTGAACGATAGCCAGTCAGCCTGAGTATGCGTGTGCCGAGCCTTTCGCCAAATGTAATTCTTGAGGTGGAGTAACTCTGCAAGATCACGGTCGAACCAGGGGCTGAACCTGTTTCTAATTCTCATGTTTTTATGGGGTCGTAATATGGAATATAGAATGTAGAATATAAAATATAATATGGAATATAGAATATGGAATATAAACTAGATAATATAGAATATGAAATATAGAATATAGAATATGTAATATAGAATACGGAATATGGAATATGGAATATAGAATATGGAATATAGAATATATCATATGGAATGTGGAATATAGAATATGGAATATACAATACGGAATATGGAATATACGATATGGAATATACAATATGGAATATACAATATGGAATATACAATATATCATATGGAATATGGAATATATCATATGGAATATATCATATGGAATATGGAATATAGATTATATGTAAACAACCTGCAATTACAGCTGTTCTCTGAGACACATAATGACAAAAACATACCATCTCTGTCTATATTTCTCTCTGTTCTCTCTATTCTCTCTCTCTCTCTCTCTCTCATAAACACACACATCCTTAGACACACACTGAATGTGTGACCCCATTTCTCAGCTACAGTACAGTCTGTGTGTGGACACTTCTGTAAATGTGTAATTTCAGCAGCAATGAAACAGGAACAGTGACTCCCCCTTCTGTTAGACTGCTTCATAAAACTCCCTCTTTACTGTAACTATGTTTAATACCCAAGGCGATATCCATCTTCCTGTTTTAACGGCGGCTCAGGCCCAGACACTGAATCAATTGTCCTCCCATTGTGAATAGGGTATTTTAATAGAACCCCGATCTTTCCACCTCCATGTTCTCTATGGGATAATTAGGCACTAGGCTGAACAACGTTAGTGATCGACTTAAACAGTGTGATGGATGACCATGGTGTCTGGCAGGGAGACAATACCTCTCCCGCAGATATCTTAGGCTCTTGGCAGCAAATGCTCTCTAGAAATGGTGGTTCTGTATATTTCTGCTTTGTAATTACAGTCGTTTACTTATAAAAATCTATGTAGCTCTACTCTCTACGGAACAATTTATAGCTCTTTACGGTCTGTTGGAACAACAGTTATAGCTCTTTACTGTCTATGAAACAACAGTTATAACTCTTTACTGTCTATGGAACAACAGTTATAGCTCTTTACTGTCTATGAAACAACAGTTATAACTCTTTACTGTCTATGGAACAACAGTTATAGCCCTTTACTGTCTATGAAACAACAGTTATAGCTCTTTACTGTCTATGGAACAACAGGTATAGCTCTTTACTGTCTATGGAACAATAGTTATAGCTCTTTACTGTCTATGGAACAACAGTTATAACTCTTTACTGTCTATGGAACAACAGTTATAGCTCTTTACTGTCTATGGAACAATAGTTATAGCCCTTTACTGTCTATGGAACAATAGTTATAGCTCTTTACTGTCTATGGAACAACAGTTATAGCTCTTTACTGTCTATGGAACAATAGTTATAGCTCTTTACTGTCTATGGAACAACAGTTATAGCTCTTTACTGTCTATGGAACAATAGTTATAGCTCTTTACTGTCTATGGAACAACAGTTATAACTCTTTACTGTCTATCAAACAATAGTTATAGGAACAATAGTTATAGCTCTTTACTGTCTATGGAACAACAGTTATAGCTCTTTACTGTCTATGGAACAATAGTTATAGCTCTTTACTGTCTATGGAACAACAGTTATAGCTCTTTACTGTCTATGAAACAATAGTTATAGCTCTTTACTGTCTATGGAACAACAGTTATAGCTCTTTACTGTCTATGAAACAATAGTTATAGCTCTTTACTGTCTATGGAACAACAGTTATAACTCTTTACTGTCTATGGAACAACAGTTATAACTCTTTACTGTCTATGGAACAACAGTTATAACGCTTTACTGTCTATGGAACAACAGTTATAACTCTTTACTGTCTATGGAACAACAGTTATAGCCCTTTACTGTCTATGGAACAACAGTTATAACTCTTTACTCTCTATGGAACAACAGTTATAACTCTTTACTGTCTATGGAACAACAGTTATAGCTCTTTACTCTCTATGGAACAACAGCTCCATAGATTTCTGAAAGTCCATCTGGACCTGGTGGGGTAAGAGCCAAAACAAACAAACAAACATATACTCGGAATCGTCTCTGAGCCTTCAGCTGTACACAGATAACCCATTCCATTACATTCTCACAGTGTTACACAGACAACCCATTCCATTACATTCTCACAGTGTTACACAGACAACCCATTCCATTCCATTCTCACAGTGTTACACAGATAACCCATTCCATTACATTCTCACAGTGTTACACAGATAACCCATTCCATTCCATTCTCACAGTGTTACACAGATAACCCATTACATTCTCAGCTGTACACAGATAACCCATTACATTACATTCTCACAGTGTTACACAGACAACCCATTACATTCTCAGCTGTACACAGATAACCCATTACATTCCATTCTCACAGTGTTACACAGACAACCCATTACATTCTCAGCTGTACACAGATAACCCATTACATTACATTCTCACAGTGTTACACAGATAACCCATTACATTACATTCTCACAGTGTTACACAGATAACCCATTACATTTTCGCGGTGTTACACAGATAACCCATTACATTCTCAGCTGTACACAGATAACCCATTCCATTCTCACAGTGTTACACAGACAACCCATTACATTACATTCTCACAGTGTTACACAGACAACCCATTACATTACATTCTCACAGTGTTATTTAAGGTTGTGCAAATTGTATGACCAAATGTCCACATATAATCAGGTTGACCAGGGTTATCATGTCTCTTCTCTGATGCGGGCCAGGCGATCCTCCTCGCTCACCCATCCAGTTGGACAGGATCAGACACAACCCTAGTTAGGCAGGAGGAGCCACAGACACAACCCCAGTTAGACAGGAGGAGCCACAGACACAACCCCAGTTAGACACAATGAGCCACAGACACAACCCCAGTTAGACAGGAGGAGCCACAGACACAACCCCAGTTAGACACAATGAGCCACAGACACAACCCCAGTTAGACAGGAGGAGCCACAGGCACAACCCCCAGTTAGACAGAATGAGCCACAGGCACAACCCCAGTTAGACAGGAGGAGCCACAGGCACAGTCCCACTAGTACCCTGACAGCGCCTCAACTCCTCCACTGTATCAGAAGGCAGATAAGGAAGAAGACAGTCTTAAAGTACCTGTCACGCTTCTTGTTTTGTTTGCCTGTTTACCTATTTGTTCTTGGTGAGTGTCACTCCAGAGGAGGAGTGACAGTCTGAGTCGCTCATCGTTCACTACCACTATAACAACAGAGAAGGCATCTGGGCCTCGTTTCCCAGTTGAGATGAAACGTAAGCATTACGATCATCCTACGAGACGCATCGTTATTTACGAGCCAACTTTTTAAGAATGTTTCCCAAACCGTAGAGAGAAGGTTCTGTAAGTGCGTCGTTAGGTCATGTGCTGATACTGATGGGATCGACAGAAAAACAACGCAGGTCTGAGATCAGCTCTCTCCATTCAAATCGTACCTTAGCGTTAGAATTATTCCACGATAGTGACGAAGGATCAGCTATTAGAGAGACATTCCCGACTATGGCTGCAACTATTGCGGTGTCTTATTCATGCTTACCTTACAATAATGCACAAAATCAAGATTTGGCACGTCATTGTACAGATGTTGTTACACATTATGAAATATATTAAGGCAAACTTTACAAAACAAAAGCCAATAATTAGAAACATTTAATTCACTTTAAATGAACATAAAATGTATTTCAGTGTGATTGAAATAAGATATAGACCAAATGTAGCAAAGACATTGGTAACGCTGTATTTGTGGTCAACTTGGTTCTGAAGTTATCAGCAGTCACAGTCAGACAGATAAACCTCTTGATTCTGCGTTTAGCAGAGACCCTCTGTGTATAAAGTGAAACTCAAAGGCAAACAAATCCATCTAACATCTGGCTCTGGTCTGAGACAGTCACTAAATAACGAGCGTTTTCAAGTACAACTTTAATAACAATTGTTTTGGGAAACATCTCGGCTACTGAAGATACATGGTAAGATGGTTCTAATGATGATCTCAACGCTACGAATGCTCTGGGAAACGAGGCGCTGTTCACTGGACAGAAATGCAGGGTGTGTACAGGCACTAGATTGTTTATCTCTGTAGTGGATATCTATGTGTTAGTCGATTTTGAATGGAACTCTGTCTGTTCAGCCTCTGGTGGTGCTCCCCAGAGGAGGAAACAGCTTGATCACAAAACACTAACAGCACAGAACAAACTGGGGTGAGCAATTTACACACTTTCTACACACTGAAATAAACAAACACACTGAAACACACACACACACTGAAACACATACACAGAAACACACACACTGAAACACACACACACATACACACACACACACACACACACACTGAAACACACACACACTGAAACACACACACACACACACACACACACACACACACACACACACACACACACACACACACACACACACTCTCTCTCACAGAAATGCACACACCCAGAAACACACCCAGAAACATACACACACACACACTCAGCTTGAACATGAAAGGACGTAAGGATGTAAGGAGATGCTAGCAGGGATGGGGATTGAGTGTGGGACTGGAGGCTGAGTGTGGGACTGGGGACTGGGGACTGAGTGTGGGACTGGAGACTGAGTGTGGGACTGGGGACTGAGTGTGGGACTGGGGACTGAGTGTGGGACTGGGGACTGAGTGTGGGACTGAGGGCTGAGTGTGGGACTGGAGTCTGGGGACTGAGTGTGGGACTGGGGGCTGGAGGCTGAGTGTGGGACTGGGGGCTGAGTGTGGGACTGGGGGCTGAGTGTGGGACTGGAGTCTGGGGACTGAGTGTGGGACTGGAGACTGAGTGTGGGACTGGAGGTTGAGTGTGGGACTGGAGGTTGAGTGTGGGACTGGGGGCTGAGTGTGGGACTGGAGGCTGAGTGTGGGACTGGGGACTGGGGACTGAGTGTGGGACTGGGGACTGGGGACTGAGTGTGGGACTGGAGACTGAGTGTGGGACTGGGAACTGAGTGTGGGACTGGGGGCTGAGTGTGGGACTGGAGGCTGAGTGTGGGACTGGGGGCTGAGTGTGGGACTGGAGGATGAGTGTGGGACTGGGGACTGGGGACTGAGTGTGGGACTGGGGACTGGGGACTGAGTGTGGGACTGGGGACTGGGGACTGAGTGTGGGACTGGGGACTGGAGACTGAGTGTGGGATTGGAGACTGGGGACTGAGTGTGGGACTGGAGACTGGGGACTGAGTGTGGGACTGGGGGACTGAGTGTGGGACTGGGGACTGGGGACTGAGTGTGGGACTGGAGACTGAGTGTGGGACTGGAGACTGGGGACTGAGTGTGGGACTGGGGACAGGGGACTGAGTGTGGGACTGGGGACTGGGGACTGAGTGTGGGACTGGGGACTGAGTGTGGGACTGGGGACTGGGGACTGAGTGTGGGACTGGGGACTGGGGACTGAGTGTGGGACTGGGGACTGAGTGTGGGACTGGGGACTGAGTGTGGGACTGGGGACTGGAGACTGAGTGTGGGACTGGGGACTGGGGACTGAGTGTGGGACTGGAGGCTGAGTGTGGGACTGGGGACTGAGTGTGGGACTGGGGACTGAGTGTGGGACTGGGGACTGAGTGTGGGACTGGAGACTGAGTGTGGGACGTGAGACTGAGTGTGGGACTGGGGACTGAGTGTGGGACTGGGGACTGAGTGTGGGACTGGAGACTGAGTGTGGGACTGGAGACTGAGTGTGGGACGTGAGACTGAGTGTGGGACTGGAGGCTGAGTGTGGGACTGGGGACTGAGTGTGGGACTGGAGACTGAGTGTGGGACTGGGGACTGAGTGTGGGACTGGGGACTGAGTGTGGGACTGGGGACTGAGTGTGGGACTGGAGACTGAGTGTGGGACTGGAGACTGAGTGTGGGACTGGGGACTGAGTGTGGGACTGGGGACTGAGTGTGGGACTGGGGACTGAGTGTGGGACTGGAGACTGAGTGTGGGACGTGAGACTGAGTGTGGTACTGGGGACTGAGTGTGGGACTGGAGACTGAGTGTGGGACTGGAGACTGAGTGTGGGACTGGGGACTGAGTGTGGGACTGGAGACTGAGTGTGGAACTGGGGACTGAGTGTGGGACTGGGGACTGAGTGTGGGACTGGGGACTGAGTGTGGGACTGGGGACTGAGTGTGGGACTGGAGACTGAGTGTGGGACGTGAGACTGAGTGTGGGACTGGGGACTGAGTGTGGGACTGGGGACTGAGTGTGGGACTGGAGACTGAGTGTGGGACTGGGGACTGAGTGTGGGACTGGGGACTGAGTGTGGGACTGGGGACTGAGTGTGGGACTGGAGACTGAGTGTGGGACGTGAGACTGAGTGTGGTACTGGGGACTGAGTGTGGGACTGGAGACTGAGTGTGGGACTGGAGACTGAGTGTGGGACTGGGGACTGAGTGTGGGACTGGAGACTGAGTGTGGAACTGGGGACTGAGTGTGGGACTGGAGACTGAGTGTGGGACTGGGGACTGAGTGTGGGACTGGGGAGTGAGTGTGGGACTGGGGACTGAGTGTGGGACTGGAGGCTGAGTGTGGGACTGGGGGCTGAGTGTGGGACTGGAGGATGAGTGAGGGACTGGGGACTGGGGACTGAGTGTGGGACTGGGGACTGGGGACTGAGTGTGGGACTGGGGACTGGGGACTGAGTGTGGGACTGGGGACTGGAGACTGAGTGTGGGATTGGAGACTGGGGACTGAGTGTGGGACTGGAGACTGGGGACTGAGTGTGGGACTGGGGACTGGGGACTGAGTGTGGGACTGGGGACTGGGGACTGAGTGTGGGACTGGAGACTGAGTGTGGGACTGGAGACTGGGGACTGAGTGTGGGACTGGGGACAGGGGACTGAGTGTGGGACTGGGGACTGGGGACTGAGTGTGGGACTGGGGACTGAGTGTGGGACTGGGGACTGGGGACTGAGTGTGGGACTGGGGACTGGGGACTGAGTGTGGGACTGGGGACTGAGTGTGGGACTGGGGACTGAGTGTGGGACTGGGGACTGGAGACTGAGTGTGGGACTGGGGACTGGGGACTGAGTGTGGGACTGGAGGCTGAGTGTGGGACTGGGGACTGAGTGTGGGACTGGGGACTGAGTGTGGGACTGGGGACTGAGTGTGGGACTGGAGACTGAGTGTGGGACGTGAGACTGAGTGTGGGACTGGGGACTGAGTGTGGGACTGGGGACTGAGTGTGGGACTGGAGACTGAGTGTGGGACTGGAGACTGAGTGTGGGACGTGAGACTGAGTGTGGGACTGGAGGCTGAGTGTGGGACTGGGGACTGAGTGTGGGACTGGAGACTGAGTGTGGGACTGGGGACTGAGTGTGGGACTGGAGACTGAGTGTGGGACTGGGGACTGAGTGTGGGACTGGAGACTGAGTGTGGGACTGGAGACTGAGTGTGGGACTGGGGACTGAGTGTGGGACTGGGGACTGAGTGTGGGACTGGAGACTGAGTGTGGGACGTGAGACTGAGTGTGGTACTGGGGACTGAGTGTGGGACTGGAGACTGAGTGTGGGACTGGAGACTGAGTGTGGGACTGGGGACTGAGTGTGGGACTGGAGACTGAGTGTGGAACTGGGGACTGAGTGTGGGACTGGGGACTGAGTGTGGGACTGGGGACTGAGTGTGGGACTGGGGACTGAGTGTGGGACTGGAGACTGAGTGTGGGACGTGAGACTGAGTGTGGGACTGGGGACTGAGTGTGGGACTGGGGACTGAGTGTGGGACTGGAGACTGAGTGTGGGACTGGGGACTGAGTGTGGGACTGGGGACTGAGTGTGGGACTGGGGACTGAGTGTGGGACTGGGGACTGAGTGTGGGACTGGAGACTGAGTGTGGGACGTGAGACTGAGTGTGGTACTGGGGACTGAGTGTGGGACTGGAGACTGAGTGTGGGACTGGAGACTGAGTGTGGGACTGGGGACTGAGTGTGGGACTGGAGACTGAGTGTGGAACTGGGGACTGAGTGTGGGACTGGAGACTGAGTGTGGGACTGGGGACTGAGTGTGGGACTGGGGACTGAGTGTGGGACTGGGGACTGAGTGTGGGACTGGAGACTGAGTGTGGGACGTGAGAATGAGTGTGGGACTGGAGACTGAGTGTGGGACTGGGGACTGAGTGTGGGACTGGAGACTGAGTGTGGGACGTGAGACTGAGTGTGGGA
>NC_138310.1:85789983-86072483 GCF_965601325.2 Salmo salar
TTGGTATAGAACCTACTGTGGTGAGATTGGTATAGAATCTACCGTGGTGGGATTGGTATAGAACCTACCGTGGTGGGATTGGTATAGAACCTACCATGGTGGGATTGGTATAGAACCTACCATGGTGGGATTGGCTTAGAACCTACCGTGGTGGGATTGGTATAGAACGTACCATGGTGGGATTGGATTAGAACCTACCATGGTGGGATTGGATTAGAACCTACCATGGTGGGATTGGCTTAGAACCTACCATGGTGGGATTGATATAGAACCTAACGTGGTGGGATTGATATAGAACCTACCGTGGTGGGATTGATATAGAACCTACCGTGGTGGGATTGGTATAGAACCTACCATGGTGGGATAGGTATAGAACCTACCATGGTGGGATTGGTATAGAACCTACCATGGTGGGATTGGTATAGAACCTACCATGGTGGGATTGGTATAGAACCTACCATGGTGGGATTGGTATAGAACCTACCATGGTGGGATTGGTATAGAACCTACCATGGTGGGATTGGTATAGAACCTACCGTGGTGGGATTGGTATAGAACCTACTGTGGTGGGATTGGTATAGAACCTACCGTGGTGGGATTGGTTTAGAACCTACCGTGGTGGGATTGGTATAGAACCTACTGTGGTGGGATTGGTTTAGAACCTACTGTGGTGGGATTGGTTTAGAACCTACCGTGGTGGGATTGGTATAGAACCTACTGTGGTGGGATTGATATAAAACCTAACGTGGTGGGATTGGCTTAGAACCTACCGTGGTGGGATTGGTATAGAACCTACCATGGTGGGATTGGTATAGAACCTACCGTGGTGGGATTGGTATAGAACCTACCATGGTGGGATTGATATAGAACCTACCATGGTGGGATTGGCTTAGAACCTACCATGGTGGGATTGATATAGAACCTAACGTGGTGGGATTGGTTTAGAACCTACCGTGGTGGGATTGGTATAGAACCTACTGTGGTGGGATTGGATTAGAACCTACCATGGTGGGATTGGATTAGAACCTACCATGGTGGGATTGGCTTAGAACCTACCATGGTGGGATTGATATAGAACCTAACGTGGTGGGATTGGTTTAGAACCTACCGTGGTGGGATTGGTATAGAACCTACTGTGGTGGGATTGGTATAGAACCTACCATGGTGGGATTGATATAGAACCTACCGTGGTGGGATTGATATAGAACCTACCGTGGTGGGATTGATATAGAACCTACTGTGGTGGGATTGGCTTAGAATCTACCGTGGTGGGATAGGTATAGAACCTACTGTGGTGGGATTGGCTTAGAATCTACCGTGGTGGGATTGGTATAGAACCTACCATGGTGGGATTGGTATAGAACCTACTGTGGTGGGATTGGTATAGAACCTAACGTGGTGGAATTGGCTTAGAACCTACCATGGTGGGATAGGTATAGAACCTACCGTGGTGGGATTGGTATAGAACCTACCATGGTGGGATTGATATAAAACCTAACGTGGTGGGATTGGCTTAGAACCTACCGTGGTGGGATTGGTATAGAACCTACCGTGGTGGGATTGGTATAGAACCTACCATGGTGGGATTGGTATAGAACCTACCGTGGTGGGATTGGTATAGAACCTACCATGGTGGGATTGATATAGAACCTAACGTGGTGGGATTGGCTTAGAACCTACCGTGGTGGGATTGAGGTATAGAACCTACCTGTGGTGGGATTGGTATAGAACCTACCGTGGTGGGATTGGTATAGAACCTACTGTGACATCATTGACGAGGCTGCCATAGAGTCTAATCAACAAACAGACGCTTGGTCACATACACACAAATGTACAGTACGTACTGTAAACACACATACAGTACATATACCGTACATCAACTCTCTGTGATTCATTTACATTCACTGAATTGGAGGCAAGAAGAGAATTCCTGCCCATTAGGTAGTACACTCTGAAGAGAGAAACACTGTTCCATAAATTGTGTGTATGGTGAGAAACAGCCTGATGGATTTACTCTGAATTACAGTTTAGGATATGTTCCCTATCACAATCACACACACACACAATCACACACACACACACACACACACACACACACGCACCAACATTCTTTTATGTTTCTACTACACGTACACACAGGCATGAATACAGACTCACAGAAACATAAACAAGCTTGATAACATCAAAGAGACCAACAGAAAGGCTCTGAAAGAGGCATCAAATAAGTAGCCTCAACTGTAACCTCAGCAAGACTAGCAGCACACTGTAACCTCAGTAAGGCTAGCAGCACACTGTAACCTCAGTAAGGCTAGCAGCACACTGTAACCTCAATAAGACTAGCAGCAAACTGTAACCTCAATAAGACTAGCAGCACACTGTAACCTCAGTAAGACTAGCAGCACACTGTAACCTCAATAAGACTAGCAGCACACTGTAACCTCAATAAGACTAGCAGCACACTGCAACCTCAGTAAGACTAGCAGCACACTGTAACCTCAGTAAGGCTAGCAGCACACTGTAACCTCAGTAAGACTAGCAGCACACTGTAACCTCAGTAAGGCTAGCAGCACACTGTAACCTCAGTAAGGCTAGCAGCACACTGTAACCTCAGTAAGACTAGCAGCACACTGTAACCTCAATAAGACTAGCAGCACACTGTAACCTCAGTAAGACTAGCAGCACACTGTAACCTCAGTAAGACTAGCAGCACACTGTAACCTCAGTAAGACTAGCAGCACACTGTAACCTCAGTAAGACTAGCAGCACACTGTAACCTCAGTAAGACTAGCAGCACACTGTAACCTCAGTAAGACTAGCAGCACACTGTAACCTCAATAAGACTAGCAGCACACTGTAACCTCAGTAAGACTAGCAGCACACTGTAACCTCAGTAAGACTAGCAGCACACTGTAACCTCAGTAAGACTAGCAGCACACTGTAACCTCAGTAAGACTAGCAGCACACTGTAACCTCAGTAAGGCTAGCAGCACACTGTAACCTCAGTAAGGCTAGCAGCACACTGTAACCTCAGTAATGCTAGCAGCACACTGTAACCTCAATAAGACTAGCAGCACACTGTAACCTCAATAAGACTAGCAGCACACTGTAACCTCAATAAGACTAGCAGCACACTGTAACCTCAGTAAGGCTAGCAGCACACTGTAACCTCAGTAAGGCTAGCAGCACACTGTAACCTCAGTAAGACTAGCAGCACACTGTAACCTCAATAAGACTAGCAGCACACTGTAACCTCAATAAGACTAGCAGCACACTGTAACCTCAGTAAGACTAGCAGCACACTGTAACCTCAATAAGACTAGCAGCACACTGTAACCTCAATAAGACTAGCAGCACACTGTAACCTCAATAAGACTAGCAGCACAATGTAACCTCAATAAGACTAGCAGCACACTGTAACCTCAATAAGACTAGCAGCACACTGTAACCTCAATAAGACTAGCAGCACACTGTAACCTCAATAAGACTAGCAGCACACTGTAACCTCAGTAAGGCTAGCAGCACACTGTAACCTCAGTAAGACCAGCAGCACACTGTAACCTCAGTAAGACTAGCAGCACACTGTAACCTCAGTAAGACCAGCAGCACACTGTAACCTCAGTAAGACTAGCAGCACACTGTAACCTCAGTAAGGCTAGCAGCACACTGTAACCTCAGTAAGACCAGCAGCACACTGTAACCTCAGTAAGACTAGCAGCACACTGTAACCTCAGTAAGACCAGCAGCACACTGTAACCTCAGTAAGACTAGCAGCACACTGTAACCTCAGTAAGACTAGCAGCACACTGTAACCTCAGTAAGACTAGCAGCACACTGTAACCTCAGTAAGACTAGCAGCACACTGTAACCTCAGTAAGACTAGCAGCACACTGTAACCTCAGTAAGACTAGCAGCACACTGTAACCTCAATAAGACTAGCAGCACACTGTAACCTCAATAAGACTAGCAGCACACTGTAACCTCAATAAGACTAGCAGCACACTGTAACCTCAAGTAAGAGCTAGCAGCACACTGTAACCTCAGTAAGACTAGCAGCACACTGTAACCTCAGTAAGGCCTAGCAGCACACTGTAACCTCAGTAAGACCAACAGCACAATGTAACCTCAGTAAGACTAGCAGCACACTGTAACCTCAGTAAGACCAGCAGCACACTGTAACCTCAGTAAGACTATCAGCACACTGTAACCTCAGTAAGACCAGCAGCACACTGTAACCTCAGTAAGACTAGCAGCACACTGTAACCTCAATAAGACTAGCAGCACACTGTAACCTCAATAAGACTAGCAGCACACTGTAGTCTCAATAAGACTAGCAGCACACTGTAACCTCAATAAGACTAGCAGCACACTGTAACCTCAATAAGGCTAGCAGCACACTGTAACCTCAATAAGGCTAGCAGCACACTGTAACCTCAATAAGGCTAGCAGCACACTGTAACCTCAGTAAGGCTAGCAGCACACTGTAACCTCAGTAAGGCTAGCAGCACACTGTAACCTCAGTAAGGCTAGCAGCACACTGTAACCTCAGTAAGGCTAGCAGCACAATGTAACCTCAGTAAGGCTAGCAGCACACTGTAACCTCAGTAAGACTAGCAGCACACTGTAACCTCAGTAAGACTAGCAGCACACTGTAACCTCAGTAAGGCTAGCAGCACACTGTAACCTCAGTAAGACCAGCAGCACACTGTAACCTCAGTATGTCTAGCAGCACACTGTAACCTCAATAAGACTAGCAGCACACTGTAACCTCAATAAGACTAGCAGCACACTGTAACCTCAGTAAGACTAGCAGCACACTGTAACCTCAGTAAGACTAGCAGCACACTGTAACCTCAATAAGACTAGCAGCACACTGTAACCTCAGGAAGACCAGCAGCACACTGTAACCTCAGTAAGACTAGCAGCACACTGTAACCTCAGTAAGACTAGCAGCACACTGTAACCTCAATAAGACTAGCAGCACACTGTAACCTCAATAAGACTAGCAGCACACTGTAACCTCAATAAGACCAGCAGCACACTGTAACCTCAGTAAGACTAGCAGCACAATGTAACCTCAATAAGACTAGCAGCACACTGTAACCTCAATAAGACTAGCAGCACACTGTAACCTCAGTAAGACCAGCAGCACACTGTAACCTCAGTAAGACTAGCAGCACAATGTAACCTCAATAAGACTAGCAGCACACTGTAACCTCAATAAGACTAGCAGCACACTGTAACCTCAGTAAGACTAGCAGCACACTGTAACCTCAGTAAGACTAGCAGCACACTGTAATCTCAGTAAGACTAGCAGCACACTGTAACCTCAGTAAGACCAGCAGCACACTGTAACCTCAGTAAGACTAGCAGCACACTGTAACCTCAATAAGACTAGCAGCACACTGTAACCTCAATAAGACTAGCAGCACACTGTAACCTCAGTAAGACTAGCAGCACACTGTAACCTCAGTAAGACTAGCAGCACACTGTAACCTCAATAAGACTAGCAGCACACTGTAACCTCAGGAAGACCAGCAGCACACTGTAGCCTCAGTAAGACTAGCAGCACACTCAAGATCAGCTCAACCATTACAAGTCTTACTGTAGGTGAAAATGAAACATCGGAGAACACATTGAACTAAAGACTGAAGAAGAGGAGTGATAGAATGAAAGACTAGAGGAAATGAAACAGCCATTCTATAGAGTGCACCATGCTGGCAGCACATAGTAGTAACAGAGTGTCTCTGTGCCTGTTATTGGGTTCTCTGACACTGCCAGGCTAAACATTAGTTCTGGTGCCATGCTCTGCACACACACACACACACACATACACATATACACACACACACACACACACACACACACACACACACACACACACACACACACACACACACACACACACACACACACACACACACACACACACACACACACACACACACACACACACACACACACACACACACACACACACACACAGAGTCTATCAGAGAAAAGCCTGTAGACTAAAGGAACAATATCATCCATTATTCACAAAGTTTCATATAGTGATAACAGCCGTTCTCTTGGTTTATCATTACAGGGAGTATCTGGCGAAACTTCATTTGTCATTCATTCAGCATCTCCTGTCCTGTTATATGGCCTCTATTTAAATAAATGGCAACAGTGTTCCGCTGCCTAATCTTTAAATGTGTATGTACAGTATGTGTGTGTGTGTGTGCATGTGTGCTTGTGTGTATGTGAGTACATCTGCAGGTGGGCTAGGTGTGCTTGGTGGATAAAAGTCGGACCTGCTCTGATTTCTGGTCCTAAGAATTGAGTGTGATCAATGCGGGAGCTGAGGAAAGGTGCTCACGAAGGGCGAGGTGAGACTGAGAGGTAGTTAGGAGCCTGAAGGGCTAGGAGAGACTGAGAGGTAGTTAGGAGCCTGAAGGGCTAGGAGAGACTGAGAGGTAGTTAGGAGCCTGAAGGGCTAGGAGAGACTGAGAGGTAGTTAGGAGCCTGAAGGGCTAGGTGAGACTGAGAGGTAGGTAGGAGCCTGAAGGGCTAGGAGAGACTGAGAGGTAGTTAGGAGCCTGAAGGGCTAGGTGAGACTGAGAGGTAGTTAGGAGCCTGAAGGGCTAGGTGAGACTGAGAGGTAGTTAGGAGCCTGAAGGGCTAGGAGAGACTGAGAGGTAGTTAGGAGCCTGAAGGGCTAGGTGAGACTGAGAGGTAGTTAGGAGCCTGAAGGGCTAGGTGAGACTGAGAGGTAGTTAGGAGCCTGAAGGGCTAGGAGAGACTGAGAGGTAGTTAGGAGCCTGAAGGGCTAGGAGAGACTGAGAGGTAGTTAGGAGCCTGAAGGGCTAGGAGAGACTGAGAGGTAGGTAGGAGCCTGAAGGGCTAGGAGAGACTGAGAGGTAGTTAGGAGCCTGAAGGGCTAGGAGAGACTGAGAGGTAGTTAGGAGCCTGAAGGGCTAGGAGAGACTGAGAGGTAGTTAGGAGCCTGAAGGGCTAGGTGAGACTGAGAGGTAGTTAGGAGCCTGAAGGGCTAGGAGAGACTGAGAGGTAGTTAGGAGCCTGAAGGGCTAGGAGAGACTGAGAGGTAGTTAGGAGCCTGAAGGGCTAGGAGAGACTGAGAGGTAGTTAGGAGCCTGAAGGGCTAGGAGAGACTGAGAGGTAGTTAGGAGCCTGAAGGGCTAGGTGAGACTGAGAGGTAGTTAGGAGCCTGAAGGGCTAGGTGAGACTGAGAGGTAGTTAGGAGCCTGAAGGGCTAGGAGAGACTGAGAGGTAGTTAGGAGCCTGAAGGGCTAGGAGAGACTGAGAGGTAGGTAGGAGCCTGAAGGCCTAGGAGAGACTGAGAGGTAGTTAGGAGCCTGAAGGGCTAGGAGAGACTGAGAGGTAGTTAGGAGCCTGAAGGGCTAGGAGAGACTGAGAGGTAGGTAGGAGCCTGAAGGCCTAGGAGAGACTGAGAGGTAGTTAGGAGCCTGAAGGGCTAGGAGAGACTGAGAGGTAGTTAGGATCCTGAAGGGCTAGGAGAGACTGAGAGGTAGGTAGGAGCCTGAAGGGCTAGGTGAGACTGAGAGGTAGGTAGGAGCCTGAAGGGCTAGGAGAGACTGAGAGGTAGGTAGGAGCCTGAAGGGCTAGGAGAGACTGAGAGGTAGTTAGGAGCCTGAAAAGCTAGGTGAGACACAGTATCTAAACTCTGGTATCCAAACACCCAGCGCACCCTAGAGTTTCTGTCTGAGGACCAACTAGGGTTACCCAGCCACATAATATTACACACAGGGACAAACTACCTGAGAACACAGCAGGAAAGGGTGGCCACAGCACTGAAGGGAGTGATTGAAAAAGCTTATTCTACCTTCCCCAATGCACAAGTGGTTATCTCCACCTTGCTACCACAAAAAGACTTCTACCCTGCTACCATACAGCGGGTAAATGCAATTATTTCCCTTGACTGTGCCTCAAAGCCAAATGTCTACCTGACCCACCACTCCAACGTGGACTTGAACAGCTTTTACGACCAGGTCCACCTATACAAGGTAGCAGAGCCCACCTTCGCTGTGACCCTAAAGGACATCGCCCTCAACCGCAGCCCCACCACCTCACAGAGGAGCAACAGATCAACAGACACCCTGCCCAGACCAGCGAGACACTCTCCCAGACCTGCGGGACCCCCCCTGGACCTACACATAGAGGACCCACGCCGAGAGGACCTACATCCAGACCACAACACCACCAGCCACATCCACACCCCCACCCCAACCAATCAACACCCACCCAAGTCAACCATGCCCACACCCCATGTAGGCCCCCTCAGATCAGACCTATGCCCCTCCTGCCCACCCCATGCTCCTCACTCCCGCAAAGAGGGCCTCAACATGAAAGTCACACATACGCCCAGGTTTGGAGCAGGCAAACAGGCCCACTCTTACACTAGCCCAAGCCAATGGAATGTACCAGATGCTCAGCAAGCTCTGCTGTCACTTACTGGCCTGAGGCCAAACCACACGACTAACAACATTGGACACTTTATGGAACACAAAGCCTTCACTATCTCATCCTGGAATATCCAAGGCCTGTCATCTGCCTCTTGCCTAAAGAGCAGGAACCTGGACTTAACCAAAGATGGAGAGGTGGAGAGATGGAGAGGTTATGTGTAGATGGATGGAGAGGTTATGTGTAGATGGATGTAGAGCTTTTGTGTAGATGATTGTGTGTAGATTGATGGAGCGGTTGTGTGTAGATGGATGGAGAGGTTATGTGTAGATGGAAGAAGATGTTGTGTGTAGATGGATGGCTTTTCACCGTCCAAGGTTTATTTCTAAATGGATGTTGTGTGTGTGTGTGTGTGTGTGTGTGTGTGTGTGTGTGTGTGTGTGTGTGTGTGTGTGTGTGTGTGTGTGTGTGTGTGTGTGTGTGTGTGTGTGTGTGTGTGTGTGTGTGTGTGTGTGTGTGTGTGTGTGTGTACATTTCATGAATAATCCGCTGCAGAATAAACAGGCATACCAGCAGTCTTTGACACGCATCACAGCATATTGGGATGCATTAACCTTCAGTGTAAGGTAAATCTTTACTTAGTGTGTGCATGCAAATACAAATGAGTTTACTCTTCTCATTAACTTCCTAACCTTGTCAGAATAAATGAATTAATCCTAATTGTGAGTGGGGAAGCTACTCACAGGATTTAAAAAAGGGGAAAGACGTGAGAGTCAGAGAGAGTGAAAGAAGTGAGACACATGATGGAATAAGAGAGGTAAGAGTCAGCGAGACATGATGGAATAAGAGAGATGAGAGTCAGAGAGACATGATGGAAAAAGAGAGGTGAGAGTCAAAGAGAGTGAAAGAGGTGAGACACATGTCGGAATAAGAGAGATGAGAGTCAGAGAGACATGATGGAATAAGAGAGGAGAGAGACATGATGGAATAAGAGAGGAGAGAGACATGATGGAATAAGAGAGGTGAGAGTCAGAGAGACATGATGGAATAAGAGAGGAGAGAGACATGATGGAATAAGAGAGATGAGAGACATGATGGAATAAGAGAGGAGAGAGTCAGAGAGACATGATGGAATAAGTGAGGTGAGAGTCAGAGAGACATGATGGAATAAGAGAGGTGAGAGACATGGTGGAATAAGAGAGATGAGAGTCAGAGAGACATGATGGAATAAGAGAGGTGAGAGACATGATGGAATAAGAGAGATGAGAGTCAGAGAGACATGATGGAATAAGAGAGGTGAGAGACATGGTGGAATAAGAGAGATGAGAGTCAGAGAGACATGATGGAATAAGAGAGGTGAGAGTCAGAGAGACATGATGGAATAAGAGAGGTGAGAGACATGGTGGAATAAGAGAGATGAGAGTCAGAGAGACATGATGGAATAAGAGAGGTGAGAGACATGATGGAATAAGAGAGGTGAGAGTCAGAGAGACATGATGGAGGCTAGAGCGTTGGACTAGTAACCGAAAGGTTGCAAGATCAAATACCTGAGCTGACAAGGTAAAAATCTGTCATTTTGCCCCTGAACAAGGCAGTTAACCCACTGTTCCTAGGCTGTCATTGAAATAAGAATTTGTTCTTAACTGACTTGCCTCGTTAAATAAAGGTTAAATAAAGGTAATATAAAAAAATACGAGGTGAGAGACGATGTAATAAGAGGTCAGAGAGACATGACAGTCTCAGTTGATACAGTCTACAGAAACATATAGACTAATCTCAGTTGATTCAGTCTACAGTAACATATAGACTAATCTCAGATGATACAGTCTACAGAAACATATAGACTAATCTCAGATGATACAGTCTACAGAAACATATAGACTAATCTCAGTTGATACAGTCTACAGTAACATATAGACTAATCTCAGTTGATGCAGTCTACAGAAACATATAGACTAATCTCAGATGATACAGTCTACAGTAACATATAGACTAATCTCAGATGATACAGTCTACAGTAACATATAGACTAATCTCAGTTGATACAGTCTACAGAAACATATAGACTAATCTCAGATGATACAGTCTACAGTAACATATAGACTAATCTCAGTTGATGAAGTTTACAGTAACATATAGACTAATCTCAGATGATACAGTCTACAGTAACATATAGACTAATCTCAGTTGATTCAGTCTACAGTAACATATAGACTAATCTCAGTTGATGCAGTCTACAGTAACATATAGACTAATCTCAGATGATACAGTCTACAGTAACATATAGACTAATCTCAGTTGATACAGTCTACAGTAACATAGACTAATCTCAGTTGATGAAGTTTACAGTAACATATAGACTAATCTCAGTTGATACAGTCTACAGTAACATATAGACTAATCTCAGTTGATTCAGTCTACAGTAACATATAGACTAATCTCAGTTGATTCAGTCTACAGTAACATATAGACTAATCTCAGTTGATACAGTCTACAGTAACATATAGACTAATCTCAGTTGATACAGTCTACAGTAACATATAGACTAATCTCAGTTGATTCAGTCTACAGTAACATATAGACTAATCTCAGTTGATGCAGTCTACAGTAACATATAGACTAATCTCAGTTGATACAGTCTACAGTATGTGAAGCAGACTCATAGATGAATAATGTTCAGTGGTTCTTGTCATCTAACAGACTCATAGATAAATAATGTTCAGTGGTTCTTGTCATCTAACAGACTCCCCTTTCACACACACCACACACGGTGAAAGGCCTGCTCTCACCCACACCTGGAACAATCACATTTCTCTCCAGTAAAGCTTTTCACATCTCCATGGAGACCGGAGGTGAATTACCTCGTCTCCATTTCTACCAACAGTAGTATTGTACTGAGGGGTTTAGGTTTAATTATTAAAACTATGAGACGATCATCTTGACCATATTCTACTGAAACTAGTTTGAGAGAGAGAGAGAGAGAGAGAGAGAGAGAGAGAGAGAGAGAGAGAGAGAGAGAGAGACCTCTGCAATCCACCCTGGAATGCTGTCAATTAAATTCTGGGCCACATCCTGACTTATGGCAGCCCATTCTTGCATAATCAATGCTTGGAGTTTGTCAGAATTTGTGGGTTTTTGTTTGTCCACCCGCCTCTTGAGGATTGACCACAAGTTTTCAATGGGATTAAGGTCTGGGGAGTTTCCTGGCCATGGACCCAAAATATCGATGTTTTGTTCCCCGAGCCACTTAGTTATCACTTTTGCTTTATGGCAAGGTGCTACATCATGCTGGAAAAGACATTGTTTGTCACCAAACTGTTCCTGGATGGTTAGGAGAAGTTGCTCTCGGAGGATGTGTTGGTACCATTCTTTATTCATGGCTGTGTTCTTAGGCCAAAAAAGTGAGTGGGCCCACTCCCTTGGCTGAGAAGCAACCCCACACATGAATGGTCTCAGGATGCTTTACTGTTGGCATGACACAGGACTGATGGTAGCGCTCACCTTGTCTTCTTCGGGCAAGCTTTTTTCCAGATGCCCCAAACAATCGGAAAAGGGATTCATCAGAGAAAATTACTTTACCTCAGTCCTCAGCAGTCCAATCCCTGTACCTTTTGCAGAATATCAGTCTGTCCCTGATGTTTTTCCTGGAGAAAAGCAGCTTCTTTGTTGCCCTTCTTGACACCAGGCCATCCTCCAAAAGTCTTTGCCTCACTGTGCGTGCAGATGCATTCACACCTGCCTGCTGCCATTCCTGAGCAAGCTGTGTACTGGTGGTGCCCCGATCCCGCCGCCGAATCAACTTTAGGAGATGGTCTTGGCACTTGCTGGACTTTCTTGGGCGCCCTGAAGCCTTCTTCACAACAATTGAACTGCTCTCCTTGAAGTTCTTGATGATCCGATAAATGGTTGATTTAGGTGCAATCTTACTGGCTGCAATATCCTTGCCTGTGAAGCCCTTTTTGTACAAAGCAATGATGACAGCACACGTTTCCTTGCAGGTAACCATGGTTGTCAGAGGAAGAACAATGATTCCCAGCACCACCCTCCTTTTGAAGCTTCCAGTCTGTTATTCGAACTCAATCAGCATGACAGAGTGATCTCCAGCCTTGTCCTGGTCAACACTCACACCTGTGTTAACGAGAGAATCACTGACATGATGTCAGCTGGTCCTTTTTTGGCAGGGCTGAAATGCAGTGGAAATGTTTTTGGGGGATTCAGTTCATTTACATGGCATAGAGGGACTTTGCAATTAATTGCAATTCATCTGATCACTCTTCATAACATTCTGGAGTATATGCAAATTGCTATCATACAAACTGAGGCAGCAGACTTTGTGAAAATGAATATTTGTGTAATTCTCGAAACTTTTGGCCACGACTGTAGGTGAACGGATGATCTCCGCATGTGTGGTTCCCACCGTGAAACATGGAGGAGGAGGTGTGATGATGTGGGGGTGCTTTGCTGGTGACACTGTCAGTGATTTATTTGCAATTCAAGGCACACTTAACCAGCATGGCTACCACAGTATTCTGCAGCGATACTTCATCAAATCAAATTTTAGTTGGCACATGCGCCGAACACAACAGATGTAGACCTTACAGTGAAATGCTTACTTACAAGCCCTTATATCATCTGGTTTGAGCTTAGTGGGACTATCATTTGTTTTTCAACAGGACAATGACCAAACACACCTCTAGGCTGTGTAAGGGCTATTTGACCAAGGAGAATAATGGATCAGATGACCTGGCCTCCACAACCACCTGACCTCAACCCAGTTGAGATGGTTTGGGATGAGTTGGACTGCAGAGTGAAGGAAAAGCAGCCAACAAGTGCTCAGCATATGTGGGAACTCCTTCAAGACTGTTGGAAAAGCATTCCAGGTGAAGCTGGTTGAGAGAATCCCAATAGTGTATTAAGCTGTCATCAAGGCAAAGAGTGGTTACTTTGAAGAATCTGTAATATATTCTGTTTTGTTTATTACTTTCTTGGTTACTACATGATTCCATATGTGTTATTTCATAGTGTTGATGTCTTTACTAATATTCTACAATGTAGAAAATAGTAAAAATAAAGAAAAACCCTTGAATGAGTAGGTGTGTCCAAACTTTTGACTGGTACTGTATGTCCGTTTTTGCTTATTTGCATGCGTGTGTGTGTGTGTGTGTGTGTGTGTGTGTGTGTGTGTGTGTGTGTGTGTGTGTGTGTGTGTGTGTGTGTGTGTGTGTGTGTGTGTGTGTGTGAGCAGTGGGCAATGCTCAGTTGATTCAGTCTGCCATTGTTACAGTACAGTATGTCAGATATGATCTCTTATGTGATGTGACTGACATCACATCACATTCAGGGAGAGTTGAGAAGTATACAACACACAGGCACATGCACACGCACACACACACACTCAGACACAAACACACACACACACACACACACGAAATGGATCTTTTCAAATCAATAACCATGCTGTTAGTGATTCGGACAACTCCTTTCGTATATCTCTTACGTCTCTTTCTCTTCCCTATATACAGACAGTAATTAATTCGAATCATGCTACGTCTGTCAGCGGAGCTGTCTAGACTGCTAGCCATGACTGTCTGACTTGAGTTTCTTACATTTGCTGAACGAGAAACCGGACTTAGCGAGAAAAAGAGATACAGACAGACAGAGAGAGAGCGAGAGACAGACAGACAGGGAGAGGCAGAGAGACAGAGAGAGAGTGCGAGAGAGAGAGAGAGATAGAGGGAGTAGGAGAGAGAGAGAGAGAGAGAGGGAGTGGGAGAGAGAGAGTGGGAGTGGGAGAGACAGAGATCGAGGAAGTGGAAGAGACAGAAAGAGAGGGAGACACAGAAAGACAGCAGTAGTGTTAACTTCCAAAAACGCAAGACTGTTTTACAGACCACCACAGAGACAGAGCAGTGGTATTAACATCCAAAAACACAAGACTACAGACCACCACAGAGCCATTTTCATCTCACATTGTTTCAGGCTTGTTGTGTCAGAAGAACTGCTTGCTAGCAGTAAGAGGTGAGAGACAGACAGCACGCTCCAGAGAGACGGTATTTTGGTCTCCATTCAAAATAACATAAATGTAACATTAGAAAAGCGCTCACAGGGGCGGAGAGTGGAGGGGGAATATTTATTTTAAAAATGTTATTATTTTTGTATTTTTTTTTGAGGGGGGGGGTTCTCAGATGGTTGAGGGGCAGCTCTCTGGGTAACTGTTGGGGGGTCTCAGATGGTTGAGGGGCAGCTCTCTGGGTAACTGTTGGGGGGTCTCAGATGGTTGAGGGGCAGCTCTCTGGGTAACTGTTGGGGGGTCTCAGATGGTTGAGGGGTAGTTCTCTGGGTAACTGTTGGGGGGGTCTCAGATGGTTGAGGGGCAGCTCTCTGGGTAACTGTTGGGGGGGTCTCGGATGGTTGAGGGGCAGCTCTCTGGGTACCTGTTGGGGGGGTCTTGGATGGTTGAGGGGCAGCTCTCTGGGTAACTGTTGGGGGGGTCTCAGATGGTTGAGGGGTAGCTCTCTGGGTAACTGTTGGGGGGGTCTCAGATGGTTGAGGGGCAGCTCTCTGGGTAACTGTTGGGGGGGTCTCAGATGGTTGAGGGGCAGCTCTCTGGGTAACTGTTGGGGGGTCTTGGATGGTTGAGGGGCAGCTCTCTGGGTAACTGTTGGGGGGGTCTCAGATGGTTGAGGGGCAGCTCTCTGGGTAACTGTTGGGGGGGTCTCAGATGGTTGAGGGGCAGCTCTCTGGGTAACTGTTGGGGGGTCTCAGATGGTTGAGGGGTAGCTCTCTGGGTACCTGTTGGGGGGGTCTTGGATGGTTGAGGGGTAGCTCTCTGGGTACCTGTTGGGGGGTCTCAGATGGTTGAGGGGTAGCTCTCTGGGTAACTGTTGGGGGGGTCTTAGATGGCTGGTGGCCTGGTGGTTGGGAGCATTAGGCCGGTGGCCGAGAGGTCATTGGTTCGGGTCCTTGGGCCGGGCTCTTGACCCTGGTTGCTCCTGTGGGTCGCTCTGGATGGGATTGTCTTCTAGATGACTGAATGTATATGTTGAGCTGCTTCACTGCAGGTAGATTGTATGTTTTAAAATTCAATTCAATAAATCAATAAATCAATAAAAGATATGTGATATAGGCTTCCTCACATCTCACCCCGAATGCCCTTAGCTATACAAATCTTCTATCCTGCCTAGACTCATAAACGTATGTACAGTATAGCATCCGATATAGACTAGCAATGCTAGAGAATAAATGGCATAAGCCTATTCCAGCACAATCTGTTCTTCCCAGAGTATTCATCCTCATCTCCTCCCTGTCTCTCAGCCTCCCCAGAGTTCCTCTAAACCCGTCTCAGGCCTCTCTAACAGGCCTTGTTTATTGGTTTATTGGGATCCCCTACAGCTGTTGCCGAAGAGGCAGCTGTTCTTTCTGCAGTCCACACAAAAACATAAAACATGACAAGCAACAAAACACTGATACACTGATAGACAAGGACAGTCACATAAATACAACGCTACAGAAACAATATAACTAAAGAATAATGTGTTCCCCACAGAGCCCAGCAGACAGGAGATACACTGGGACTAACACCTACTGGACGTGTTCCCCACAGAGCCCAGCAGACAGGAGATACACTGGGACTAACACCTACTGGACGTGTTCCCCACAGAGCCCAGCAGACAGGAGATACACTGGGACTAACACCTACTGGACGTGTTCCCCACAGAGCCCAGCAGACAGGAGATACACTGGGACTAACACCTACTGGACGTGTTCCCCACAGAGCCCAGCAGACAGGAGATACACTGGGACTAACACCTACTGGACGTGTTCCCCACAGAGCCCAGCAGACAGGAGATACACTGGGACTAACACCTACTGGACGTGTTCCCCACAGAGCCCAGCAGACAGGAGATACACTGGGACTAACACCTACTGGACGTGTTCTCCCACCCTGTTCCAGCACATCAAGTTCTAAACATGAACGTTTACCAATTACAGCCATTTCGCCTTTTCATATCTCTTCTGAATTCCCACTATACTGTCACTCAGCCTAGACAGATGGATATACTGTAGATGGGAAGGGGGATACCTAGTCAGTTGTACATCTGAATGCATTCAACTGAAATGTGTCTTCCTCATTTAACCCAACCCCTCTGAATCAGAGAGGTGCTGGGGGAGGATGCCTTAATCAACATCCACATCTTCAGCACCCGGGGAACAGTGGGTTAACTGCCTTGCTCAGGGGCAGAATGACAGATTTGTGCCTTGTCAGCTCGGGGATTCAATCCAGCAACCTTTCGGTTACTGGCCCAATGCTCTAACCACTAGGCTACCTGGAGGTCAAGAGGAGAGCAGGTGGTGAGAACGGGTGAGATAGAGTGCAGCTAGAGAGGGCCACATGGTCGAGGTTATCATGAGGGTGTTGAGAGGGCAGAGTACCCAGAAAGCTGGCATGAACGGACCACCGGAGGAGAACGGACCATTAAACGGACCACCAGAGGAGAACAGGACAGTCAAGACTCCCGTCTCTCACCAGTGACTGCCTTCTGCCACAGCTTATGGACTTCAGCTTTATCTAGTTTTGATTTGAATTTCTCTGAGGCGACTGCAACTGATGATCCAGAACGGTTGACACTGGACAAGTCAGGGAATGGCATTCTGGCATTCTGGCATTACCAATTAAAAAAGGGGAGGGGGAAACTGCTTGAGACAAAAGACGAGAGACCGAAGCGATCTGGAATAAAAGAAACCAACAGAGGAAGAAAATCCTTTAGGTCAGATAGGGGAGAAACCATTCCAGACCAGGAAAGAGTAGACAGGGCTGAGAGACTCCCCTCATCACTTTCACTTTTTCCCCAACCAACAATGGAGAAATTACAATAATAAATGTTATTACACGGTATGCCTGCCTCTGTAGCTGAATATGCAAGGACAGGACAGATATGTACTACCTGTTGTTTTATCATTCATGTCTTTGTCTCTGCCTCCCTTTTCTCTCTCTCTAACCCCCCCACTGGAGCTAAACGCTGGATAACGTGTCTCTCACCACTTTAAACAGAGTGCTTCAAACCTCATCTGGCCCCTCGGCAACGTAACAAAGAACACACAGAGATGCAGAAATAAGTAAAGCTGTAAAAACTATGATAATACTGCGAATGATGGCTTCCTGCTCCTGCCAGACTCTCAATTCACACATAAGCTCCGGAGGATGGATGTTGGTTGGATGGATGGATGTTTGATGGATGGATGAATGTTGGATGGATGGATGATGGATGGATGTTGGATGGACGGATGGATGGATGTTGGATGGATGGATGGATGAATGAATGTTGGATGGATTGATGTTGGATGGACAGATGGATGGATGAATGTTGAATGGATGGATGTTGGATGGACGGATAGATGGATGGATGTTGGATGGATGGATGAGGAATGGATTCAGCAGTTGCAAATTTGGTGAGTTCCACAGTCTGTCTGAGTCAGTAACTCATCAGTCTGTCTATGAATCAGTAACTCACCAGTCTGTCTGAGTCAGTAACTCATCAGTCTGTCTATGAATCAGTAACTCACCAGTCTGTCTGAGTCAGTAACTCATCAGTCTGTCTATGAATCAGTAGCTCACCAGTCTGTCTATGAATCAGTAACTCACCAGTCTGTCTATGAATCAGTAACTCACCAGTCAGTCTGAGTCAGTAACTCATCAGTCTGTCTATGAATCAGTAACTCACCAGTCTGTCTGAGTCAGTAACTCATCAGTCTGTCTATGAATCAGTGACTCACCAGTCTGTCTATGAATCAGTAACTCACCAGTCTGTCTGAGTCAGTAACTCATCAGTCTGTCTGAATCAGTAACTCACCAGTCTGTCTGAGTCAGTAACTCATCAGTCTGTCTATGAATCAGTAGCTCACCAGTCTGTCTATGAATCAGTAACTCACCAGTCAGTCTATGAATCAGTAGCTCACCACCAACGCATTCCAATTGTGGTAATGCACCTGGTGTCTGTGTGTGTATATGCATTTAAAGCATTTGAAAATGACTGAATGCACTTCATAGCCAAGGACAGTGATTATTTGAAGAGTTTCCATGGAAACAGGCTTAGATGATGTGAGATTTGGACAGCTGGGCATCTGTTGAGAGGTCAAATGGGAGTCCACCAAAACCCCACATCCATTTGCACCTTGAAGTCAACCCAGGTTGGTCTGGCCTTTCTGGCCTAGATCAAATTGCATTTCCACTGCTTCCAGAAATTATAAATAATGTCATGCTACTAGGTAGCCATTATGTGACTGCAGCTGGGATTGCTAATGTAGCTAGCTAGCAAGATGTTGAAGAATTTAATTCACCCTGGCCATGCTATAACTAACGTTACCCCACACTCCTGCCAGTGCCAGCCTGACTCAGCGCTATGTACTTAGCTTGCTGATGTTAGCTAGCTAGCTAAACGGTTAGAATCGTCGCTAGCATAACAGGCTAGCTAGCCTGTTTGGGATAGGGGGCAGTATTTTCACGGCCGGATGAAAAAAACGTACCCGATTAAAACTGGTTACTACTCTTGCCCAGAAACGAGAATATGCATATCATTAGTAGATTTGGATAGAAAACAATCTGAAGTTTCTAAAACTGTTTGAATGGTGTCTGTGAGTATAACAGAACTCATATGGCAGGTAAAAACCTGAGAAGATTCCAAGCAGGAACTGGCCTGTCTGAGAATTTGTAGTTCTTTTTAGTCCCTTTCGAAACTACAGTATCTGTGGGGTTACGTAGCACTTTCTAAGGCGTCCATTGGCTCTCTAAAGCCTTCAGAAAGTGGATTGAGGCGTCTCCTGTCTTTGGGCAGAGTATACTAGCACAGTTTGTCAGTGGTCTGCCTGGTGACAAAGAGATTGGATATGCGCGGTCCCACGATGCTGTTTTTTATTTTCCTCTTTGAATGAATACACTATTGTCCGGTTGGAATATTATCTATATTTTACGAGAACAATACCATAAAAATGTATTTTAAACAGCGTTTGACATGCTTCTAAGTACGGTAAAGGAACATTTTGAATTTATTTGTCTCGAAATGTGCTCGCGCGTTACCCTTTGGATAGTGACCTGAACGCACGAACAAAACGGAGTTATTTGGACATAACTATGGATTATTTAGAACAAAAACAACATTTGTTGTGGAAGTAGCATTCCTGGGAGTGCATTCTGACGAAGATCAGATCAGCAAAGCTAGCCGTGATGGCTGAGCTATGTACTCAGAATATTGCAAAATGTGCTTTCGCCGAAAAGCTATTTTAAAATCTGACATAGCGATTGCATAAAGGAGTTCTGTATCTATAATTCTTAAAATAATTGTTATGTATTTTGTCAACGTTTATGATGAGTAATTTAGTAAATTCACCGGAAGTTTTGGGTGGGAATGCATGTTCTGAACATCACATGCCAATGTAAAAAGTTTTTTTTTTTTATATAAATATGAACTTGATTGAACAAAACATGCATGTATTGTATAACATAATGTCCTAGGAGTGTCATCTGATGAAGATCATCAAAGGTTAGTGCTTCATTTAGCTGTGTTTTGGGTTTATGTGACATATATGCTTGCTTGGAAAATGGCTGTGTGATTGTTTTTGGCTATGTACTCTCCTAACATAATCTAATGTTTTGCTTTTGCTGTAGAGCCTTTTTGAAATCGGACAATGTGGTTAGATTAACGAGAGTCTTGTCTTTAAATTGTGTAAAATAGTTGTATGTTTGAAAAATTGAAATTATTGCATTTTTGGGGTTTTTGTATTTCGTGCTACGTTCTTCCATTGGATATTGGCGAGGCGTTCCGCTAGCGGAACATCTGTCCTCAACAGGCTAGCTAGCTTAATTCATACCTTGCTTGCGATGGCATTGCCTGTTAGTTAGCTAGCTAACCAAGCAAACCAGGCGACAGGTTTGATATGATTTAGCTAGCCGCTAGCTAGCTATTAATATGACCTGACCAGATAAAATTCCTGCTAGCTCACATTAGCTAGCTAGCTAGCTAGCTCCACCTCTTTCAGTCCTCTGGACCTCTCACCTCCTCCTCTCCCCTGCTCCTCTTCTCTTCCTTCACTCCCCCTCTTATCTCCTCCTTCACGCCCCCTCTCCTCACCAGTGGGTTCAGCTGGCCCTTGGCTGTCATGCAGAAAAACAGCCCTTTGTAACAATTGGCACGATGCACACGCACACACACACACGCGCACACGCACACACGCACACACACACATACACACACACAATCTCTCTTTGACCGTCTGTTTGTAAGGCCTCACACACATTCTACAGGGTGGAGCCTTACTGATTTATTAATATAATTGATTCTGACTTAAGCAAAGCCTTTCTCTCTCCACCCCTCACCCTCCTCCCTCACCCTTAGCCCTTTCATACTGTACCTCCACCTCTCCCTCACTTGTCTCTCTCTCTCTTTCCTCTTGCACCCCCATTCTCTCCTTTATTATCTCCCTCCCTCCCCCTCTCTCGTGCCTCCCAAGCAGTGGGATGACTCATTGACATGTACTATAGATAGAGATCAGGTTAATTGTATCACTTTCCATTTCCGACAGAGAGCAGAAGCAGACTGTACAGTGCATTCAGAAAGTATTCAGACCCCTTGACTTTTTACACATATGTGAGTCGTTTCAGGAAACCAGGCATATGTCATGCATCACTGCTTCACATGAGAGCCATTTGAATGTCACCTTTTAAAAAAAGATCTAAATGCGTTTTTAGGCAGGAATGCCTTCTGGAACATGTGAACTTTCATGTGCCTTAGTAACAAACGTGTATGCCATCTGTAAATAAGAATAAAATGGTTAAATTACGAGCCTAGTTGGTTAAGCAACAGAAAAAGTCAGTAACCTTCCCACTAGCCATGATTGGCTGAGATAATGAGTGGGCTGGACATGCCGAGAGATGAGTTCGGATTGGTCTGCCATGTTGCAAGCTTCTGTCTATTTGAGCTGGTCAGTATGTCTAGGTAATCCTGTCTAACGCTGATTTTAAAAACAATATTTTGCATAGTAGAACTGCATAAGAGTTTTGAAATCAGTGGAATTAGAGTATGCTAACACCTGCCTCCGGATTACATCTTCAAACTAAGGGCAAGCATGGCATCTGTGACAGAGTGAGAAGCGTCTATCTATGTATACGGTTAAGATGGTCTAGCTTGCTACATTTTTATACATTACATGTTTCTAATTTTGTCAGAAAGTAGTTTTGATTTCAAGTTAAAGTGTGCTGTTTGCTTGCTAGCTAACATTAGCTGGCTGGCTCGCTAGCTATCATTATGTGTATGATCTCTGTAGTAATATTATTTGTATCTCAGAGCCATTTGCTTTGCTAGTTACAGCCTAGCTAACATTGAACCTGGTTGTTTAGCTACCTGCAGATTCATGCAGGGTAGTAACGTCATGAGTTGGGATTATGGTTAATTGTTTAGCTAGCTAGCTACCTGTCTTAACTTCTTTGGGCTAGGGGGCAGTATTCGGAAGTTCGGATGACTGACGTGCCCAAAGTAAACTGCTTGTTACTCAGGTCCAGAAGCTAGGATATGCATATAATTGATAGCACTGGATAGAAAACTCTGAAGTTTCTAAAACTGTTAAGATAATGTCTGTGAGTATAACAGAACTGATATGGCAGGAAAAGAATCAGAGGAGAATCCATCCGGAAATGTATTCTTTTGAGGTCACAGGCCATTTCAATGCTAGTCTATGGGATATTCAAAATAATTCCTCCCAGATTGCAGTTCCTATGGCTTCCACTAGATGTCAACAGTCTTTAGAAAGGGTTTCAGGCTTGTTTTTTGAAAAACTAACAAGTAGTTGTAGTTTTTCAAGGTGTCCCTCATTAGGACTCTAGTCTTGTGGCGTGTGTGAATGACGGTGTGCCCTTCATTATTTATCTCCGGATTTGAACATACTACATTCTGTCTTAAATTTTAGCGTTTATTTACATATTAGGGTACCTGAGGATTGATTAGAACATTGTTTGACTTGTTTGGACGAAGTTTACCGGTAACTTTTGGGATTCCTTTGTCTGCATGTTGAACGAGTGATTACTGAATCAAACGCGGCAACTAAACTGACTTTTTGGAGATATAAAGAAGGACTTTATCGAACAAAACGACCATTTGTTGTGTAGCTGGGACCCTTGGGATTGCAAACAGAGGAAGATCTTCAAAGGTAAGTGATTTATTTTATCTCTATTTCAGATTTTTGTGACGCCTCTGCTGGTTTGAAAAATGTTTTTAATGCTGGTGTATGCAGGTCGCTGTCCTCAGATAATCGCATGGTATGCTTTCGCTGTAAAGCCTTTTTGAAATCTGACAACGCAGTTGGATTAACAAGAAGTTAAGCTTTTAAAGCTTGTATTTTCATGAATGTTTAATATTACGATTTCAGAATTTTGAAATTCGCACTCTGCAATTTCACCGGATGTTGTTGCGGTGGTACGCTAGCGTCCCACCTAGCCCAAAGTTAACAAATAACTCCACTATGCAAGTAACCATTTCAATAGAATGTTTATGATGTCACTGCGAAAACTGTAGATAGACGTAGCTGGTAAATTCGCTCTGGCTATCTACTCCAATTTCAGAACACTCGTCTGAGTGTGCAAGAGCACAGAATAACTGATGGATTTACGAATGCTCAACGCCCATTGAATATGGCCGGTGTCAGTAAACGTTGGCAAAAAGTGTCAATTGTTGTCATCAGCACAGTTGCCATCACCAACACTCTGGATAACAAAAAACATTCTAACCAGCTCTGCTTGGCGATTGAAATGGTCAGTGAGCTGTTCCCTCATTTGTGTCTGAAAGTAGCTAGCAAGCTAGCCAAAGTTAGCCAGTTAGCTTGGGTGCTTGACTGCTGTTTTTAGGACAGAACACTTGGATCAACCGTTAAAGAGATGGATGTGGCTAAAGCTTAAGAGGGTGTGAACAATGCTGAATGGGTGTAGACAAAGGAGGGCTCTCCAGTAGTAATACCAACACATTCTAAGGCCATTTTCTCAAAAGGGATGTTACAAGTTTATCAACATTCAAAGTAGAATCATTTTCCATTGTTCCTCAACTCTTATCCAATGTAAAAAACACAATTTCAAATTTTGCTACAAAAGACTGATTTGAGCCGGTCGGTTCCATTTTATTCTAAAATGTATTACATTTTTTCCCTCAACAATCTAGACACAATACCCCATAATGACAAAGAAAAAACACGTTTTTAGAGATTTTTGATACTAATTTATATATATTTTTTAAATATCACATTTACATAAGTATTCAGACCCTTGCCTCAGTACTTTGTTGAAGCACCTTTGGCAGCAATAACAACCTTGAGTCTTCTTGGGTATGGCACTACAAGCTTGGCACACCTGTATTTGGGAAGTTTCTCCCATTCTTCTCTGCAGATCCTCTCACGCTCTGTCAGGTTGGATGGGGAGCATCACTGCATAGCTATTTTCATGTCTCTCCAGAGATGTTCAATTGGGTTTGAGTCCGGGCTCAGGCTGGGCCACTCAAGGACATTCAGAGACTTGTCCGGAAGCCACTCCTGCCTTGGCTGTGTGCTTAGGGTCGTTGTCCTGTTGGAAGGTGAACCTTCACCCCAGTCTAAGGTCCTGAGCGCTTTGGAGCAGGTTTTCATCAAGGATCTCTCTGTACTTTGCTCTGTTCATCTTTCCCTCGATCCTGACTAGTCTCCCAGTCCCTGCTGCTGAAAAACATCCCCACAGCAAGATGCTGCCAACACCATGCTTCACCGTTGGGATGGTGCCAGGTTTCCTCCAGACGTGACAATTGGCATTTAGGCCACAGAGTTCAATCTTGGTTTCATAGACCAGAGAATCTTGTTTCTCATTGTCTGAGTCCTTTAGGTGCCTTTTGGCAAAGTCCAAGAGGACTGTCATGTGGCTTTTACAGAGGAGTGGCTTCCGTCTGGCCACTCTACCATAAAGGCCTGATTGGTGGAATGCTGCAGAAATGGTTGTCCTTCTGGAAGGTTCTCCCATCTCCTCTGAGGAACTCTGGAGCTCTGTCAGAATGAACATCGGGTTCTTGGTCAGCTCTCAAGAGTCTTGATGGTTCCAAACTTCTTCCAATTAAGAATGATGGAGGCCACTGTGTTCTTGGGGACCTTCAATGCTGCAGAAATGTTTTGGTACCCTTCCCCAGATCTGTGCCTCAACACAATCCTGTCTTGGAGACAATTGCTTCGACCTCATGGTTTATTTTTTGCTCTGACATGCACTGTCAACTGTGAAACCTTATGTACTCTAGACGGGTGTGTGCCTTTCCAAATCATTTCCAATCAATTGAATTTACCACAGGTGGACTCCAATCAAGTTGTAGAAAGATCTCAAGGATGAACTATGGAAACAGGATGCACCTGAACTCAATTTCAAGTCTCATAGCACAGGATCTAAATACATGTAAATAAGGTATTTCTGTTTTCGATTTGTCATTCCGGTGTATTATGTGTCTATTGATGAGGATTTTTTTTATTTAATCCATTTTAGAATAAAATGTAACGTAATAAAATGTGGAAAAAGTCAAGGGCTCTGAATACTTTCCAAATGCACTGTATGTGAACGTACAGGACTCAAGCATTCAAGTTTTTCCCATTCCTTTACTCCACAGAAACCAACCAACTACAGTTGTCTCTGGCACTTATTGTGGAAATTACAAGATTATGTTCTAATACTTTTATTGCATGAAATTGTTGTTTTATGTAACAGAATAGAGGGTTCTTAGGATTAGACGTCCCGTCAACGGGAAACCTGTCCACAACATCCGGTGAAATTGGATGGCGCGCAATTCAAATAAATAATCGTAATATTAACTATATTAACATACAAGTATCTTATATCGGTTAAAAGCTTACATTCTTGTTCATCTTACTGCATTGTCCGATTTACAATAGGCTTTACAGCGAAAACATACTATGCGATTGTTTGAGGATGGCGCCCCACATCTGTCACGTCCTGACCAGTATAAGGGGTTATTTGTTATTGTAGTTGGGTCAGGACGTGGCAGGGGTGTGTTTGTTTTGTGTTGTCAGGGTTTTTGGGTTGTGTTCTATGTTTTGTAGTTCTATGTTCTATTTTCTAGTTTTTCTATTTCTATGTCTAGTTTATTGTTTTGACCTTCAATTGGAGGCAGCTGTTCCTCGTTGCCTCTAATTGAAGGTCCTATTTATTAGGGGTGTTTTTCTATGGGTTTTGTGGGTAGTTGTTCTTTGTATAGCCTAGTAGCCTTACAGGACTGTTTCGTCGTTGTTTTTGTATACGTGTTTATTTTTGTTTTCCTTCTTCAATAAAAAAGAGGATGAGTATACACGTTCCCGCTGCGTTTTGGTCCAATTCATACGACGCCCGTGACATCAACATATTTTTCAACCAGCACAGGCTTCATAAAATCACAAATAGTGATGAAAAAAATCACTTACTTTTTGAAGATCTTCCTCTGTTTGCAATCCCAAAAGTCCCAGCTACAACATGCATGGTTGTTTTGTTAGATAAAATCCATTTTTATATCCCAAAAGTCTGTTTAGTTGGCGCCATCGATTTAAGTAATCCACTCGTTCGACATGCAGACAAAGGAATCAAAAAGCTACCGCTAAACTGTGTTAAAACAAGTCAAACTACGTTTCTAATCAAGCCTAACCCTAAAATCCTAACCCTAAAATCCTAACCCTAAAATGTAATTAAACTATAATATTTCACACGGAAATAAGTATGTTCAATAGAAAAGTAACATTAGCATGTGCGCGTCCTCTTCGTCTTGTGCCCACAGACTGATTTCAATTCTTCCTCGTTTTAGAAGAAACAAGCCTGAAACCTTGAACGAAGACTGTTGACATCTAGTGGAAGCCAAAGGAATTGCAATCTGGGAGCTGGAATTTCATTGGACCCGTAGCTTTCCATTGAAAGAGCATGGGATCTCAAAAAAAGAATTATGTTTGGTTTTTCTTTGGATTTTCTTCTACCATATCAATTGTGTTATAGTCTCATACATTATTTTAACATTTCTACAAACTTCAATGTGTTTTCTATCCAATGGTACCAACTATATGCATATCCTCGCTTCTGGGCCTGAGTAACAGGCAGTTTACTTTGGGCACGTCAGTCAGGCGGAAATTCTGAAAAAAGGACCCTAGCCCTAAGAAGAACTCTCTATTGTGTCTATGTGAACTGAAAGTGGGCCTCTGGGAGATAACACTGCCAGGAGATTTACGATGTCTTTGTGGGTACCGCATTGTAGAGCATGAGTTAATGTTTCTGTACTGGGGTACCAGTAAGATGGCTCCGGTATGGAGTTGGGGGACCAGACCCTGGTCTCTACACAATGAGAACTGTTTTTACAGTAGATACTGTCTGCTGTGAATTATAAATATCTTTCATACAAATCTTAACCTTGTGACCCATTCCATACATCTGTTGTGTGTCACGTAGACTGAAAGAGGATGGACTTTGCTATAAAATGCTGTGGCTCAAACCAGCTGGTTGAGTTCTCAGTGATCACCTCCAGGGGTGATTACCGACCAGCTCCATTACTGCAGTAAACCAGCTGGTAGAGTTCTCAGTGATCACCTCCAGGGGTGATTATCGACCAGCTCCATTACTGCAGTAAACCAGCTGGTTGAGTTCTCAGTGATCACCTCCAGGGGTGATTACCGACCAGCTTCATTACTGCAGTAAACCAGCTGGTTGAGGTCTCAGTGATCACCTCCAGGGGTGATTACCGACCAGCTCCATTACTGCAGTAAACAAGCTGGTAGAGTTCTCAGTGATCACCTCCAGGGGTGATTATCGACCAGCTCCATTACTGCAGTAAACCAGCTGGTTGAGTTCTCAGTGATCACCTCCAGGGGTGATTACCGACCAGCTCCATTACTGCAGTAAACCAGCTGGTAGAGTTCTCAGTGATCACCTCCAGGGGTGATTACCGACCAGCTCCATTACTGCAGTAAACCAGCTGGTAGAGTTCTCAGTGATCACCTCCAGGGGTGATTATCGACCAGCTCCATTACTGCAGTAAACCAGCTGGTTGAGTTCTCAGTGATCACCTCCAGGGGTGATTATCAACCAGCTCCATTACTGCAGTAATTCAATAATAAAGATTGATTGTTTGAAGAAATCTAAAAGTCTCTCCTTTTGATTACAATAATTCCACCCCAAGCTCGATTCCTTGTTGATTCTTTCCCTTAAGTTTACCAACTGCCCCCGGAATTGATCCATATCGATCAACCTATTCAATCCAATGTACTTATCATTTCCCACCATAGTCACGCCTGCTCAGCCCTGACGTTTAAATCGCTCAAATCAATCAATAGGATCAATCTCAGTCGCCAGTCAGATCTGGATGTGCTGTAAACAAAGAAAAGGCCAATGGCAGTCCTTTAGCGTCTGGGTTAATGAACAGCCCAGGACCTTAATTAGACATACAAGAGACGTGCATGCAGTACATTTGCGCCGATCTCGTCAATAGCACCTGGTCATTTCCATGTAAAAGGACCCATGAGCACCAACATATGAAGTTCATAGCAACATGTCAAATTGGGTGTGAAATGAAAGCTAAGAGTCCATATTTCTGAGAAATTAAGGTGTATATACATTTTTCAACCATTTTCCATCCAACAACCTTGGTTAAATTAGTTTGAACAGATGGAAAAGGGGTCTTGGAAAACATCTAAAACAAAACCATCTTTAAGATATATTTCTAATTTCTCTCCCTCATGAGGAGGGAGGCAATGAAAGTTCACAGAAGTAACAAGTAAAGGTAGACCTAACAATTAGTTATAGTGTTTTTATTGATAAACATTTTGTTTATGAATGATTACGTGATTAAAACTCAAAATGCTGTTACCAAATCGGTAACAACATTTCTGAAAAATCTGAAACAGAATTTCTGCAATTGAATTGGCTGCAATGGTAAATCATAGTAGTCACAAACCACATTTAGGTTCACAAGTTTGGACAGCACAGTACAGTACAGCACAGTAGAGTACACTAAAGAAAAGTTGAGTAGAGTACAGTACAATTGACTGTAGAGCAGACTAGAGATGAGTACACTATAATGTACTCTATTGTTCTGCACTGAACTTTACTGTACTCTACTGAACTCTACTGTATTGTTCTGCACTGAACTCTACTTTACTCTACTGAACTCTACTGTATTGTTCTAAGCTGTACTGTACTGAACTCTACTGTACTTTACTGTACTGAACTCTAGTTTACTTTATTATATTGTTCTGAGCTGTACTGTACTGAACTCTACTGTACTCTACTGAACTCTACTGTATTGTTCTGAGCTGTACTGTACTGAACTTTACTGTACTCTACTGTACTTTATTGTCCTCTACTGTACTTTACTGTACTGTATTGTTCTAAGCTGTACTGTACTGAACTCTACTGTACTTTACTGTACTGTTCTGAGCTGTACTGTACTGAACTCTACTGTACTCTACTGTATTGTATTGTTCTGAGCGGTAGTGTACTGAACTCTACTGTACTCTACTGTATTGTATTGTTCTGAGCGGTAGTGTACTGAACTCTACTGTACTTTACTGTACTGAACTCTACTGTACTTTACTGTACTGAACTCTACTGTACTCTACTGTACTGTTCTGAGCTGTACTGTACTGAACTCTAGTTTACTTTATTATACTGTTCTGAGCTGAACTGTACTGAACTCCTGTACTTTACTGTACTGAACTGTACTGTACTTTACTGTACTGTACTTTACTGTGCTGTACTGAACTTACTGTACTGTACTGTACTGTACTGTACTGTACTGTACTGTACTTTGATGTCCAAACTTGTGAAACATAGACGTCTATGATTGGTTCAGATTTGATCCGGTCCAACCAAATATTGTCTTTTTTGAATAATACCCAAATATGCGAAGCAGGATATTGGATATTTATACCATTGTGTGCCTATTTAGGATACATCACCATGAAGAGAATGACATTCACATCCATAATTATGCATTTCTGTGTAGTACAGATCAGGGACCAATGATAAAAATGATGATACCACAATTCTGTTACTGATGTAAATCCACTTCACTTACTGTAGTTCAATAACCAAAATAGATTTTTTCAAAGTAAATGTGTGATGTCATCGCTGACACCCCATTCTTTCTGCAGACATATTTGAATCTTCATTCGGAGAAGATGTTCAATGGCGTTTTTGGAAACCGTGGACACAAAGAAACTGAGGGAGATTTTACCGGAATTCTGTTATCAAACCTTGCATCTACACAGTTCTTCTAGTAAATGGGTTTTTGTAAAATGTTCAGTGTAAATTGTTAAAATAATTCCTTGTGCATAGAGTTGTTTGATTTATTAAGCTTTGAAATAAATGTTTTTTGATTCTCAGCGCAATTCCGTTATCGTGGAGTTGCCCTCCTACATTGTGTGAGAGTGAGTCTTTCTTAGTCAATCAATTCTAGACGCCCACTCTCATTGGTAAGGAGTGAATGTGGGGATGGTTGCTGACTGTTGTGTGGCTTCAGGCTAGCCAACCATGATGTTATTGATTTAGTGGTGTTTCCCTGATGTAGTCATCCATCACAGATCTGGGAGGACGTTAGTACCTTCAGGCATTCGGGAGATGAAATAGTTAAATAATACCTTGACCTCTTTGACCACCTCCCTTATGGGATAAAGTATGTGTGTGTGTGTGTGTGTGTGTGTGTGTGTGTGTGTGTGTGTGTGTGTGTGTGTGTGTGTGTGTGTGTGTGTGTGTGTGTGTGTGTGTGTGTGTGTGTGTGTGTGTGTGTGTGGCGCGTGCGCGTGGGGTCTGAAGCACCCAGAATACAGAAGATGCCCTGTGTGTCCCTGAGTCAAATATTAAAGGTCACTTATGACAAAATGCTGTGTTTGTGTCGGGACAACTCATTAAAACGGTCACACTGTGCCTGTTAAAGTGTAGTTACGTGTGTGTGTGTGTGTGTGTGTGTGTGTGTGTGTGTGTGTGTGTGTGTGTGTGTGTGTGTGTGTGTGTGTGTGTGTGTGTGTGTGTGTGTGTGTGTGTGTGTGTGTGTGTGTGTGTGTGTGGACTAGGTAAAGTGATTGTCTTTCATGCTCCAAAGCTTTGGTATAATCACAGACAAAGAATGAAGTCACATTCACTATTATCAGCTTGGCCTTTATGGCAGCCGGTGGTCCAATGAAGAAGATTACAAAGGCCTAGCCCATACAAACACAGAACACAAGAGATAGGTGAGTATGGGGTTGAAAAGCCTTTCCTTTGGTTTTAACCTAAAACTGCCATTACAATCCTAACCTTTAAAAAAGTAACCGGAATGCCGGGACGTTCCATGGTACATAGACCACTCTAGTTTATGACAATGTTCTCTCCCCCTTCACTCCTTTTTCTACGGTAACTGTTTCCCTCCATTCTCTATAGTAACTGTTTCCCTCCATTCTCTATAGTAACTGTTTCCCTCCATTCTCTATAGTAACTGTTTCTCTCCATTCTCTATAGTAACTGTTTCTCTCCATTCTCTATAGTAACTGTTTCCCTCCATTCTCTATAGTAGCTGTTCTCTACCTCTCCATTCTCTATAGTAGCTGTCTCTCCTCTCCATTCTCTATAGTAGCTGTTTCTCTCCATTCTCTATAGTAGCTGTTTCTCTCCATTCTCTATAGTAACTGTTTCTCTCCATTCTCTATAGTAACTGTTTCTCTCCATTCTCTATAGTAACTGTTTCCCTCCATTCTCTATAGTAACTGTTTCCCTCCATTCTCTATAGTAACTGTTTCCCTCCATTCTCTATAGTAACTGTTTCTCTCCATTCTCTATAGTAGCTGTTTCTCTACCTCTCCATTCTCTATAGTAGCTGTTTCTCTCCATTCTCTATAGTAACTGTTTCTCTCCATTCTCTATAGTAACTGTTTCTCTACCTCTCCATTCTCTATAGTAGCTGTTTCTCTCCATTCTCTATAGTAACTGTTTCTCTCCATTCTCTATAGTAACTGTTTCTCTCCATTCTCTATAGTAACTGTTTCTCTCCATTCTCTATAGTAACTGTTTCTCTCCATTCTCTATAGTAACTGTTTCTCTCCATTCTCTATAGTAACTGTTTCTCTCCATTCTCTATAGTAACTGTTTCTCTCCATTCTCTATAGTAGCTGTTTCTCTCCATTCTCTATAGTAACTGTTTCTCCTCCATTCTCTATAGTAACTGTTTCTCTACCTCTCCATTCTCTATAGTAACTGTTTCTCTACCTCTCCATTCTCTATAGTAACTGTTTCCCTCCATTCTCAATAGTAACTGTTTCTCTCCATTCTCTATAGTAACTGTTTCCCTCCATTCTCTATAGTAGCTGTTTCTCTACCTCTCCATTCTCTATAGTAACGGTTTCTCTCCATTCTCTATAGTAACTGTTTCTCTCCATTCTCTATAGTAACTGTTTCCTCTCCATTCTCTATAGTAACTGTTTCTCTACCTCTCCATTCTCTATAGTAACTGTTTCTCTCCATTCTCTATAGTAACTGTTTCTCTCCATTCTCTATAGTAACTGTTTATCTACCTCTCCATTCTCTATAGTAACTGTTTCCCTCCATTCTCTATAGTAACTGTTTCTCTACCTCTCCATTCTCTATAGTAACTGTTTCTCTCCATTCTCTATAGTAACTGTTTCTCTACCTCTCCATTCTCTATAGTAACTGTTTCTCTCCATTCTCTATAGTAACTGTTTCTCTCCATTCTCTATAGTAGCTGTTTCTCTCCATTCTCTATAGTAACTGTTTCTCTCCATTCTCTATAGTAACTGTTTCTCTCCATTCTCTATAGTAACTGTTTCTCTCCATTCTCTATAGTAACTGTTTCTCTCCATTCTCTATAGTAACTGTTTCTCTCCATTCTCTATAGTAACTGTTTCTCTCCATTCTCTATAGTAACTGTTTCTCTCCATTCTCTATAGTAACTGTTTCTCTCCATTCTCTATAGTAACTGTTTCTCTCCATTCTCTATAGTAACTGTTTCTCTCCATTCTCTATAGTAACTGTTTCTCTCCATTCTCTATAGTAACTGTCTCTCCTCTCCATTCTCTATAGTAACTGTTTCTCTCCATTCTCTATAGTAACTGTTTCTCTCCATTCTCTATAGTAACTGTTTCTCTACCTCTCCATTCTCTATAGTAGCTGTTTCTCTCCATTCTCTATAGTAACTGTTTCTCTCCATTCTCTATAGTAACTGTTTCTCTACCTCTCCATTCTCTATAGTAACTGTTTCTCTCCATTCTCTATAGTAGCTGTTTCTCTCCATTCTCTATAGTAACTGTTTCTCTCCATTCTCTATAGTAACTGTTTCTCTACCTCTCCATTCTCTATAGTAACTGTTTCTCTCCATTCTCTATAGTAACTGTTTCTCTACCTCTCCATTCTCTATAGTAACTGTTTCTCTCCATTCTCTATAGTAACTGTTTCTCTCCATTCTCTATAGTAACTGTTTCTCTACCTCTCCATTCTCTATAGTAACTGTTTCTCTCCATTCTCTATAGTAACTGTTTCTCTACCTCTCCATTCTCTATAGTAACTGTTTCTCTACCTCTCCATTCTCTATAGTAACTGTTTCTCTCCATTCTCTATAGTAACTGTTTCTCTACCTCTCCATTCTCTATAGTAACTGTTTCCCTCCATTCTCTATAGTAACTGTTTCTCTCCATTCTCTATAGTAACTGTTCTCTCTCCATTCTCTATAGTAACTGTTTCTCTACCTCTCCATTCTCTATAGTAACTGTTTCTCTCCATTCTCTATAGTAACTGTTTCTCTACCTCTCCATTCTCTATAGTAACTGTTTCTCTACCTCTCCATTCTCTATAGTAACTGTTTCTCTCCATTCTCTATAGTAACTGTTTCTCTACCTCTCCATTCTCTATAGTAACTGTTTCTCTCCATTCTCTATAGTAACTGTTTCTCTCCATTCTCTATAGTAACTGTTTCTCTACCTCTCCATTCTCTATAGTAACTGTTTCTCTCCATTCTCTATAGTAACTGTTTCTCTCCATTCTCTATAGTAACTGTTTCTCTCCATTCTCTATAGTAACTGTTTCTCTACCTCTCCATTCTCTATAGTAACTGTTTCTCTCCATTCTCTATAGTAACTGTTTCTCTACCTCTCCATTCTCTATAGTAACTGTTTCTCTCCATTCTCTATAGTAACTGTTTCCTCTCCATTCTCTATAGTAACTGTTTCTCTACCTCTCCATTCTCTATAGTAACTGTTTCTCTCCATTCTCTATAGTAACTGTTTCTCTCCATTCTCTATAGTAACTGTTTCTCTCCATTCTCTATAGTAACTGTTTCTCTACCTCTCCATTCTCTATAGTAACTGTTTCTCTCCATTCTCTATAGTAACTGTTTCTCTCCATTCTCTATAGTAACTGTTTCTCTCCATTCTCTATAGTAACTGTTTCTCTCCATTCTCTATAGTAACTGTTTCTCTCCATTCTCTATAGTAACTGTTTCTCTACCTCTCCATTCTCTATAGTAACTGTTTCTCTCCATTCTCTATAGTAACTGTTTCCTCTCCATTCTCTATAGTAACTGTTTCTCTACCTCTCCATTCTCTATAGTAACTGTTTCTCTCCATTCTCTATAGTAACTGTTTCTCTCCATTCTCTATAGTAACTGTTTCTCTCCATTCTCTATAGTAACTGTTTCTCTCCATTCTCTATAGTAACTGTTTCTCTCCATTCTCTATAGTAACTGTTTCTCTACCTCTCCATTCTCTATAGTAACTGTTTCTCTCCATTCTCTATAGTAACTGTTTCTCTACCTCTCCATTCTCTATAGTAACTGTTTCTCTCCATTCTCTATAGTAACTGTTTCTCTCCATTCTCTATAGTAACTGTTTCTCTCCATTCTCTATAGTAACTGTTTCTCTACCTCTCCATTCTCTATAGTAACTGTTTCTCTCCATTCTCTATAGTAACTGTTTCTCTCCATTCTCTATAGTAACTGTTTCTCTCCATTCTCTATAGTAACTGTTTCTCTCCATTCTCTATAGTAACTGTTTCTCTCCATTCTCTATAGTAACTGTTTCTCTACCTCTCCATTCTCTATAGTAACTGTTTCTCTCCATTCTCTATAGTAACTGTTTCTCTACCTCTCCATTCTCTATAGTAACTGTTTCTCTACCTCTCCATTCTCTATAGTAACTGTTTCTCTCCATTCTCTATAGTAACTGTTTCTCCTCCATTCTCTATAGTAACTGTTTCTCTCCATTCTCTATAGTAACTGTTTCCTCTCCATTCTCTATAGTAACTGTTTCTCTCCATTCTCTATAGTAACTGTTTCTCTACCTCTCCATTCTCTATAGTAACTGTTTCTCTCCATTCTCTATAGTAACTGTTTCTCTCCATTCTCTATAGTAACTGTTTCCCTCCATTCTCTATAGTAACTGTTTCTCTCCATTCTCTATAGTAACTGTTTCTCTACCTCTCCATTCTCTATAGTAACTGTTTCTCTCCATTCTCTATAGTAACTGTTTCTCTCCATTCTCTATAGTAACTGTTTCCTCTCCATTCTCTATAGTAACTGTTTCTCTCCATTCTCTATAGTAACTGTTTCTCTACCTCTCCATTCTCTATAGTAACTGTTTCTCTCCATTCTCTATAGTAACTGTTTCTCTCCATTCTCTATAGTAACTGTTCTCTCCTCTCCATTCTCTATAGTAACTGTTTCTCTCCATTCTCTATAGTAACTGTTTCTCTCCATTCTCTATAGTAACTGTTTCTCTCCATTCTCTATAGTAACTGTTTCTCTCCATTCTCTATAGTAACTGTTTCTCTACCTCTCCATTCTCTATAGTAACTGTTTCTCTCCATTCTCTATAGTAACTGTTTCTCTCCATTCTCTATAGTAACTGTTTCCTCTCCATTCTCTATAGTAACTGTTTCTCTCCATTCTCTATAGTAACTGTTTCTCTCCATTCTCTATAGTAACTGTTCTCTACCTCTCCATTCTCTATAGTAACTGTTTCTCTCCATTCTCTATAGTAACTGTTTCTCTACCTCTCCATTCTCTATAGTAACTGTTTCTCTCCATTCTCTATAGTAACTGTTTCTCTCCATTCTCTATAGTAACTGTTCTCTACCTCTCCATTCTCTATAGTAACTGTTTCTCTCCATTCTCTATAGTAACTGTTTCTCTCTCCATTCTCTATAGTAACTGTTTCTCTCCATTCTCTATAGTAACTGTTTCTCTCCATTCTCTATAGTAACTGTTTCTCTACCTCTCCATTCTCTATAGTAACTGTTTCTCTCCATTCTCTATAGTAACTGTTTCTCCTCCATTCTCTATAGTAACTGTTTCTCTACCTCTCCATTCTCTATAGTAACTGTTTCTCTCCATTCTCTATAGTAACTGTTTCTCTCCATTCTCTATAGTAACTGTTTCCCTCCATTCTCTATAGTAACTGTTTCTCTACCTCTCCATTCTCTATAGTAACTGTTTCTCTCCATTCTCTATAGTAACTGTTTCTCTCCATTCTCTATAGTAACTGTTTCCCTCCATTCTCTATAGTAACTGTTTCTCTCCATTCTCTATAGTAACTGTTTCTCTCCATTCTCTATAGTAACTGTTTCTCTACCTCTCCATTCTCTATAGTAACTGTTTCTCTACCTCTCCATTCTCTATAGTAACTGTTTCTCTCCATTCTCTATAGTAACTGTTTCTCTCCATTCTCTATAGTAACTGTTTCTCTACCTCTCCATTCTCTATAGTAACTGTTTCTCTCCATTCTCTATAGTAACTGTTTCTCTCCATTCTCTATAGTAACTGTTTCTCGTTTCTCTCCATTCTCTATAGTAACTGTTTCTCTACCTCTCCATTCTCTATAGTAACTGTTTCTCTCCATTCTCTATAGTAACTGTTTCTCTCTCCATTCTCTATAGTAACTGTTTCTCTCCATTCTCTATAGTAACTGTTTCTCTCCATTCTCTATAGTAACTGTTTCTCTACCTCTCCATTCTCTATAGTAACTGTTTCTCTACCTCTCCATTCTCTATAGTAACTGTTTCTCTCCATTCTCTATAGTAACTGTTTCTCTCCATTCTCTATAGTAACTGTTTCTCTCCATTCTCTATAGTAACTGTTTCTCTCCATTCTCTATAGTAACTGTCTTCCTCTCCATTCTCTATAGTAACTGTTTCTCTACCTCTCCATTCTCTATAGTAACTGTTTCTCTCCATTCTCTATAGTAACTGTTTCTCTCCATTCTCTATAGTAACTGTTTCTCTCCATTCTCTATAGTAACTGTTTCTCTCCATTCTCTATAGTAACTGTTTCTCTCCATTCTCTATAGTAACTGTTCTCTCCTCCATTCTCTATAGTAACTGTTTCTCTCCATTCTCTATAGTAACTGTTTCTCTACCTCTCCATTCTCTATAGTAACTGTTTCTCTCCATTCTCTATAGTAACTGTTTCTCTCCATTCTCTATAGTAACTGTTTCTCTACCTCTCCATTCTCTATAGTAACTGTTTCTCTCCATTCTCTATAGTAACTGTTTCTCTCCATTCTCTATAGTAACTGTTTCTCTCCATTCTCTATAGTAACTGTTTCTCTCCATTCTCTATAGTAACTGTTTCTCTCCATTCTCTATAGTAACTGTTTCTCTACCTCTCCATTCTCTATAGTAACTGTTTCTCTCCATTCTCTATAGTAACTGTTTCTCTACCTCTCCATTCTCTATAGTAACTGTTTCTCTCCATTCTCTATAGTAACTGTTTCTCTCCATTCTCTATAGTAACTGTTTCTCTCCATTCTCTATAGTAACTGTTTCTCTCCATTCTCTATAGTAACTGTTTCTCTCCATTCTCTATAGTAACTGTTTCTCTCCATTCTCTATAGTAACTGTTTCTCTCCATTCTCTATAGTAACTGTTTCTCTCCATTCTCTATAGTAACTGTTTCTCTACCTCTCCATTCTCTATAGTAACTGTTTCTCTCCATTCTCTATAGTAACTGTTTCTCTCCATTCTCTATAGTAACTGTTTCTCTACCTCTCCATTCTCTATAGTAACTGTTTCTCTCCATTCTCTATAGTAACTGTTTCTCTCCATTCTCTATAGTAACTGTTTCTCTACCTCTCCATTCTCTATAGTAACTGTTTCTCTCCATTCTCTATAGTAACTGTTTCTCTCCATTCTCTATAGTAACTGTTTCTCTCCATTCTCTATAGTAACTGTTTCTCTCCATTCTCTATAGTAACTGTTTCTCTCCATTCTCTATAGTAACTGTTTCTCTACCTCTCCATTCTCTATAGTAACTGTTTCTCTCCATTCTCTATAGTAACTGTTTCTCTCCATTCTCTATAGTAACTGTTTCTCTCCATTCTCTATAGTAACTGTTTCTCTACCTCTCCATTCTCTATAGTAACTGTTTCTCTCCATTCTCTATAGTAACTGTTTCTCTCCATTCTCTATAGTAACTGTTTCTCTCCATTCTCTATAGTAACTGTTTCTCTCCATTCTCTATAGTAACTGTTTCTCTCCATTCTCTATAGTAACTGTTTCTCTCCATTCTCTATAGTAACTGTTTCTCTCCATTCTCTATAGTAACTGTTTCTCTACCTCTCCATTCTCTATAGTAACTGTTTCTCTACCTCTCCATTCTCTATAGTAACTGTTTCTCTCCATTCTCTATAGTAACTGTTTCTCTCCATTCTCTATAGTAACTGTTTCTCTACCTCTCCATTCTCTATAGTAACTGTTTCTCTCCATTCTCTATAGTAACTGTTTCTCTCCATTCTCTATAGTAACTGTTTCTCTCCATTCTCTATAGTAACTGTTTCTCTCCATTCTCTATAGTAACTGTTTCTCTACCTCTCCATTCTCTATAGTAACTGTTTCTCCTCCATTCTCTATAGTAACTGTTTCTCTCCATTCTCTATAGTAACTGTTTCTCTCCATTCTCTATAGTAACTGTTTCTCTCCATTCTCTATAGTAACTGTTTCTCTACCTCTCCATTCTCTATAGTAACTGTTTCCTCTCCATTCTCTATAGTAACTGTTTCTCTCCATTCTCTATAGTAGCTGTTTCTCTCCATTCTCTATAGTAACTGTTTCTCTACCTCTCCATTCTCTATAGTAACTGTTTCTCTCCATTCTCTATAGTAACTGTTTCTCTCCATTCTCTATAGTAACTGTTTCTCTCCATTCTCTATAGTAACTGTTTCTCTCCATTCTCTATAGTAACTGTTTCTCTCCATTCTCTATAGTAACTGTTTCTCTACCTCTCCATTCTCTATAGTAACTGTTTCTCTCCATTCTCTATAGTAACTGTTTCTCTCCATTCTCTATAGTAACTGTTTCTCTCCATTCTCTATAGTAACTGTTTCTCTACCTCTCCATTCTCTATAGTAACTGTTTCTCTCCATTCTCTATAGTAACTGTTTCTCTCCATTCTCTATAGTAACTGTTTCTCTACCTCTCCATTCTCTATAGTAACTGTTTCTCTCCATTCTCTATAGTAACTGTTTCTCTCCATTCTCTATAGTAACTGTTTCTCTACCTCTCCATTCTCTATAGTAACTGTTTCTCTCCATTCTCTATAGTAACTGTTTCTCTACCTCTCCATTCTCTATAGTAACTGTTTCTCTCCATTCTCTATAGTAACTGTTTCTCTACCTCTCCATTCTCTATAGTAACTGTTTCTCTACCTCTCCATTCTCTATAGTAACTGTTTCTCTCCATTCTCTATAGTAACTGTTTCTCTCCATTCTCTATAGTAACTGTTTCCTCTCCATTCTCTATAGTAACTGTTTCTCTCCATTCTCTATAGTAACTGTTTCTCTCCATTCTCTATAGTAACTGTTTCTCTCCATTCTCTATAGTAACTGTTTCTCTCCATTCTCTATAGTAACTGTTTCTCTCCATTCTCTATAGTAACTGTTTCTCTACCTCTCCATTCTCTATAGTAACTGTTTCTCTCCATTCTCTATAGTAACTGTTTCTCTCCATTCTCTATAGTAACTGTTTCTCTCCATTCTCTATAGTAACTGTTTCTCTCCATTCTCTATAGTAACTGTTTCTCTACCTCTCCATTCTCTATAGTAACTGTTTCCTCTCCATTCTCTATAGTAACTGTTTCTCTCCATTCTCTATAGTAACTGTTTCTCTACCTCTCCATTCTCTATAGTAACTGTTTCTCTCCATTCTCTATAGTAACTGTTTCTCTCCATTCTCTATAGTAACTGTTTCTCTACCTCTCCATTCTCTATAGTAACTGTTTCTCTCCATTCTCTATAGTAACTGTTTCTCTCCATTCTCTATAGTAACTGTTTCTCTCCATTCTCTATAGTAACTGTTTCTCTCCATTCTCTATAGTAACTGTTTCTCTCCATTCTCTATAGTAACTGTTTCTCTCCATTCTCTATAGTAACTGTTTCTCTACCTCTCCATTCTCTATAGTAACTGTTTCTCCTCCATTCTCTATAGTAACTGTTTCTCTCCATTCTCTATAGTAACTGTTTCTCTCCATTCTCTATAGTAACTGTTTCTCTACCTCTCCATTCTCTATAGTAACTGTTTCTCTCCATTCTCTATAGTAACTGTTTCTCTCCATTCTCTATAGTAACTGTTTCTCTACCTCTCCATTCTCTATAGTAACTGTTTCTCTCCATTCTCTATAGTAACTGTTTCTCTCCATTCTCTATAGTAACTGTTTCTCTCCATTCTCTATAGTAACTGTTTCTCTCCATTCTCTATAGTAACTGTTTCTCTCCATTCTCTATAGTAACTGTTTCTCTACCTCTCCATTCTCTATAGTAACTGTTTCTCTCCATTCTCTATAGTAACTGTTTCTCTACCTCTCCATTCTCTATAGTAACTGTTTCTCTACCTCTCCATTCTCTATAGTAACTGTTTCTCTACCTCTCCATTCTCTATAGTAACTGTTTCTCTCCATTCTCTATAGTAACTGTTTCTCTCCATTCTCTATAGTAACTGTTTCTCTCCATTCTCTATAGTAACTGTTTCTCTACCTCTCCATTCTCTATAGTAACTGTTTCTCTCCATTCTCTATAGTAACTGTTTCTCTCCATTCTCTATAGTAACTGTTTCTCCTCTCCATTCTCTATAGTAACTGTTTCTCTCCATTCTCTATAGTAACTGTTTCTCTCCATTCTCTATAGTAACTGTTTCTCTCCATTCTCTATAGTAACTGTTTCTCTCCATTCTCTATAGTAACTGTTTCTCTCCATTCTCTATAGTAACTGTTTCTCTACCTCTCCATTCTCTATAGTAACTGTTTCTCTCCATTCTCTATAGTAACTGTTTCTCTCCATTCTCTATAGTAACTGTTTCTCTCCATTCTCTATAGTAACTGTTTCTCTCCATTCTCTATAGTAACTGTTTCTCTACCTCTCCATTCTCTATAGTAACTGTTTCTCTCCATTCTCTATAGTAACTGTTTCTCTCCATTCTCTATAGTAACTGTTTCTCTACCTCTCCATTCTCTATAGTAACTGTTTCTCTCCATTCTCTATAGTAACTGTTTCTCTCCATTCTCTATAGTAACTGTTTCTCTCCATTCTCTATAGTAACTGTTTCTCTCCATTCTCTATAGTAACTGTTTCTCTCCATTCTCTATAGTAACTGTTTCTCTACCTCTCCATTCTCTATAGTAACTGTTTCTCTCCATTCTCTATAGTAACTGTTTCTCTCCATTCTCTATAGTAACTGTTTCTCTACCTCTCCATTCTCTATAGTAACTGTTTCTCTCCATTCTCTATAGTAACTGTTTCTCTCCATTCTCTATAGTAACTGTTTCCTCTCCATTCTCTATAGTAACTGTTTCTCTCCATTCTCTATAGTAACTGTTTCTCTCCATTCTCTATAGTAACTGTTTCTCTCCATTCTCTATAGTAACTGTTTCTCTACCTCTCCATTCTCTATAGTAACTGTTTCTCTCCATTCTCTATAGTAACTGTTTCTCTCCATTCTCTATAGTAACTGTTTCTCTCCATTCTCTATAGTAACTGTTTCTCTACCTCTCCATTCTCTATAGTAACTGTTTCTCTCCATTCTCTATAGTAACTGTTTCTCTCCATTCTCTATAGTAACTGTTTCTCTACCTCTCCATTCTCTATAGTAACTGTTTCTCTCCATTCTCTATAGTAACTGTTTCTCTACCTCTCCATTCTCTATAGTAACTGTTTCTCTCCATTCTCTATAGTAACTGTTTCTCTCCATTCTCTATAGTAACTGTTTCTCTCCATTCTCTATAGTAACTGTTTCTCTACCTCTCCATTCTCTATAGTAACTGTTTCTCTCCATTCTCTATAGTAACTGTTTCTCTCCATTCTCTATAGTAACTGTTTCTCTCCATTCTCTATAGTAACTGTTTCTCTACCTCTCCATTCTCTATAGTAACTGTTTCTCTCCATTCTCTATAGTAACTGTTTCTCTCCATTCTCTATAGTAACTGTTTCTCTCCATTCTCTATAGTAACTGTTTCTCTCCATTCTCTATAGTAACTGTTTCTCTCCATTCTCTATAGTAACTGTTTCTCTACCTCTCCATTCTCTATAGTAACTGTTTCTCTCCATTCTCTATAGTAACTGTTTCCCTCCATTCTCTATAGTAACTGTTTCCTCCATTCTCTATAGTAACTGTTTCTCTCCATTCTCTATAGTAACTGTTTCTCTCCATTCTCTATAGTAACTGTTTCTCTCCATTCTCTATAGTAACTGTTTCTCTACCTCTCCATTCTCTATAGTAACTGTTTCTCTCCATTCTCTATAGTAACTGTTTCTCTCCATTCTCTATAGTAACTGTTCTCTCCTCTCCATTCTCTATAGTAACTGTTTCTCTCCATTCTCTATAGTAACTGTTTCTCTACCTCTCCATTCTCTATAGTAACTGTTTCTCTCCATTCTCTATAGTAACTGTTTCTCTCCATTCTCTATAGTAACTGTTTCTCTCCATTCTCTATAGTAACTGTTTCTCTCCATTCTCTATAGTAACTGTTTCTCTCCATTCTCTATAGTAACTGTTTCTCTCCATTCTCTATAGTAACTGTTTCTCTACCTCTCCATTCTCTATAGTAACTGTTTCTCTCCATTCTCTATAGTAACTGTTTCTCTCCATTCTCTATAGTAACTGTTTCTCTCCATTCTCTATAGTAACTGTTTCTCTCCATTCTCTATAGTAACTGTTTCTCTCCATTCTCTATAGTAACTGTTTCTCTACCTCTCCATTCTCTATAGTAACTGTTTCTCTCCATTCTCTATAGTAACTGTTTCTCTCCATTCTCTATAGTAACTGTTTCTCTCCATTCTCTATAGTAACTGTTTCTCTCCATTCTCTATAGTAACTGTTTCTCTCCATTCTCTATAGTAACTGTTTCTCTACCTCTCCATTCTCTATAGTAACTGTTTCTCTCCATTCTCTATAGTAACTGTTTCTCCTCCATTCTCTATAGTAACTGTTTCTCTACCTCTCCATTCTCTATAGTAACTGTTTCTCTCCATTCTCTATAGTAACTGTTTCTCTCCATTCTCTATAGTAACTGTTTCTCTCCCTCCATTCTCTATAGTAACTGTTTCTCTCCATTCTCTATAGTAACTGTTTCTCTCCATTCTCTATAGTAACTGTTTCTCTACCTCTCCATTCTCTATAGTAACTGTTTCTCTCCATTCTCTATAGTAACTGTTTCTCTCCATTCTCTATAGTAACTGTTTCTCTACCTCTCCATTCTCTATAGTAACTGTTTCTCTCCATTCTCTATAGTAACTGTTTCTCTCCATTCTCTATAGTAACTGTTTCTCTCCATTCTCTATAGTAACTGTTTCTCTCCATTCTCTATAGTAACTGTTTCTCTACCTCTCCATTCTCTATAGTAACTGTTTCTCTCCATTCTCTATAGTAACTGTTTCTCTCCATTCTCTATAGTAACTGTTTCTCTACCTCTCCATTCTCTATAGTAACTGTTTCTCTCCATTCTCTATAGTAACTGTTTCTCTCCATTCTCTATAGTAACTGTTTCTCTCCATTCTCTATAGTAACTGTTTCTCTCCATTCTCTATAGTAACTGTTTCTCTCCATTCTCTATAGTAACTGTTTCTCTCCATTCTCTATAGTAACTGTTTCTCTACCTCTCCATTCTCTATAGTAACTGTTTCTCTCCATTCTCTATAGTAACTGTTTCTCTCCATTCTCTATAGTAACTGTTTCTCTACCTCTCCATTCTCTATAGTAACTGTTTCTCTCCATTCTCTATAGTAACTGTTTCTCTCCATTCTCTATAGTAACTGTTTCTCTACCTCTCCATTCTCTATAGTAACTGTTTCTCTCCATTCTCTATAGTAACTGTCCATTCTCTATAGTACTGTTTCTCTCCATTCTCTATAGTAACTGTTTCTCTCCATTCTCTATAGTAACTGTTTCTCTCCATTCTCTATAGTAACTGTTTCTCTCCATTCTCTATAGTAACTGTTTCTCTCCATTCTCTATAGTAACTGTTTCTCTCCATTCTCTATAGTAACTGTTTCTCTCCATTCTCTATAGTAACTGTTTCTCTACCTCTCCATTCTCTATAGTAACTGTTTCTCTACCTCTCCATTCTCTATAGTAACTGTTTCTCTCCATTCTCTATAGTAACTGTTTCTCTCCATTCTCTATAGTAACTGTTTCTCTCCATTCTCTATAGTAACTGTTTCCCTCCATTCTCTATAGTAACTGTTTCTCTCCATTCTCTATAGTAACTGTTTCTCTCCATTCTCTATAGTAACTGTTTCTCTACCTCTCCATTCTCTATAGTAACTGTTTCTCTCCATTCTCTATAGTAACTGTTTCTCTACCTCTCCATTCTCTATAGTAACTGTTTCTCTCCATTCTCTATAGTAACTGTTTCTCTCCATTCTCTATAGTAACTGTTTCTCTCCATTCTCTATAGTAACTGTTTCTCTACCTCCATTCTCTATAGTAACTGTTTCTCTCCATTCTCTATAGTAACTGTTTCCCTCCATTCTCTATAGTAACTGTTTCTCTCCATTCTCTATAGTAACTGTTTCTCTCCATTCTCTATAGTAACTGTTTCTCTCCATTCTCTATAGTAACTGTTTCTCTCCATTCTCTATAGTAACTGTTTCTCTCCATTCTCTATAGTAGCTGTTTCTCTCCATTCTCTATAGTAACTGTTTCTCTACCTCTCCATTCTCTATAGTAACTGTTTCTCTCCATTCTCTATAGTAACTGTTTCTCTCCATTCTCTATAGTAACTGTTTCTCTCCATTCTCTATAGTAACTGTTTCTCTCCATTCTCTATAGTAACTGTTTCTCTCCATTCTCTATAGTAACTGTTTCTCTCCATTCTCTATAGTAACTGTTTCTCTCCATTCTCTATAGTAACTGTTTCTCTACCTCTCCATTCTCTATAGTAACTGTTTCTCTCCATTCTCTATAGTAACTGTTTCTCTCCATTCTCTATAGTAACTGTTTCTCCTCTCCATTCTCTATAGTAACTGTTTCTCTACCTCTCCATTCTCTATAGTAACTGTTTCTCTCCATTCTCTATAGTAACTGTTTCTCTCCATTCTCTATAGTAACTGTTTCTCTCCATTCTCTATAGTAACTGTTTCTCTCCATTCTCTATAGTAACTGTTTCTCTACCTCTCCATTCTCTATAGTAACTGTTTCTCTCCATTCTCTATAGTAACTGTTTCTCTACCTCTCCATTCTCTATAGTAACTGTTTCTCTCCATTCTCTATAGTAACTGTTTCTCTCCATTCTCTATAGTAACTGTTTCTCTACCTCTCCATTCTCTATAGTAACTGTTTCTCTCCATTCTCTATAGTAACTGTTTCTCTCCATTCTCTATAGTAACTGTTTCTCTCCATTCTCTATAGTAACTGTTTCTCTCCATTCTCTATAGTAACTGTTTCTCTCCATTCTCTATAGTAACTGTTTCTCTCCATTCTCTATAGTAACTGTTTCTCTACCTCTCCATTCTCTATAGTAACTGTTTCTCTCCATTCTCTATAGTAACTGTTTCTCTCCATTCTCTATAGTAACTGTTTCTCTCCATTCTCTATAGTAACTGTTTCTCTCCATTCTCTATAGTAACTGTTTCTCTACCTCTCCATTCTCTATAGTAACTGTTTCTCTCCATTCTCTATAGTAACTGTTTCTCTCCATTCTCTATAGTAACTGTTTCTCTCCATTCTCTATAGTAACTGTTTCTCTCCATTCTCTATAGTAACTGTTTCTCTCCATTCTCTATAGTAACTGTTTCTCTACCTCTCCATTCTCTATAGTAACTGTTTCTCTCCATTCTCTATAGTAACTGTTTCTCTCCATTCTCTATAGTAACTGTTTCTCTACCTCTCCATTCTCTATAGTAACTGTTTCTCTCCATTCTCTATAGTAACTGTTTCTCTCCATTCTCTATAGTAACTGTTTCTCTACCTCTCCATTCTCTATAGTAACTGTTTCTCTCCATTCTCTATAGTAACTGTTTCTCTCCATTCTCTATAGTAACTGTTTCTCTACCTCTCCATTCTCTATAGTAACTGTTTCTCTACCTCTCCATTCTCTATAGTAACTGTTTCTCTACCTCTCCATTCTCTATAGTAACTGTTTCTCTCCATTCTCTATAGTAACTGTTTCTCTCCATTCTCTATAGTAACTGTTTCTCTACCTCTCCATTCTCTATAGTAACTGTTTCTCTCCATTCTCTATAGTAACTGTTTCTCTCCATTCTCTATAGTAACTGTTTCTCTACCTCTCCATTCTCTATAGTAACTGTTTCCTCTCCATTCTCTATAGTAACTGTTTCTCTACCTCTCCATTCTCTATAGTAACTGTTTCTCTCCATTCTCTATAGTAGCTGTTTCTCTCCATTCTCTATAGTAACTGTTTCTCTACCTCTCCATTCTCTATAGTAACTGTTTCTCTCCATTCTCTATAGTAACTGTTTCTCTCCATTCTCTATAGTAACTGTTTCTCTCCATTCTCTATAGTAACTGTTTCTCTCCATTCTCTATAGTAACTGTTTCTCTCCATTCTCTATAGTAACTGTTTCTCTCCATTCTCTATAGTAACTGTTTCTCTACCTCTCCATTCTCTATAGTAACTGTTTCTCTCCATTCTCTATAGTAACTGTTTCTCTCCATTCTCTATAGTAACTGTTTCTCTCCATTCTCTATAGTAACTGTTTCTCTACCTCTCCATTCTCTATAGTAACTGTTTCTCTCCATTCTCTATAGTAACTGTTTCTCTCCATTCTCTATAGTAACTGTTTCTCTCCATTCTCTATAGTAACTGTTTCTCTACCTCTCCATTCTCTATAGTAACTGTTTCTCTCCATTCTCTATAGTAACTGTTTCTCTCCATTCTCTATAGTAACTGTTTCTCTCCATTCTCTATAGTAACTGTTTCTCTCCATTCTCTATAGTAACTGTTTCTCTCCATTCTCTATAGTAACTGTTTCTCTCCATTCTCTATAGTAACTGTTTCTCTCCATTCTCTATAGTAACTGTTTCTCTCCATTCTCTATAGTAACTGTTTCTCTCCATTCTCTATAGTAACTGTTTCTCTCCATTCTCTATAGTAACTGTTTCTCTCCATTCTCTATAGTAACTGTTTCTCTCCATTCTCTATAGTAACTGTTTCTCTACCTCTCCATTCTCTATAGTAACTGTTTCTCTCCATTCTCTATAGTAACTGTTTCTCTACCTCTCCATTCTCTATAGTAACTGTTTCTCTACCTCTCCATTCTCTATAGTAACTGTTTCTCTACCTCTCCATTCTCTATAGTAACTGTTTCTCTACCTCTCCATTCTCTATAGTAACTGTTTCTCTCCATTCTCTATAGTAACTGTTTCTCTCCATTCTCTATAGTAACTGTTCTCTCCTCTCCATTCTCTATAGTAACTGTTTCTCTCCATTCTCTATAGTAACTGTTTCTCTACCTCTCCATTCTCTATAGTAACTGTTTCTCTACCTCTCCATTCTCTATAGTAACTGTTTCTCTCCATTCTCTATAGTAACTGTTTCCTCCATTCTCTATAGTAACTGTTTCTCTCCATTCTCTATAGTAACTGTTTCTCTCCATTCTCTATAGTAACTGTTTCTCTCCATTCTCTATAGTAACTGTTTCTCTACCTCTCCATTCTCTATAGTAACTGTTTCTCTCCATTCTCTATAGTAACTGTTTCTCTCCATTCTCTATAGTAACTGTTTCTCTCCATTCTCTATAGTAACTGTTTCTCTCCATTCTCTATAGTAACTGTTTCTCTCCATTCTCTATAGTAACTGTTTCTCTCCATTCTCTATAGTAACTGTTTCTCTCCATTCTCTATAGTAACTGTTTCTCTACCTCTCCATTCTCTATAGTAACTGTTTCTCTCCATTCTCTATAGTAACTGTTTCTCTCCATTCTCTATAGTAACTGTTTCTCTACCTCTCCATTCTCTATAGTAACTGTTTCTCTCCATTCTCTATAGTAACTGTTTCTCTACCTCTCCATTCTCTATAGTAACTGTTTCTCTCCATTCTCTATAGTAACTGTTTCTCTCCATTCTCTATAGTAACTGTTTCTCTCCATTCTCTATAGTAACTGTTTCTCTACCTCTCCATTCTCTATAGTAACTGTTTCTCTCCATTCTCTATAGTAACTGTTTCTCTCCATTCTCTATAGTAACTGTTTCTCTACCTCTCCATTCTCTATAGTAACTGTTTCTCTCCATTCTCTATAGTAACTGTTTCTCTCCATTCTCTATAGTAACTGTTTCTCTCCATTCTCTATAGTAACTGTTTCTCTACCTCTCCATTCTCTATAGTAACTGTTTCTCTCCATTCTCTATAGTAACTGTTTCTCTCCATTCTCTATAGTAACTGTTTCTCTACCTCTCCATTCTCTATAGTAACTGTTTCTCTCCATTCTCTATAGTAACTGTTTCTCTCCATTCTCTATAGTAACTGTTTCTCTCCATTCTCTATAGTAACTGTTTCTCTACCTCTCCATTCTCTATAGTAACTGTTTCTCTCCATTCTCTATAGTAACTGTTTCTCTCCATTCTCTATAGTAACTGTTTCTCTCCATTCTCTATAGTAACTGTTTCTCTACCTCTCCATTCTCTATAGTAACTGTTTCTCTCCATTCTCTATAGTAACTGTTTCTCTCCATTCTCTATAGTAACTGTTTCTCTCCATTCTCTATAGTAACTGTTTCTCTCCATTCTCTATAGTAACTGTTTCTCTCCATTCTCTATAGTAACTGTTTCTCTACCTCTCCATTCTCTATAGTAACTGTTTCTCTCCATTCTCTATAGTAACTGTTTCTCTACCTCTCCATTCTCTATAGTAACTGTTTCTCTCCATTCTCTATAGTAACTGTTTCTCTCCATTCTCTATAGTAACTGTTTCTCTCCATTCTCTATAGTAACTGTTTCTCTCCATTCTCTATAGTACTGCCATTCTCTATAGTAACTGTTTCTCTCCATTCTCTATAGTAACTGTTTCTCTCCATTCTCTATAGTAACTGTTTCTCTCCATTCTCTATAGTAACTGTTTCTCTACCTCTCCATTCTCTATAGTAACTGTTTCTCTACCTCTCCATTCTCTATAGTAACTGTTTCTCTCCATTCTCTATAGTAACTGTTTCTCTCCATTCTCTATAGTAACTGTTTCTCTCCATTCTCTATAGTAACTGTTTCTCTCCATTCTCTATAGTAACTGTTTCTCTACCTCTCCATTCTCTATAGTAACTGTTTCTCTCCATTCTCTATAGTAACTGTTTCTCTCCATTCTCTATAGTAACTGTTTCTCTACCTCTCCATTCTCTATAGTAACTGTTTCTCTCCATTCTCTATAGTAACTGTTTCTCTCCATTCTCTATAGTAACTGTTTCTCTACCTCTCCATTCTCTATAGTAACTGTTTCTCTCCATTCTCTATAGTAACTGTTTCTCTCCATTCTCTATAGTAACTGTTTCTCTACCTCTCCATTCTCTATAGTAACTGTTTCTCTACCTCTCCATTCTCTATAGTAACTGTTTCTCTCCATTCTCTATAGTAACTGTTTCTCTCCATTCTCTATAGTAACTGTTTCTCTCCATTCTCTATAGTAACTGTTTCTCTCCATTCTCTATAGTAACTGTTTCTCTCCATTCTCTATAGTAACTGTTTCTCTCCTCCATTCTCTATAGTAACTGTTTCTCTCCATTCTCTATAGTAACTGTTTCTCTCCATTCTCTATAGTAACTGTTTCTCTCCATTCTCTATAGTAACTGTTTCTCTCCATTCTCTATAGTAACTGTTTCTCTCCATTCTCTATAGTAACTGTTTCTCTACCTCTCCATTCTCTATAGTAACTGTTTCTCTCCATTCTCTATAGTAACTGTTTCTCTCCATTCTCTATAGTAACTGTTTCTCTCCATTCTCTATAGTAACTGTTTCTCTCCATTCTCTATAGTAACTGTTTCTCTCCATTCTCTATAGTAACTGTTTCTCTCCATTCTCTATAGTAACTGTTCTCTCCTCTCCATTCTCTATAGTAACTGTTTCTCTACCTCTCCATTCTCTATAGTAACTGTTTCTCTCCATTCTCTATAGTAACTGTTTCTCTCCATTCTCTATAGTAACTGTTTCTCTCCATTCTCTATAGTAACTGTTTCTCTCCATTCTCTATAGTAACTGTTTCTCTACCTCTCCATTCTCTATAGTAACTGTTTCTCTCCATTCTCTATAGTAACTGTTTCTCTCCATTCTCTATAGTAACTGTTTCTCTCCATTCTCTATAGTAACTGTTTCTCTACCTCTCCATTCTCTATAGTAACTGTTTCTCTCCATTCTCTATAGTAACTGTTTCTCTCCATTCTCTATAGTAACTGTTTCTCTACCTCTCCATTCTCTATAGTAACTGTTTCTCTACCTCTCCATTCTCTATAGTAACTGTTTCTCTCCATTCTCTATAGTAACTGTTTCTCTCCATTCTCTATAGTAACTGTTTCTCTCCATTCTCTATAGTAACTGTTTCTCTACCTCTCCATTCTCTATAGTAACTGTTTCTCTACCTCTCCATTCTCTATAGTAACTGTTTCTCTCCATTCTCTATAGTAACTGTTTCTCTCCATTCTCTATAGTAACTGTTTCTCCTCCATTCTCTATAGTAACTGTTTCTCTCCATTCTCTATAGTAACTGTTTCTCTCCATTCTCTATAGTAACTGTTTCTCTACCTCTCCATTCTCTATAGTAACTGTTTCTCTCCATTCTCTATAGTAACTGTTTCTCTCCATTCTCTATAGTAACTGTTTCTCTACCTCTCCATTCTCTATAGTAACTGTTTCTCTCCATTCTCTATAGTAACTGTTTCTCTCCATTCTCTATAGTAACTGTTTCTCTACCTCTCCATTCTCTATAGTAACTGTTTCTCTCCATTCTCTATAGTAACTGTTTCTCTCCATTCTCTATAGTAACTGTTTCTCTACCTCTCCATTCTCTATAGTAACTGTTTCTCTCCATTCTCTATAGTAACTGTTTCTCTCCATTCTCTATAGTAACTGTTTCTCTCCATTCTCTATAGTAACTGTTTCTCTCCATTCTCTATAGTAACTGTTTCTCTCCATTCTCTATAGTAACTGTTTCTCTACCTCTCCATTCTCTATAGTAACTGTTTCTCTCCATTCTCTATAGTAACTGTTTCTCTCCATTCTCTATAGTAACTGTTTCTCTCCATTCTCTATAGTAACTGTTTCTCTCCATTCTCTATAGTAACTGTTTCTCTCCATTCTCTATAGTAACTGTTTCTCTCCATTCTCTATAGTAACTGTTTCTCTACCTCTCCATTCTCTATAGTAACTGTTTCTCTACCTCTCCATTCTCTATAGTAACTGTTTCTCTCCATTCTCTATAGTAACTGTTTCTCTCCATTCTCTATAGTAACTGTTTCTCTCCATTCTCTATAGTAACTGTTTCTCTCCATTCTCTATAGTAACTGTTTCTCTACCTCTCCATTCTCTATAGTAACTGTTTCTCTCCATTCTCTATAGTAACTGTTTCTCTCCATTCTCTATAGTAACTGTTTCTCTCCATTCTCTATAGTAACTGTTTCTCTCCATTCTCTATAGTAACTGTTTCTCTACCTCTCCATTCTCTATAGTAACTGTTTCTCTCCATTCTCTATAGTAACTGTTTCTCTCCATTCTCTATAGTACTGTTTCTCTCCATTCTCTATAGTAACTGTTTCTCTACCTCTCCATTCTCTATAGTAACTGTTTCTCTCCATTCTCTATAGTAACTGTTTCTCTCCATTCTCTATAGTAACTGTTTCTCTCCATTCTCTATAGTAACTGTTTCTCTCCATTCTCTATAGTAACTGTTTCTCTCCATTCTCTATAGTAACTGTTTCTCTACCTCTCCATTCTCTATAGTAACTGTTTCTCTCCATTCTCTATAGTAACTGTTTCTCTCCATTCTCTATAGTAACTGTTTCTCTACCTCTCCATTCTCTATAGTAACTGTTTCTCTACCTCTCCATTCTCTATAGTAACTGTTTCTCTCCATTCTCTATAGTAACTGTTTCCTCTCCATTCTCTATAGTAACTGTTTCTCTACCTCTCCATTCTCTATAGTAACTGTTTCTCTCCATTCTCTATAGTAACTGTTTCCTCTCCATTCTCTATAGTAACTGTTTCTCTCCATTCTCTATAGTAACTGTTTCTCTCCATTCTCTATAGTAACTGTTTCTCTACCTCTCCATTCTCTATAGTAACTGTTTCTCTCCATTCTCTATAGTAACTGTTTCTCTACCTCTCCATTCTCTATAGTAACTGTTTCTCTCCATTCTCTATAGTAACTGTTTCTCTACCTCTCCATTCTCTATAGTAACTGTTTCTCTACCTCTCCATTCTCTATAGTAACTGTTTCTCTACCTCTCCATTCTCTATAGTAACTGTCTCTCCTCTCCATTCTCTATAGTAACTGTTTCTCTCCATTCTCTATAGTAACTGTTTCTCTCCATTCTCTATAGTAGCTGTTTCTCTCCATTCTCTATAGTAACTGTTTCTCTCCATTCTCTATAGTAACTGTTTCTCTCCATTCTCTATAGTAACTGTTTCTCTACCTCTCCATTCTCTATAGTAACTGTTTCTCTCCATTCTCTATAGTAACTGTTTCTCTCCATTCTCTATAGTAACTGTTTCTCTACCTCTCCATTCTCTATAGTAACTGTTTCCTCTCCATTCTCTATAGTAACTGTTTCTCTCCATTCTCTATAGTAACTGTTTCTCTCCATTCTCTATAGTAACTGTTTCTCTCCATTCTCTATAGTAACTGTTTCTCTACCTCTCCATTCTCTATAGTAACTGTTTCTCTCCATTCTCTATAGTAACTGTTTCTCTCCATTCTCTATAGTAACTGTTTCTCTCCATTCTCTATAGTAACTGTTTCTCTCCATTCTCTATAGTAACTGTTTCTCTCCATTCTCTATAGTAACTGTTTCTCTACCTCTCCATTCTCTATAGTAACTGTTTCTCTCCATTCTCTATAGTAACTGTTTCTCTCCATTCTCTATAGTAACTGTTTCTCTACCTCTCCATTCTCTATAGTAACTGTTTCTCTCCATTCTCTATAGTAACTGTTTCTCTCCATTCTCTATAGTAACTGTTTCTCTACCTCTCCATTCTCTATAGTAACTGTTTCTCTCCATTCTCTATAGTAACTGTTTCTCTCCATTCTCTATAGTAACTGTTTCTCTCCATTCTCTATAGTAACTGTTTCTCTACCTCTCCATTCTCTATAGTAACTGTTTCTCTCCATTCTCTATAGTAACTGTTCTCTCTCTCCATTCTCTATAGTAACTGTTTCTCTCCATTCTCTATAGTAACTGTTTCTCTACTCTCCATTCTCTATAGTAACTGTTTCTCTACCTCTCATTCTCTATAGTAACTGTTTCTCTCCATTCTCTATAGTAACTGTTTCTCTACCTCTCCATTCTCTATAGTAACTGTTTCTCTCCATTCTCTATAGTAACTGTTTCTCTCCATTCTCTATAGTAACTGTTTCTCTACCTCTCCATTCTCTATAGTAACTGTTTCTCTCCATTCTCTATAGTAACTGTTTCTCTCCATTCTCTATAGTAACTGTTTCTCTCCATTCTCTATAGTAACTGTTTCTCTACCTCTCCATTCTCTATAGTAACTGTTTCTCTCCATTCTCTATAGTAACTGTTTCCTCCATTCTCTATAGTAACTGTTTCTCTCCATTCTCTATAGTAACTGTTTCTCTCCATTCTCTATAGTAACTGTTTCTCTCCATTCTCTATAGTAACTGTTTCTCTCCATTCTCTATAGTAACTGTTTCTCTACCTCTCCATTCTCTATAGTAACTGTTTCTCTCCATTCTCTATAGTAACTGTTTCTCTCCATTCTCTATAGTAACTGTGTCTCTACCTCTCCATCTCTATAGTAACTGTTTCTCTCCATTCTCTATGTAACTGTTTCTCTCCATTCTCTATAGTAACTGTTTCTCTCCATTCTCTATAGTAACTGTTTCTCTACCTCTCCATTCTCTATAGTAACTGTTTCTCTCCATTCTCTATAGTAACTGTTTCTCTACCTCTCCATTCTCTATAGTAACTGTTTCCCTCCATTCTCTATAGTAACTGCTCCATTCTCTATAGTAACTGTTTCTCTCCATTCTCTATAGTAACTGTTTCTCTCCATTCTCTATAGTAACTGTTTCTCTACCTCTCCATTCTCTATAGTAACTGTTTCTCTCCATTCTCTATAGTAACTGTTTCCCTCCATTCTCTATAGTAACTGTTTCTCTACCTCTCCATTCTCTATAGTAACTGTTTCTCTCCATTCTCTATAGTAACTGTTTCTCTACCTCTCCATTCTCTATAGTAACTGTTTCTCTCCATTCTCTATAGTAACTGTTTCTCTCCATTCTCTATAGTAACTGTCTCTCCTCTCCATTCTCTATAGTAACTGTTTCTCTCCATTCTCTATAGTAACTGTTTCTCTACCTCTCCATTCTCTATAGTAACTGTTTCTCTCCATTCTCTATAGTAACTGTTTCTCCTCCATTCTCTATAGTAACTGTTTCTCTACCTCTCCATTCTCTATAGTAACTGTTTCTCTCCATTCTCTATAGTAACTGTTTCTCTCCATTCTCTATAGTAACTGTTTCTCTCCATTCTCTATAGTAACTGTTTCTCTCCATTCTCTATAGTAACTGTTTCTCTCCATTCTCTATAGTAACTGTTTCTCCTCCATTCTCTATAGTAACTGTTTCTCTCCATTCTCTATAGTAACTGTTTCTCTCCATTCTCTATAGTAACTGTTTCTCTACCTCTCCATTCTCTATAGTAGCTGTTTCTCTCCATTCTCTATAGTAACTGTTTCTCTACCTCTCCATTCTCTATAGTAACTGTTTCTCTCCATTCTCTATAGTAACTGTTTCCCTCCATTCTCTATAGTAACTGTTTCTCTCCATTCTCTATAGTAACTGTTTCTCTCCATTCTCTATAGTAACTGTTTCTCTCCATTCTCTATAGTAACTGTTTCTCTACCTCTCCATTCTCTATAGTAACTGTTTCTCTACCTCTCCATTCTCTATAGTAACTGTTTCTCTCCATTCTCTATAGTAACTGTTTCTCTCCATTCTCTATAGTAACTGTTTCTCTACCTCTCCATTCTCTATAGTAACTGTTTCTCTCCATTCTCTATAGTAACTGTTTCTCTCCATTCTCTATAGTAACTGTTTCTCTACCTCTCCATTCTCTATAGTAACTGTTTCTCTACCTCTCCATTCTCTATAGTAACTGTTTCTCTCCATTCTCTATAGTAACTGTTTCTCTCCATTCTCTATAGTAACTGTTTCTCTACCTCTCCATTCTCTATAGTAACTGTTTCTCTCCATTCTCTATAGTAACTGTTTCTCTACCTCTCCATTCTCTATAGTAACTGTTTCTCTCCATTCTCTATAGTAACTGTTTCTCTCCATTCTCTATAGTAACTGTTTCTCTCCATTCTCTATAGTAACTGTTTCTCTCCATTCTCTATAGTAACTGTTTCTCTCCATTCTCTATAGTAACTGTTTCTCTCCATTCTCTATAGTAACTGTTTCTCTCCATTCTCTATAGTAACTGTTTCTCTCCATTCTCTATAGTAACTGTTTCTCTACCTCTCCATTCTCTATAGTAACTGTTTCTCTCCATTCTCTATAGTAACTGTTTCTCTCCATTCTCTATAGTAACTGTTTCTCTACCTCTCCATTCTCTATAGTAACTGTTTCTCTCCATTCTCTATAGTAACTGTTTCTCTCCATTCTCTATAGTAACTGTTTCCCTCCATTCTCTATAGTAACTGTTTCTCTCCATTCTCTATAGTAACTGTTTCTCTCCATTCTCTATAGTAACTGTTTCTCTCCATTCTCTATAGTAACTGTTTCTCTCCATTCTCTATAGTAACTGTTTCTCTACCTCTCCATTCTCTATAGTAACTGTTTCTCTCCATTCTCTATAGTAACTGTTTCCTCCATTCTCTATAGTAACTGTTTCTCTCCATTCTCTATAGTAACTGTTTCTCTCCATTCTCTATAGTAACTGTTTCTCTCCATTCTCTATAGTAACTGTTTCTCTCCATTCTCTATAGTAACTGTTTCTCTCCATTCTCTATAGTAACTGTTTCTCTACCTCCATTCTCTATAGTAACTGTTTCTCTCCATTCTCTATAGTAACTGTGTCTCTACCTCTCCATTCTCTATAGTAACTGTTTCTCTCCATTCTCTATAGTAACTGTTTCTCTCCATTCTCTATAGTAACTGTTTCTCTCCATTCTCTATAGTAACTGTTTCTCTACCTCTCCATTCTCTATAGTAACTGTTTCTCTCCATTCTCTATAGTAACTGTTTCTCTACCTCTCCATTCTCTATAGTAACTGTTTCTCTCCATTCTCTATAGTAACTGTTTCTCTACCTCTCCATTCTCTATAGTAACTGTTTCCCTCCATTCTCTATAGTAACTGTTTCTCTCCATTCTCTATAGTAACTGTTTCTCTCCATTCTCTATAGTAACTGTTTCTCTCCATTCTCTATAGTAACTGTTTCTCTACCTCTCCATTCTCTATAGTAACTGTTTCTCTCCATTCTCTATAGTAACTGTTTCTCTCCATTCTCTATAGTAACTGTTTCTCTCCATTCTCTATAGTAACTGTTTCCTCCATTCTCTATAGTAACTGTTTCTCTCCATTCTCTATAGTAACTGTTTCTCTACCTCTCCATTCTCTATAGTAACTGTTTCCCTCCATTCTCTATAGTAACTGTTTCCTCCACCTAGTAACTGTTTCTCTCCATTCTCTATAGTAACTGTTTCTCCCTCCATTCTCTATAGTAACTGTTTCTCTCCATTCTCTATAGTAACTGTTTCTCTCCATTCTCTATAGTAACTGTTTCTCTACCTCTCCATTCTCTATAGTAACTGTTTCTCTCCATTCTCTATAGTAACTGTTTCCTCTCCATTCTCTATAGTAACTGTTTCTCTCCATTCTCTATAGTAACTGTTTCTCTCCATTCTCTATAGTAACTGTTTCTCTCCATTCTCTATAGTAACTGTTTCTCTACCTCTCCATTCTCTATAGTAACTGTTTCTCTCCATTCTCTATAGTAACTGTTTCTCTCCATTCTCTATAGTAACTGTTTCTCTACCTCTCCATTCTCTATAGTAACTGTTTCTCTCCATTCTCTATAGTAACTGTTTCTCTACCTCTCCATTCTCTATAGTAACTGTTTCTCTCCATTCTCTATAGTAACTGTTTCTCTCCATTCTCTATAGTAACTGTTTCTCTCCATTCTCTATAGTAACTGTTTCTCTACCTCTCCATTCTCTATAGTAACTGTTTCTCTCCATTCTCTATAGTAACTGTTTCTCTCCATTCTCTATAGTAACTGTTTCCTCTCCATTCTCTATAGTAACTGTTTCTCTCCATTCTCTATAGTAACTGTTTCTCTCCATTCTCTATAGTAACTGTTTCTCTACCTCTCCATTCTCTATAGTAACTGTTTCTCTCCATTCTCTATAGTACTGTTTCTCTCCATTCTCTATAGTAACTGTCTCTACCTCTCCATTCTCTATAGTAACTGTTTCTCTCCATTCTCTATAGTAACTGTTTCTCTACCTCTCCATTCTCTATAGTAACTGTTTCTCTCCATTCTCTATAGTAACTGTTTCTCTCCATTCTCTATAGTAACTGTTTCTCTCCATTCTCTATAGTAACTGTTTCTCTCCATTCTCTATAGTAACTGTTTCTCTCCATTCTCTATAGTAACTGTTTCTCTACCTCTCCATTCTCTATAGTAACTGTTTCTCTCCATTCTCTATAGTAACTGTTTCTCTCCATTCTCTATAGTAACTGTTTCTCTACCTCTCCATTCTCTATAGTAACTGTTTCTCTCCATTCTCTATAGTAACTGTTTCTCTACCTCTCCATTCTCTATAGTAACTGTTTCTCTCCATTCTCTATAGTAACTGTTTCTCTACCTCTCCATTCTCTATAGTAACTGTTTCTCTCCATTCTCTATAGTAACTGTTTCTCTACCTCTCCATTCTCTATAGTAACTGTGTCTCTACCTCTCCATTCTCTATAGTAACTGTTTCTCTCCATTCTCTATAGTAACTGTTTCTCTCCATTCTCTATAGTAACTGTTTCTCTCCATTCTCTATAGTAACTGTTTCTCTCCATTCTCTATAGTAACTGTTTCTCTCCATTCTCTATAGTAACTGTTTCCTCTCCATTCTCTATAGTAACTGTTTCTCTCCATTCTCTATAGTAACTGTTTCTCTCCTCTCATTCTCTATAGTAACTGTTTCTCTCCATTCTCTATAGTAACTGTTTCTCTACCTCTCCATTCTCTATAGTAACTGTTTCTCTCCATTCTCTATAGTAACTGTTTCTCTCCATTCTCTATAGTAACTGTTTCTCTCCATTCTCTATAGTAACTGTTTCTCTCCATTCTCTATAGTAACTGTTTCCCTCCATTCTCTATAGTAACTGTTTCTCTACCTCTCCATTCTCTATAGTAACTGTTTCTCTCCATTCTCTATAGTAACTGTTTCTCTCCATTCTCTATAGTAACTGTTTCTCTACCTCTCCATTCTCTATAGTAACTGTTTCTCTACCTCTCCATTCTCTATAGTAACTGTTTCCTCTCCATTCTCTATAGTAACTGTTTCTCTCCATTCTCTATAGTAACTGTTTCTCTACCTCTCCATTCTCTATAGTAACTGTTTCTCTACCTCTCCATTCTCTATAGTAACTGTTTCTCTCCATTCTCTATAGTAACTGTTTCCCTCCATTCTCTATAGTAACTGTTTCTCTCCATTCTCTATAGTAACTGTTTCTCTCCATTCTCTATAGTAACTGTTTCTCTACCTCTCCATTCTCTATAGTAACTGTTTCTCTACCTCTCCATTCTCTATAGTAACTGTTTCTCTCCATTCTCTATAGTAACTGTTTCTCTCCATTCTCTATAGTAACTGTTTCTCTCCATTCTCTATAGTAACTGTTTCTCTACCTCTCCATTCTCTATAGTAACTGTTTCCCTCCATTCTCTATAGTAACTGTTTCTCTCCATTCTCTATAGTAACTGTTTCCCTCCATTCTCTATAGTAGCTGTTTCTCTCCATTCTCTATAGTAACTGTTTCTCTACCTCTCCATTCTCTATAGTAACTGTTTCCCTCCATTCTCTATAGTAACTGTTTCTCTCCATTCTCTATAGTAACTGTTTCTCTCCATTCTCTATAGTAACTGTTTCTCTCCATTCTCTATAGTAACTGTTTCTCTACCTCTCCATTCTCTATAGTAACTGTTTCTCTCCATTCTCTATAGTAACTGTTTCTCTCCATTCTCTATAGTAACTGTTTCTCTCCATTCTCTATAGTAACTGTTTCTCTACCTCTCCATTCTCTATAGTAACTGTTTCTCTCCATTCTCTATAGTAACTGTTTCTCTACCTCTCCATTCTCTATAGTAACTGTTTCTCTACCTCTCCATTCTCTATAGTAACTGTTTCTCTCCATTCTCTATAGTAGCTGTTTCTCTCCATTCTCTATAGTAACTGTTTCTCTACCTCTCCATTCTCTATAGTAACTGTTTCTCTCCATTCTCTATAGTAGCTGTTTCTCTCCATTCTCTATAGTAACTGTTTCTCTACCTCTCCATTCTCTATAGTAACTGTTTCTCTACCTCTCCATTCTCTATAGTAACTGTTTCTCTACCTCTCCATTCTCTATAGTAACTGTTTCTCTCCATTCTCTATAGTAACTGTTTCTCTCCATTCTCTATAGTAACTGTTTCTCTACCTCTCCATTCTCTATAGTAACTGTTTCCCTCCATTCTCTATAGTAACTGTTTCTCTCCATTCTCTATAGTAACTGTTTCTCTACCTCTCCATTCTCTATAGTAACTGTTTCTCTCCATTCTCTATAGTAACTGTCTCTCCTCTCCATTCTCTATAGTAACTGTTTCTCTCCATTCTCTATAGTAACTGTTCTCTACCTCTCCATTCTCTATAGTAACTGTTTCTCTACCTCTCCATTCTCTATAGTAACTGTTTCTCTCCATTCTCTATAGTAACTGTTTCTCTCCATTCTCTATAGTAACTGTTTCTCTACCTCTCCATTCTCTATAGTAACTGTTTCTCTCCATTCTCTATAGTAACTGTTTCTCTCCATTCTCTATAGTAACTGTTTCTCTCCATTCTCTATAGTAACTGTTTCTCTCCATTCTCTATAGTAACTGTTTCTCTCCATTCTCTATAGTAACTGTTTCTCTACCTCTCCATTCTCTATAGTAACTGTTTCCCTCCATTCTCTATAGTAACTGTTTCTCTCCATTCTCTATAGTAACTGTTTCTCTCCATTCTCTATAGTAACTGTTTCTCTACCTCTCCATTCTCTATAGTAACTGTTTCTCTCCATTCTCTATAGTAACTGTTTCTCTCCATTCTCTATAGTAACTGTTTCTCTACCTCTCCATTCTCTATAGTAACTGTTTCTCTCCATTCTCTATAGTAACTGTTTCTCTCCATTCTCTATAGTAACTGTTTCTCTACCTCTCCATTCTCTATAGTAACTGTTTCTCTCCATTCTCTATAGTAACTGTTTCTCTACCTCTCCATTCTCTATAGTAACTGTTTCTCTCCATTCTCTATAGTAACTGTTTCTCTACCTCTCCATTCTCTATAGTAACTGTTTCTCTCCATTCTCTATAGTAACTGTTTCTCTCCATTCTCTATAGTAACTGTGTCTCTACCTCTCCATTCTCTATAGTAACTGTTTCTCTCCATTCTCTATAGTAACTGTTTCTCTCCATTCTCTATAGTAACTGTGTCTCTACCTCTCCATTCTCTACAGTAACTGTTTCTCTCCATTCTCTATAGTAACTGTTTCTCTCCATTCTCTATAGTAACTGTTTCTCTACCTCTCCATTCTCTATAGTAACTGTTTCTCTACCTCTCCATTCTCTATAGTAACTGTTTCCCTCCATTCTCTATAGTAACTGTTTCTCTACCTCTCCATTCTCTATAGTAACTGTTTCTCTCCATTCTCTATAGTAACTGTTTCTCTACCTCTCCATTCTCTATAGTAACTGTTTCTCTCCATTCTCTATAGTAACTGTTTCCCTCCATTCTCTATAGTAACTGTTTCTCTACCTCTCCATTCTCTATAGTAACTGTTTCTCTCCATTCTCTATAGTAGCTGTTTCTCTCCATTCTCTATAGTAACTGTTTCTCTCCATTCTCTATAGTAACTGTTTCTCTCCATTCTCTATAGTAACTGTTTCTCTCCATTCTCTATAGTAACTGTTTCCCTCCATTCTCTATAGTAACTGTTTCTCTCCATTCTCTATAGTAACTGTTTCTCTACCTCTCCATTCTCTATAGTAACTGTTTCTCTCCATTCTCTATAGTAACTGTTTCTCTACCTCTCCATTCTCTATAGTAACTGTTTCTCTACCTCTCCATTCTCTATAGTAGCTGTTTCTCTCCATTCTCTATAGTAACTGTTTCTCTCCATTCTCTATAGTAACTGTTTCTCTCCATTCTCTATAGTAACTGTTTCTCTACCTCTCCATTCTCTATAGTAGCTGTTTCTCTCCATTCTCTATAGTAACTGTTTCTCTCCATTCTCTATAGTAACTGTTTCTCTCCATTCTCTATAGTAGCTGTTTCTCTACCTCTCCATTCTCTATAGTAACTGTTTCTCTACCTCTCCATTCTCTACAGTAACTGTTTCTCTCCATTCTCTATAGTAGCTGTTTCTCTCCATTCTCTATAGTAACTGTTTCTCTACCTCTCCATTCTCTATAGTAACTGTTTCCCTCCATTCTCTATAGTAACTGTTTCTCTCCATTCTCTATAGTAACTGTTTCTCTCCATTCTCTATAGTAACTGTTTCTCTCCATTCTCTATAGTAACTGTTTCTCTCCATTCTCTATAGTAACTGTTTCTCTCCATTCTCTATAGTAACTGTTTCTCTACCTCTCCATTCTCTATAGTAACTGTTTCTCTCCATTCTCTATAGTAACTGTTTCTCTCCATTCTCTATAGTAACTGTTTCTCTACCTCTCCATTCTCTATAGTAACTGTTTCTCTCCATTCTCTATAGTAGCTGTTTCTCTCCATTCTCTATAGTAACTGTTTCTCTACCTCTCCATTCTCTATAGTAACTGTTTCTCTCCATTCTCTATAGTAACTGTTTCTCTCCATTCTCTATAGTAACTGTTTCCCTCCATTCTCTATAGTAACTGTTTCTCTCCATTCTCTATAGTAACTGTTTCTCTCCATTCTCTATAGTAACTGTTTCTCTACCTCTCCATTCTCTATAGTAACTGTTTCTCTCCATTCTCTATAGTAACTGTTTCTCTACCTCTCCATTCTCTATAGTAACTGTTTCTCTACCTCTCCATTCTCTATAGTAACTGTTTCTCTCCATTCTCTATAGTAACTGTTTCTCTCCATTCTCTATAGTAACTGTTTCTCTACCTCTCCATTCTCTATAGTAACTGTTTCTCTCCATTCTCTATAGTAACTGTTTCTCTACCTCTCCATTCTCTATAGTAACTGTTTCTCTCCATTCTCTATAGTAACTGTTTCTCTCCATTCTCTATAGTAACTGTTTCTCTACCTCTCCATTCTCTATAGCTCTCCATTCTCTATAGTAACTGTTTCTCTCCATTCTCTATAGTAACTGTTTCTCTCCATTCTCTATAGTAACTGTTTCTCTCCATTCTCTATAGTAACTGTTTCTCTACCTCTCCATTCTCTATAGTAACTGTTTCTCTCCATTCTCTATAGTAACTGTTTCTCTCCATTCTCTATAGTAACTGTTTCTCTCCATTCTCTATAGTAACTGTTTCTCTCCATTCTCTATAGTAACTGTTTCTCTCCATTCTCTATAGTAACTGTTTCTCTCCATTCTCTATAGTAACTGTTTCTCTACCTCTCCATTCTCTATAGTAACTGTTTCTCTCCATTCTCTATAGTAACTGTTTCTCTCCATTCTCTATAGTAACTGTTTCTCTACCTCTCCATTCTCTATAGTAACTGTTTCTCTCCATTCTCTATAGTAACTGTTTCTCTCCATTCTCTATAGTAACTGTTTCTCTCCATTCTCTATAGTAACTGTTTCTCTCCATTCTCTATAGTAACTGTTTCTCTCCATTCTCTATAGTAACTGTTTCTCTCCATTCTCTATAGTAACTGTTTCTCTCCATTCTCTATAGTAACTGTTTCTCTACCTCTCCATTCTCTATAGTAACTGTTTCTCTCCATTCTCTATAGTAACTGTTTCTCTCCATTCTCTATAGTAACTGTTTCTCTCCATTCTCTATAGTAACTGTTTCTCTACCTCTCCATTCTCTATAGTAACTGTTTCTCTCCATTCTCTATAGTAACTGTTTCTCTCCATTCTCTATAGTAACTGTTTCCTCTCCATTCTCTATAGTAACTGTTTCTCTCCATTCTCTATAGTAACTGTTTCTCTACCTCTCCATTCTCTATAGTAACTGTTTCTCTCCATTCTCTATAGTAACTGTTTCTCTCCATTCTCTATAGTAACTGTTTCTCTACCTCTCCATTCTCTATAGTAACTGTTTCTCTACCTCTCCATTCTCTATAGTAACTGTTTCTCTCCATTCTCTATAGTAACTGTTTCTCTCCATTCTCTATAGTAACTGTTTCTCTCCATTCTCTATAGTAACTGTTTCTCTCCATTCTCTATAGTAACTGTTTCTCTCCATTCTCTATAGTAACTGTTTCTCTCCATTCTCTATAGTAACTGTTTCTCTCCATTCTCTATAGTAACTGTTTCTCTACCTCTCCATTCTCTATAGTAACTGTTTCTCTCCATTCTCTATAGTAACTGTTTCTCTCCATTCTCTATAGTAACTGTTTCTCTACCTCTCCATTCTCTATAGTAACTGTTTCTCTCCATTCTCTATAGTAACTGTTTCTCTCCATTCTCTATAGTAACTGTTTCTCTCCATTCTCTATAGTAACTGTTTCTCTACCTCTCCATTCTCTATAGTAACTGTTTCTCTCCATTCTCTATAGTAACTGTTTCTCTCCATTCTCTATAGTAACTGTTTCTCTCCATTCTCTATAGTAACTGTTTCTCTCCATTCTCTATAGTAACTGTTTCTCTCCATTCTCTATAGTAACTGTTTCTCTCCATTCTCTATAGTAACTGTTTCTCTACCTCTCCATTCTCTATAGTAACTGTTTCTCTCCATTCTCTATAGTAACTGTTTCTCTACCTCTCCATTCTCTATAGTAACTGTTTCTCTACCTCTCCATTCTCTATAGTAACTGTTTCTCTCCATTCTCTATAGTAACTGTTTCTCTCCATTCTCTATAGTAACTGTTTCTCTCCATTCTCTATAGTAACTGTTTCTCTCCATTCTCTATAGTAACTGTTTCTCTACCTCTCCATTCTCTATAGTAACTGTTTCTCTCCATTCTCTATAGTAACTGTTTCTCTCCATTCTCTATAGTAACTGTTTCTCTCCATTCTCTATAGTAACTGTTTCTCTCCATTCTCTATAGTAACTGTTTCTCTCCATTCTCTATAGTAACTGTTTCTCTCCATTCTCTATAGTAACTGTTTCTCTCCATTCTCTATAGTAACTGTTTCTCTACCTCTCCATTCTCTATAGTAACTGTTTCCCTCCATTCTCTATAGTAACTGTTTCTCTCCATTCTCTATAGTAACTGTTTCTCTCCATTCTCTATAGTAACTGTTTCTCTCCATTCTCTATAGTAACTGTTTCTCTACCTCTCCATTCTCTATAGTAACTGTTTCTCTCCATTCTCTATAGTAACTGTTTCTCTCCATTCTCTATAGTAACTGTTTCCCTCCATTCTCTATAGTAACTGTTTCTCTCCATTCTCTATAGTAACTGTTTCTCTCCATTCTCTATAGTAACTGTTTCTCTCCATTCTCTATAGTAACTGTTTCTCTCCATTCTCTATAGTAACTGTTTCTCTCCATTCTCTATAGTAACTGTTTCTCTACCTCTCCATTCTCTATAGTAACTGTTTCTCTCCATTCTCTATAGTAACTGTTTCTCTCCATTCTCTATAGTAACTGTTTCTCTACCTCTCCATTCTCTATAGTAACTGTTTCTCTCCATTCTCTATAGTAACTGTTTCTCTCCATTCTCTATAGTAACTGTTTCCCTCCATTCTCTATAGTAACTGTTTCTCTCCATTCTCTATAGTAACTGTTTCCCTCCATTCTCTATAGTAACTGTTTCTCTCCATTCTCTATAGTAACTGTTTCTCTCCATTCTCTATAGTAACTGTTTCTCTACCTCTCCATTCTCTATAGTAACTGTTTCCTCTCCATTCTCTATAGTAACTGTTTCCCTCCATTCTCTATAGTAACTGTTTCTCTCCATTCTCTATAGTAACTGTTTCTCTCCATTCTCTATAGTAACTGTTTCTCTCCATTCTCTATAGTAACTGTTTCTCTACCTCTCCATTCTCTATAGTAACTGTTTCCCTCCATTCTCTATAGTAACTGTTTCTCTCCATTCTCTATAGTAACTGTTTCTCTCCATTCTCTATAGTAACTGTTTCTCTACCTCTCCATTCTCTATAGTAACTGTTTCTCTCCATTCTCTATAGTAACTGTTTCCCTCCATTCTCTATAGTAACTGTTTCCTCTCCATTCTCTATAGTAACTGTTTCTCTCCATTCTCTATAGTAACTGTTTCTCTCCATTCTCTATAGTAACTGTTTCTCTCCATTCTCTATAGTAACTGTTTCTCTACCTCTCCATTCTCTATAGTAACTGTTTCTCTCCATTCTCTATAGTAACTGTTTCTCTACCTCTCCATTCTCTATAGTAACTGTTTCCCTCCATTCTCTATAGTAACTGTTTCTCTCCATTCTCTATAGTAACTGTTTCTCTACCTCTCCATTCTCTATAGTAACTGTTTCTCTCCATTCTCTATAGTAGCTGTTTCTCTCCATTCTCTATAGTAACTGTTTCTCTCCATTCTCTATAGTAACTGTTTCTCTCCATTCTCTATAGTAACTGTTTCTCTCCATTCTCTATAGTAACTGTTTCTCTACCTCTCCATTCTCTATAGTAACTGTTTCTCTACCTCTCCATTCTCTATAGTAACTGTTTCTCTCCATTCTCTATAGTAACTGTTTCTCTCCATTCTCTATAGTAACTGTTTCCCTCCATTCTCTATAGTAACTGTTTCTCTCCATTCTCTATAGTAACTGTTTCTCTCCATTCTCTATAGTAACTGTTTCTCTCCATTCTCTATAGTAACTGTTTCTCTCCATTCTCTATAGTAACTGTTTCTCTACCTCTCCATTCTCTATAGTAACTGTTTCTCTACCTCTCCATTCTCTATAGTAACTGTTTCTCTCCATTCTCTATAGTAGCTGTTTCTCTCCATTCTCTATAGTAACTGTTTCTCTACCTCTCCATTCTCTATAGTAACTGTTTCCCTCCATTCTCTATAGTAACTGTTTCTCTCCATTCTCTATAGTAACTGTTTCCCTCCATTCTCTATAGTAACTGTTTCTCTCCATTCTCTATAGTAACTGTTTCTCTCCATTCTCTATAGTAACTGTTTCTCTACCTCTCCATTCTCTATAGTAACTGTTTCCCTCCATTCTCTATAGTAACTGTTTCTCTCCATTCTCTATAGTAACTGTTTCTCTACCTCTCCATTCTCTATAGTAACTGTTTCCCTCCATTCTCTATAGTAACTGTTTCTCTCCATTCTCTATAGTAACTGTTTCTCTCCATTCTCTATAGTAACTGTTTCTCTCCATTCTCTATAGTAACTGTTTCTCTCCATTCTCTATAGTAACTGTTTCTCTCCATTCTCTATAGTAACTGTTTCCCTCCATTCTCTATAGTAACTGTTTCTCTCCATTCTCTATAGTAACTGTTTCTCTACCTCTCCATTCTCTATAGTAACTGTTTCCCTCCATTCTCTATAGTAACTGTTTCTCTCCATTCTCTATAGTAACTGTTTCTCTCCATTCTCTATAGTAACTGTTTCTCTCCATTCTCTATAGTAACTGTTTCTCTACCTCTCCATTCTCTATAGTAACTGTTTCTCTCCATTCTCTATAGTAACTGTTTCTCTCCATTCTCTATAGTAACTGTGTCTCTACCTCTCCATTCTCTACAGTAACTGTTTCTCTCCATTCTCTATAGCAACTGTTTCTCTCCATTCTCTATAGTAACTGTTTCTCTACCTCTCCATTCTCTATAGTAACTGTTTCTCTCCATTCTCTATAGTAACTGTTTCTCTACCTCTCCATTCTCTATAGTAACTGTTTCCCTCCATTCTCTATAGTAACTGTTTCTCCTCCATTCTCTATAGTAACTGTTTCTCTCCATTCTCTATAGTAACTGTTCTCCCTCCATTCTCTATAGTAACTGTTTCTCTCCATTCTCTATAGTAACTGTTTCCCTCCATTCTCTATAGTAACTGTTTCTCTACCTCTCCATTCTCTATAGTAACTGTTTCTCTCCATTCTCTATAGTAACTGTTTCCTCTCCATTCTCTATAGTAACTGTTTCTCTACCTCTCCATTCTCTATAGTAACTGTTTCCCTCCATTCTCTATAGTAACTGTTTCTCTACCTCTCCATTCTCTATAGTAACTGTTTCTCTCCATTCTCTATAGTAACTGTTTCTCTACCTCTCCATTCTCTATAGTAACTGTTTCTCTCCATTCTCTATAGTAACTGTTTCCCTCCATTCTCTATAGTAACTGTTTCTCTCCATTCTCTATAGTAACTGTTTCCCTCCATTCTCTATAGTAACTGTTTCTCTACCTCTCCATTCTCTATAGTAACTGTTTCTCTCCATTCTCTATAGTAACTGTTTCTCTCCATTCTCTATAGTAACTGTTTCTCTCCATTCTCTATAGTAACTGTTTCCCTCCATTCTCTATAGTAACTGTTTCTCTCCATTCTCTATAGTAACTGTTTCTCTCCATTCTCTATAGTAACTGTTTCTCTCCATTCTCTATAGTACTGTTTCTCTCCATTCTCTATAGTAACTGTTTCTCTACCTCTCCATTCTCTATAGTAACTGTTTCTCTCCATTCTCTATAGTAACTGTTTCTCTCCATTCTCTATAGTAACTGTTTCTCTCCATTCTCTATAGTAACTGTTTCTCTCCATTCTCTATAGTAACTGTTTCTCTCCATTCTCTATAGTAACTGTTTCTCTCCATTCTCTATAGTAACTGTTTCTCTCCATTCTCTATAGTAACTGTTTCTCTCCATTCTCTATAGTAACTGTTTCTCTACCTCTCCATTCTCTATAGTAACTGTTTCCCTCCATTCTCTATAGTAACTGTTTCTCTACCTCTCCATTCTCTATAGTAACTGTTTCTCTCCATTCTCTATAGTAACTGTTTCTCTACCTCTCCATTCTCTATAGTAACTGTTTCTCTCCATTCTCTATAGTAACTGTTTCCCTCCATTCTCTATAGTAACTGTTTCCTACCTCTCCATTCTCTATAGTAACTGTTTCTCTCCATCCTCTATAGTAACTGTTTCTCTACCTCTCCATTCTCTATAGTAACTGTTTCTCTCCATTCTCTATAGTAACTGTTTCCCTCCATTCTCTATAGTAACTGTTTCTCTACCTCTCCATTCTCTATAGTAACTGTTTCTCTCCATTCTCTATAGTAACTGTTTCTCTACCTCTCCATTCTCTATAGTAACTGTTTCTCTCCATTCTCTATAGTAACTGTTTCCCTCCATTCTCTATAGTAACTGTTTCTCTACCTCTCCATTCTCTATAGTAACTGTTTTTCTCCATTCTCTATAGTAGCTGTTTCTCTCCATTCTCTATAGTAACTGTTTTTCTCCATTCTCTATAGTAACTGTTTCTCTCCATTCTCTATAGTAACTGTTTCTCTACCTCTCCATTCTCTATAGTAACTGTTTCCCTCCATTCTCTATAGTAACTGTTTCTCTCCATTCTCTATAGTAACTGTTTCTCTACCTCTCCATTCTCTATAGTAACTGTTTCTCTACCTCTCCATTCTCTATAGTAGCTGTTTCTCTCCATTCTCTATAGTAACTGTTTCTCTCCATTCTCTATAGTAACTGTTTCTCTCCATTCTCTATAGTAACTGTTTCTCTACCTCTCCATTCTCTATAGTAGCTGTTTCTCTCCATTCTCTATAGTAACTGTTTCTCTCCATTCTCTATAGTAACTGTTTCTCTCCATTCTCTATAGTAGCTGTTTCTCTACCTCTCCATTCTCTATAGTAACTGTTCTCTCCCTCCATTCTCTACAGTAACTGTTTCTCTCCATTCTCTATAGTAGCTGTTTCTCTCCATTCTCTATAGTAACTGTTTCTCTACCTCTCCATTCTCTATAGTAACTGTTTCCCTCCATTCTCAATAGTAACTGTTTCTCTCCATTCTCTATAGTAACTGTTTCTCTACCTCTCCATTCTCTATAGTAACTGTTTCTCTACCTCTCCATTCTCTATAGTAACTGTTTCTCTCCATTCTCTATAGTAACTGTTTCTCTCCATTCTCTATAGTAACTGTTTCTCTACCTCTCCATTCTCTACAGTAACTGTTTCTCTCCATTCTCTATAGTAGCTGTTTCTCTCCATTCTCTATAGTAACTGTTTCTCTACCTCTCCATTCTCTATAGTAACTGTTTCTCTCCATTCTCTATAGTAACTGTTTCTCTCCATTCTCTATAGTAACTGTTTCCCTCCATTCTCTATAGTAACTATTTCTCTCCATTCTCTATAGTAACTGTTTCTCTCCATTCTCTATAGTAACTGTTTCTCTACCTCTCCATTCTCTATAGTAACTGTTTCTCTACCTCTCCATTCTCTATAGTAACTGTTTCCCTCCATTCTCTATAGTAACTATTTCTCTCCATTCTCTATAGTAACTTTTTCTCTACCTCTCCATTCTCTATAGTAACTGTTTCCCTCCATTCTCTATAGTAACTATTTCTCTCCATTCTCTATAGTAACTGTTTCTCTACCTCTCCATTCTCTATAGTAACTGTTTCCCTCCATTCTCTATAGTAACTGTTTCTCTCCATTCTCTATAGTAGCTGTTTCTCTCCATTCTCTATAGTAAGTGTTTCTCTACCTCTCCATTCTCTATAGTGACTGTTTCCCTCCATTCTCTATAGTAGCTGTTTCTCTCCATTCTCTATAGTAACTGTTTCTCTACCTCTCCATTCTCTATAGTAACTGTTTCTCTCCATTCTCTATAGTAACTGTTTCTCTCCTCCATTCTCTATAGTAACTGTTTCTCTCCATTCTCTATAGTAACTGTTTCTCTACCTCTCCATTCTCTATAGTAACTGTTTCTCTCCATTCTCTATAGTAACTGTTTCTCTACCTCTCCATTCTCTATAGTAACTGTTTCTCTACCTCTCCATTCTCTATAGTAACTGTTTCTCTACCTCTCCATTCTCTATAGTAACTGTTTCTCTCCATTCTCTATAGTAACTGTTTCCCTCCATTCTCTATAGTAACTGTTTCTCTCCATTCTCTATAGTAACTGTTTCCCTCCATTCTCTATAGTAGCTGTTTCTCTCCATTCTCTATAGTAACTGTTTCTCTACCTCTCCATTCTCTATAGTAACTGTTTCTCTCCATTCTCTATAGTAACTGTTTCTCTCCATTCTCTATAGTAACTGTTTCCCTCCATTCTCTATAGTAACTGTTTCTCTCCATTCTCTATAGTAGCTGTTTCTCTCCATTCTCTATAGTAACTGTTTCCCTCCATTCTCTATAGTAACTGTTTCTCTCCATTCTCTATAGTAACTGTTTCTCTACCTCTCCATTCTCTATAGTAACTGTTTCTCTACCTCTCCATTCTCTATAGTAACTGTTTCTCTCCATTCTCTATAGTAACTGTTTCCCTCCATTCTCTATAGTAACTGTTTCTCTCCATTCTCTATAGTAACTGTTTCTCTCCATTCTCAATAGTAACTGTTTCTCTCCATTCTCTATAGTAACTGTTTCTCTCCATTCTCTATAGTAACTGTTTCTCTACCTCTCCATTCTCTATAGTAACTGTTTCTCTCCATTCTCTATAGTAACTGTTTCCCTCCATTCTCTATAGTAACTGTTTCTCTCCATTCTCTATAGTAACTGTTTCTCTACCTCTCCATTCTCTATAGTAACTGTTTCTCTCCATTCTCTATAGTAGATGTTTCTCTACCTCTCCATTCTCTATAGTAACTGTTTCTCTCCATTCTCTATAGTAACTGTTTCTCTACCTCTCCATTCTCTATAGTAACTGTTTCTCTCCATTCTCTATAGTAACTGTTTCTCTCCATTCTCTATAGTAGCTGTTTCTCTCCATTCTCTAGTAGCGCCTACCCCCACTCTTGCCTGTTTCTCTCCATTCTCTATAGTAGCTGTCTCTCCTCTCCATTCTCTATAGTAACTGTTTCTCTCCATTCTCTATAGTAACTGTTTCTCTCCATTCTCTATAGTAACTGTGTCTCTACCTCTCCATTCTCTATAGTAACTGTTTCTCTCCATTCTCTATAGTAACTGTTTCTCTACCTCTCCATTCTCTATAGTAACTGTTTCTCTCCATTCTCTATAGTAGCTGTTTCTCTCCATTCTCTATAGCAACTGTTTCTCTCCATTCTCTATAGTAACTGTTTCTCTCCATTCTCTATAGTAGCTGTTTCTCTCCATTCTCTATAGTAACTGTTTCTCTACCACTCCATTCTCTATAGTAACTGTTTCTCTATCTCTCCATTCTCTATAGTAACTGTTTCTCTATCTCTCCATTCTCTATAGTAACTGTTTCTCTACCTCTCCATTCTCTATAGTAACTTTTTCTCTCCATTCTCTATAGTAGCTGTTTCTCTCCATTCTCTATAGTAGATGTTTCTCTCCATTCTCTATAGTAACTGTTTCTCTACCTCTCCATTCTCTATAGTAACTGTTTCTCTCCATTCTCTATAGTAACTGTTTCTCTACCTCTCCATTCTCTATAGTAACTGTTTCTCTACCTCTCCATTCTCTATAGTAACTGTTTCTCTCCATTCTCTATAGTAACTGTTTCTCTACCTCTCCATTCTCTATAGTAACTGTTTCCCTCCATTCTCTATAGTAGCTGTTTCTCTCCATTCTCTATAGTAACTGTTTCCCTCCATTCTCTATAGTAACTATTTCTCTCCATTCTCTATAGTAACTGTTTCTCTCCATTCTCTATAGTAGCTGTTTCTCTCCATTCTCTATAGTAAGTGTTTCTCTACCTCTCCATTCTCTATAGTAACTGTTTCCCTCCATTCTCTATAGTAGCTGTTTCTCTCCATTCTCTATAGTAACTGTTTCTCTCCATTCTCTATAGTAACTGTTTCTCTCCATTCTCTATAGTAACTGTTTCTCTACCTCTCCATTCTCTATAGTAACTGTTTCTCTCCATTCTCTATGGTAACTGTTTCTCTCCATTCTCTATAGTAATTGTTTCTCTCCATTCTCTATAGTAACTGTTTCTCTACCTCTCCATTCTCTATAGTAACTGTTTCTCTCCATTCTCTATAGTAACTGTTTCTCTACCTCTCCATTCTCTATGGTAACTGTTTCCCTCCATTCTCAATAGTAACTGTTTCTCTACCTCTCCATTCTCTATAGTAACTGTTTCTCTACCTCTCCATTCTCTATAGTAGCTGTTTCTCTCCATTCTCTATAGTAACTGTCTTCCCTCCATTCTCTATAGTAACTGTTTCCCTCCATTCTCTATAGTAACTATTTCTCTCCATTCTCTATAGTAACTGTTTCCCTCCATTCTCAATAGTAACTGTTTCTCTACCTCTCCATTCTCTATAGTAACTGTTTCCCTCCATTCTCTATAGTAACTATTTCCCTCCATCTCTATAGTAACTATTTCTCTCCATTCTCTATAGTAACTGTTTCCCTCCATTCTCTATAGTAACTATTTCTCTCCATTCTCTATAGTAACTGTTTCTCTACCTCTCCATTCTCTATAGTAACTGTTTCCCTCCATTCTCTATAGTAACTGTTTCTCTCCATTCTCTATAGCAGCTGTTTCTCTCCATTCTCTATAGTAAGTGTTTCTCTACCTCTCCATTCTCTATAGTAACTCTTTCCCTCCATTCTCTATAGTAGCTGTTTCTCTCCATTCTCTATAGTAACTGTTTCCCTCCATTCTCTATAGTAACTATTTCTCTCCATTCTCTATAGTAACTGTTTCTCTCCATTCTCTATAGTAGCTGTTTCTCTCCATTCTCTATAGTAAGTGTTTCTCTACCTCTCCATTCTCGATAGTAACTGTTTCTCTACCTCTCCATTCTCTATAGTAACTGTTTCTCTACCTCTCCATTCTCTATAGTAACTGTTTCCCTCCATTCTCTATAGTAACTGTTTCTCTCCATTCTCTATAGTAACTGTTTCCCTCCATTCTCTATAGTAGCTGTTTCTCTCCATTCTCTATAGTAACTGTTTCTCTCCATTCTCTATAGTAACTGTTTCTCTACCTCTCCATTCTCTATAGTAACTGTTTCTCTCCATTCTCTATAGTAGCTGTTTCTCTCCATTCTCTATAGTAACTGTTTCTCTACCTCTCCATTCTCTATAGTAACTGTTTCTCTCCATTCTCTATAGTAACTGTTTCTCTACCTCTCCATTCTCTATAGTAACTGTTTCTCTCCATTCTCTATAGTAACTGTTTCTCTCCATTCTCTATAGTAACTGTTTCTCTCCATTCTCTATAGTAACTGTTTCTCTCCATTCTCTATAGTAAATGTTTCTCTACCACTCCATTCTCTATAGTAACTGTTTCTCTACCTCTCCATTCTCTATAGTAACTGTTTCTCTCCATTCTCTATAGTAACTGTTTCTCTACCTCTCCATTCTCTATAGTAACTGTTTCTCTCCATTCTCTATAGTAACTGTTTCTCTCCATTCTCTATAGTAGCTGTTTCTCTCCATTCTCTATAGTAACTGTTTCTCTACCTCTCCATTCTCTATAGTAACTTTTTCTCTACCTCTCCATTCTCTATAGTAACTGTGTCTCTCCATTCTCTATAGTAACTGTTTCTCTCCATTCTCTATAGTAGCTGTTTCTCTCCATTCTCTATAGTAACTGTTTCTCTCCATTCTCTATAGTAACTGTTTCTCTCCATTCTCTATAGTAGCTGTTTCTCTCCATTCTCTATAGTAACTGTTTCCCTCCATTCTCTATAGTAACTGTTTCTCTCCATTCTCTATAGTAACTGTTTCTCTCCATTCTCTATAGTAACTGTTTCTCTCCATTCTCTATAGTAACTGTTTCTCTCCATTCTCTATAGTAACTGTTTCTCTCCATTCTCTATAGTAACTGTTTCTCTACCTCTCCATTCTCTATAGTAACTGTTTCTCTCCATTCTCTATAGTAACTGTGTCTCTACCTCTCCATTCTCTATAGTAACTGTTTCTCTCCATTCTCTATAGTAACTGTTTCCCTCCATTCTCTATAGTAACTGTTTCTCTCCATTCTCTATAGTAACTGTTTCTCTACCTCTCCATTCTCTATAGTAACTGTTTCCCTCCATTCTCTATAGTAACTGTTTCTCTACCTCTCCATTCTCTATAGTAGCTGTTTCTCTCCATTCTCTATAGTAACTGTTTCTCTACCTCTCCATTCTCTATAGTAACTGTTTCCCTCCATTCTCTATAGTAGCTGTTTCTCTACCTCTCCATTCTCTATAGTAACTGTTTCTCTCCATTCTCTATAGTAACTGTTTCTCTCCATTCTCTATAGTAACTGTTTCTCTACCTCTCCATTCTCTATAGTAACTGTTTCTCTCCATTCTCTATAGTAACTGTTTCTCTCCATTCTCTATAGTAACTGTTTCTCTCCATTCTCTATAGTAGCTGTTTCTCTCCATTCTCTATAGTAACTGTTTCTCTACCTCTCCATTCTCTATAGTAACTGTTTCCCTCCATTCTATAGTAACTGTTTCTCTCCATTCTCTATAGTAACTGTTTCCCTCCATTCTCTATAGTAACTGTTTCTCTCCATTCTCTATAGTAACTGTTTCTCTCCATTCTCTATAGTAACTTTTTCTCTACCTCTCCATTCTCTATAGTAACTCTTTCTCTCTATTCTCTATAGTAACTGTTTCTCTACCTCTCCATTCTCTATAGTAACTGTTTCCCTCCATTCTCTATAGTAACTGTTTCTCTCCATTCTCTATAGTAACTGTTTCTCTACCTCTCCATTCTCTATAGTAACTGTTTCCCTCCATTCTCTATAGTAACTGTTTCTCTACCTCTCCATTCTCTATAGTAACTGTTTCCCTCCATTCTATAGTAACTGTTTCTCTCCATTCTCTATAGTAACTGTTTCCCTCCATTCTCTATAGTAACTGTTTCTCTCCATTCTCTATAGTAACTGTTTCTCTCCATTCTCTATAGTAACTGTTTCTCTCCATTCTCTATAGTAACTTTTTCTCTACCTCTCCATTCTCTATAGTAACTCTTTCTCTCTATTCTCTATAGTAACTGTTTCTCTACCTCTCCATTCTCTATAGTAACTGTTTCCCTCCATTCTCTATAGTAACTGTTTCTCTCCATTCTCTATAGTAACTGTTTCTCTACCTCTCCATTCTCTATAGTAACTGTTTCTCTACCTCTCCATTCTCTATAGTAACTGTTTCTCTCCATTCTCTATAGTAACTGTTTCTCTACCTCTCCATTCTCTATAGTAACTGTTTCTCTACCTCTCCATTCTCTATAGTAGCTGTTTCTCTCCATTCTCTATAGTAACTGTTTCTCTACGTCTCCATTCTCTATAGAAACTGTTTCTCTACCTCTCCATTCTCTATAGTAACTGTTTCTCTACCTCTCCATTATCTATAGTAACTGTTTCTCTCCATTCTCTATATTAACTGTTTCTCTACCTCTCCATTCTCTATAGTAACTGTTTCTCTCCATTCTCTATAGTAACTGTTTCTCTCAGCGCAACAGGTGTCATTGCAGTACCTGGTTTGAATCCAGGCTGCATCACATTTGGCCGTGATTGGGAGTCCCATATGGCGGCACACAATTGGCACAAACATCGTACGGGTTTGGCTGCGGTAGGCCGTCATTATAAATAAGAATTTGTTCTTAACCTCTTGACGGTCGCCTAGGATAGGGGGCGCTACAGCGATTTTAGAAAAAAATGTGCCCATTTTAAACGGCCTCCTACTCAAACTCAGAAGCTAGTATATGCATATAATTAATACTTGTGGATAGAAAACACCCTAAAGGTTCTAAAACTGTTTGAATGGTGTCTGTGAGTATAACAGAACTCATATGGCAGTCAAAACCCAGAGATTGATCGTAACAGGATGTGGAATTCTGAATTGCGGACTCAACTTCATCACTTTGCCTATAAATCACACCGTGAGCAATGGTTCATTGAGCACTTCCTATTGCTTCCACTAGATGTCCCCAGTCTTTACAAAGTGGTTTGAGTCTCCTACTGTGAAAACTGACTGAATGAGACGCTGTGGAATGTGGTCACATGAGGAGGGCCATCACCATTATGACGCCGGCGCCCCTGGCTACCCTCCCCTTTCGAAACGTTTTGAAAGACAATGCAATCGTCCCCCTTGAATCTTATTGGAGCTCTGGTTGAAAAAGGCCCTAAAGATTTATGTTATACAACGTTTGACATGTTTGAACGAACCTAAAAAAATTCAAAAATTAATTTTATTGAAAGAGGAGTCCCGCGGCCGACGGAACTTTTGGTGCAGCCTTCAGAACGTGCTAACAAGAACAAGCTATTGGGACGTAAAGGATTAACTTTTTCGAACAAAAATACATTTGTTGTGGACCTGGGATGCCTGGAAGTGCTTTCTGATGAAGATAATCAAAGGTAAGGGATTATTGACAATAGTATACAAGAGTAGATTTGATATGCGATTGTTCCAAGATGGCGCTGACCTTTTTAAATCTGGCATTGCAGGTGCTTTCAAGAGATGCTAATCTATAAATCTTAGAATGACAATATTACATTTTAAAAATGTTTTCGAATAATAATTTAGTAAATTGTAGCGCTGTTTCACCGGACGCATTTGAGGGAAAATAGTTAGTCAACGTTACGCGCCGATGTAAAATGCTGTTTTTATATATGAATATGAACTTTATCGAACAAAAGAATGCATGTATTGTGTAACATGATGTCCTAGGAGTGTCATCTGATGAAGATTGTCAAAGGTTAGTGCTGCATTTAGCTGTTTTTTGGTTATTTGTGATGCATGTGGTTGGTCGGAAAATGGCTATGTGGCTACTTTTACGATATACTCCTCTAACATAATCTAATGTTTTGCTTTTGCTGTAAAGCCTTTTTGAAATCGGACAACGTGGTTCGATTCAGGAGAGGTGTATCTATAAAACGATATAACATAGTCCTATATTTGAAAAAATATATCTATTAAATTTTGTTATGCTAATGGCGATAGGATTTTTCGCTGGATGTCCGTCCCGAGGTTAACTGACTTCCCTGGTTAAATTTTAAAAAACAAACAAAAATAAATCTCCTCCATCCTTTCTTCTTAGCTGCCAGAGCAGATTGTTGCTAACCCCCGTTGATGGGTTGTGTGTGTGTGCATGTTTTAAAAGTATACCGTAATAAGAGTAGAGAAGATAACGCGACACCACTGGGTCACGCTGCCTGTTAGTAGAAGACAATAGAGTACTGAGTGATCTACACAGACACAACTAGCTCCAGCCTTAGTGTTGTTAACAGTAACCCTAGCCTAACCTATTTCCCCCATTGTAAAAGCCCTCCTCTGCATGCTACATATTTAATGTCCTTCTGACAGTCTGACAGCACTGTGGTCCTATACTGACAGTCTGACAGCACTGTGGTCCTATACTGACAGTCCGACAGCACTGTGGTCTTATACAGACAGTCTGACAGCACTGTGGACCTATACTGACAATCTGACAGCATTGTGGTCCTATACAGACAGTCTGACAACACTGTGGACCTATACTGACAATCTGACAGCATTGTGGTCCTATACTGACAGTCTGACAGCACTGTGGACCTATACTGACAATCTGACAACACTGTGGACCCACAGTGAGGGAAAAAAGTATTTGATCCCCTGCTGATTTTGTTTGCCCACTGACAAAGAAATGATCAGTCTATAATTTTAATGGTAGGTTTATTTGAACAGTGAGAGACAGAATAACAACAACAAAATCCAGAAAAACTCATGTCAAAAATGTTATAAAATGATTTGCATTTTAATGAGGGAAATAAGTATTTGACCCCTCTGCAAAACACTTAGTACTTGGTAGCAAAACCCTTGTTGGCAATCACAGAGGTCAGATGTTTCTTGTAGTTGGCCACCAGGTTTGCACACATCTCAGGAGGGATTTTGTCCCACTCCTCTTTGCAGATCTTCTCCAAGTCATTAAGGTTGAGGCTGACGTTTGGCAACTCGAACCTTCAGCTCCCTCCATAGATTTTCTATGGGATTAAGGTCTGGAGACTGGCTAGGCCACTCCAAGACCTTAATGTGCTTCCTCTTGAGCCACTCCTTTGTTGCCTTGGCCATGTGTTTTGGGCCATTGTCATGCTGGAATACCCATCCACGACCCATTTTCAATGCCCTGGCTGAGGGAAGGAGGTTCTCACCCAAGATTTGACGGTACATGGCCCCGTCCATCGTCCCTTTGATGCGGTGAAGTTGTCCTGTCCCCTTAGCAGAAAAACACCTCCAAAGCATAATGTTTCCACCTCCAGGTTTGACGGTGGGGATGGTGTTCTTGGGGTCATAGGCAGCATTCCTCCTCCTCCTCCAAACATGGTGAGTTGAGTTGATGCCAAAGAGCTCAATTTTGGTCTCATCTAACCACAACACTTTCACCCAGTTGTCCTCTGAATCATTCAGATGTTCATTGGCAAACTTCAGACGGGCATGTATATGTGCTTTCTTGAGCAGGGGGACCTTGCGGGCGCTGCAGGATTTCAGTCCTTCACGGCGTAGTGTGTTACCAATCATTTTCTTGGTGACTATGGTCCCAGCTGCCTTGAGATCATTGACAAGATCCTCCCGTGTAGTTCTGGGCTGATTCCTCACCGTTCTCATGACCATTGCAACTCCACGAGGTGAGATCTTGCATGGAGCCCCAGGCCGAGGGAGATTGACAGTTCTTTTGTGTTTCTTCCATTTGCTAATAATCGCACCAACTGTTGTCACCTTCTCACCAAGCTGCTTGGCGATGGTCTTGTAGGCCATTCCAGCCTTGTGTAGGTCTACAATCTTGTCCCTGACATCCTTGAAGAGCTCTTTGGTCTTGGCCATGGTGGAGAGTTTGGAATCTGATTGATTGATTGCTACAAACTGAGATTAGGAGCACTCCCTTTAAGAGTGTGCTCCTAATCTCAGCTCGTTACCTGTATAAAAGACACCTGGGAGCCAGAAATCTTTCTGATTGAGAGGGGGTCAAATACTTATTTCCCTCATTAAAATGCAAATCAATTTATAACATTTTTGACATGCGTTTTCAGGATTTTTTTGTTGTTATTCTGTCTCTCAATGTTTAAATAAACCTACCATTAAAATTATATACTGATAATTTCTTTGTCAGTGGGCAAACGTACAAAATCAGCAGGGAATCAAATACTTTTTTCCCTCACTGTATACAGACAATTTGACAGCACTGTGGACCTGTACTGTTCTATGGAAACCACTCTGTCATCATGTACTGTGAGAGGGATAGGATCCTGGGAATTTAATTTGTGTGTGTGCACGAGCATTGCCATTCAAATTGAGCTCATCATCTGGCCACATTCCCTGTGCTTTCAGCCTAACAGTGTGTAAAAAGCGAGAGAGCGCGCGAACAGGCACACACACACACACACACACACACACAAACACACACACACACACACACACACACACACACACACACACACACACACACACACACACACACACACACACACACACACACACACACACATTCAAACACACACAGACACACGGTGTCCATAAGTATAATTACAGCAGAGGGACCAGAGAGAGTCTGTCTCCTCTCAGGGCGGGAGCACACCACTAAGTACTGTAAAACTGACTTGTTGAAGTGCCTATGTGTGAGTGAGTGTGTGAGTGTGTTATGTGCATGTATGTGTGTGTGTGTGTGTGTCTGTGTGAGGGAGAGTGAGAGAGCGAGGAAGAGAGACTGACACCAAATCCCAATGGGATTTCCCAAAGTGCTCACCAGGGGGACATTATTGAGGAGATGATGACTGGGGCCATGATGTTAAAGTGCTCACCAGGGGGACATTATTGAGGGGATAATGACTGGGGTCATGATGTTAAAGGATGATGATGTTCCTACTGTCCTTCCTACTGTAGTGTACTTCCTACTATCCTTCCTACTGTAGTGTCATTCCTACTGTCCTTCCTACTGTAATGTCCTTCCTACTGTAGTGTACTTCCTACTATCCTTCCTACTGTAGTGTCATTCCTACTGTCCTTCCTACTGTAATGTCCTTCCTACTGTAGTGTACTTCCTACTGTCCTTCCTACTGTCCTTCCTACTGTAGTGTACTTCCTACTATCCTTCCTACTGTAGTGTCATTCCTACTGTCCTTCCTACTGTAATGTCCTTCCTACTGTAGTGTACTTCCTACTGTCCTTCCTACTGTCCTTCCTACTGTAGTGTCATTCCTACTGTCCTTCCTACTGTAATGTCCTTCCTACTGTAGTGTACTTCCTACTATCCTTCCTACTGTAGTGTCATTCCTACTGTCCTTCCTACTGTAATGTCCTTCCTACTGTAGTGTACTTCCTACTGTCCTTCCTACTGTCCTTCCTACTGTAGTGTCATTCCTACTGTCCTTCCTACTGTAATGTCCTTCCTATTGTCCTTCAAACAACTTTCATCTAAATCCCTACCTGTACTGCACCCTCATCTCTCCACAATGACTCACTCTCTCTCATTCTCTCTTTCTGCCTTTTTCTCTCTCCCTCACACACCAACAACTCTGAAATCTCCATCCCTAAATTTGCTTCCTGCAACACAAACTCAAAAAAGTTCTGGGACACTGTAAAGTCCTTGGAGAATAAGAGCACCTCCTCCCAGCTGCCCACTGCACTGAAGATAGGAATCTCTGTCACCACCGATAAATCCACTATAATTGAGAATTTCAATAAGCATTTTTCTACGGCTGGCCATGCTTTCCACCTGGCTACCCCTACCCCGGTCAACAGCACTGCACCCCCCAAAGCTACTCGCCCAAGCCTTCCCCATTTCTCCTTCTCCCAAATCCAGTCAGCTGATGTTCTGAAAGAGCTGCAAAATCTGGACCCCTACAAATCAGCCGGGCTAGACAATCTGGACCCTTTCTTTCTAATATTATCTGCCAAAATTATTGCAAATGATCCTGTTCAACCTCTCTTTCGTGTCGTCTGAGATTCCCAAAGATTGGAAAGCAGCTGCGGTCATCCCCTCTTCAAAGGGGGGGACACTCTTGACCCAAACTGCTACAGACCTATATCTATCCTACCCTGCCTCGCTAAAGTCTTCGAAAGCCAAGTCAACAAATAGATTACTGACCATTTCGAATCCCACCGCACCTTCTCCGCTATGCAATCTGGTTTCAGAGCTGGTCATGGGTGCACCTCAGCCACACTCAAGGTCCTAAACGATATCTTAACCGCCATCGATAAGAAACAATACTGTGCAACCGTATTCATTGACCTGGCCAAGGCTTTCGACACTGTCAATCACCACATCCTCATCGGCAGACTCAACAGCCTTGGTTTCTCAAATGATTGCCTTGCCTGGTTCACCAACTACTTCTCTGATAGAGTTCAGTGTGTCAAATCGGAGGGCCTGTGGTCCGGGCCTCTGGCAGTCTCTATGGGGGTGCCACAGGGTTACATTTTTGGGCCGACTCTTTTCTCTGTATACATCAATGATGTCGCTCTTGCTGCAGGTGATTCTCTGGTCCACCTCTACGCAGACGACACCATTCTGTATATTTCTGGCCCTTCTTTGGACACTGTGTTAACTACCCTCCAGACGAGCTTCAATGCCATACAACTCTCCTTCCGTGGCCTCCAACTGCTCTTAAATACAAGTAAAACTAAATGCATGCTCTTCAACTGATCGCTGCCTGCACCTGCCCGCCCATCCAGCATCACTACTCTGGATGGTTCTGACTTAGAATATGTGCACAACTACAAACACCTAGGTGTCTGGTTAGACTGTAAACTCTCCTTCTAGACTCACATCAAACATCTCCAAAGTTAAATCTAGAATTGGCTTCCTTTCACAACAGAGCATCTTTCATTCATGCTGCCAAACATACCCTCGTAAAACTGACCATCCTACCGATCCTCGACTTTGGCTATGTCATTTACAAAATAGCCTCCAATACCCTACTCAATAAATTGGATGCAGTCTATCACAGTGCCATCCGTTTTGGCACCAAAGGCCCATATACTACCCACCACTGTGACCTGTACGCTCTCGTTGGCTGGCCCTCGCTTCATACTCGTCGCCAAACCCACTGGCTCCAGGTCATCTACAAGACCCTGCTAGGTAAAGTTCCCCCTTATCTCAGCTTGCTGGTCACCATAACAGCACCCATCTGTAGCACGCGCTCCAGCAGGTATATCTCTCTGGTCACCCCCAAAGCCAATTCCTCCTTCGGCTGCCTCTCCTTCCAGTTCTCTCCTGCCAATGACTGGAACGAACTACAAAAATCTCTAAAACTGGAAACACTTATCTCCCTCACTAGCTTTAAGCACCAGCTGCCAAAGTAGCTCACAGATTACTGCACCTGTACATAGCCCATCTATAATTTAGCCCAAACAACTACCCCTTCCCCTACTGTATTTATTTATTTTGCTCCTTTGCACCCCATTATTTCTATTTCTACTTTGCACTTTCTTCCACTGCAAATCTACTATTCCAGCGTTTTACTTGCTATATTATATTTACTTCGCCACCTTGGCCTTTTTTGCCTTTACCTCCTTTATCTCACCTCATTTGCTCACTTTGTATATAGACTTAATTTTCTACTATATTATTTGACTGTATGTTTGTTTTACTCCATGTGTAACTCTGTGTTGTTGTATGTGTCAAACTGCTTGCTTTATCTTGGCCAGGTCGCAATTGTAAATGAGAACTTGTTCCTAATTTGCCTACCTGGTTAAATAAAGGTAAACAAACACACAGACACAATGGCCAAATGTACACAGATACAAACACAGGGTGAGCTTGGAGTGGTAAATATATGGAGAGAAGAAAAACCAGAAAAGATATTCAAACCGCAAGAGACTACTTGACACACACAAACAAAACAAATACTAAAGTCCAAAATATATGTACACTTAGACTACGTTAATGTCACAACACACACTCTATACCATCCCCCAGCTTTAGCCACACATACACACTCTCTCGCACACACACAATAAGACAGACAGACAGACAGACAGACAGACAGACAGACAGACAGACAGACAGACAGACAGACAGACAGACAGACAGACAGACAGACAGACAGACAGACAGACAGACAGACAGACAGACAGACAGACAGACAGACAGACAGACAGACCTGTATTTCATGCCGGTCAGTTTCCCCGTGGACTCTTTGAGAGAGATGTGGTGCCGGGGTGCGAACGCCCCAAAGCTGCGTGCTATGATGGCCACAGTTCTGAACTTGGCCCGGGCAGCATTCCCCGGGCTGGAGTTATTCTTGTGGTCCCCATTCCCGCGTTTCATGTGGGGGTCTGTACATGCTATAGACACCTGCATGGCTGGGCTGTATGGACCAACTGACACTCACAGAGAAATGTACAGGACAGAGAGTCCAAGAGAAGTGGATGAACAGAGTTGAAGAAAATTAAACAGAGACGGTCCAAGAGAATCTTAAAAAATGTCTTGATCTTTTGTTGAAATGCTCTGTTGGTGTTACAATGTCCTCCTCGTTAAAATGTCCTCCTCGTTAAAATGTCTTCTTTCCTTGTTAAAGTGTTTATTTCTCAGAAGTGTTGTTCTGTAACTCAGAGTAGACGGGAAAGTCTTCAGGTGAAAATGTCTTCTGGATGTCGTAGGTCCTTATCTTCCCTCTGAACAGAAAGGTCAGTCCTCACAGCAAGGAGATGGCAGAGACTCGTTAGTTGTCCAGAAATACACAAACTTCCCCCTTCTTCTTATTCCTTCCTGTCTTCTCCTGGAGAGAATATCTGAACGTGGTCAGAAGACTGCCAGAGTCGGAACGCTGAGAGAGATTCCAGAGAAGCTGGAGAGATTCCAGAGGGTTGTGATGGGGGTAGAATCTGGTCAGGACTGGTCATCAAGTCTGGTTTAACCAGAAAGAGAGAGGGAGGAGAGGGTGAGGGAGGAGAGTGATGGGAGGTGATGGCGTCAGAGGAGGGGTGAAGAGAGGAAGGAGGAGGTGGGCTGATCTCAGGACGGGGCAAGCTGCTCTGTCATCCTTCACCCCGCTCCGCTCTCTGGCTTCTTCTTTTGATGTATTTTTTCTCCAAACCTTTTTCACGTTCTCTTGCTCCAGCCTGCCGATGTTAATGTGTATCACTAATGAGTATCTGCCCCAGATTCCCCTCTTCACACTCTATCTCCTCTTATATTCTATTTCTCCCAGTTAATATGTCACTGTCCTCTTCTTTTCTTTCGGCGTTGTGTTCTCAGCACTATAGCTCCATCTCCTCTGGTGGTCCTATCGGGGAGTGAGAGGAATGCAGCGCTTCTCTCTCTCTCTCTCTCTCTCTCTCTCTCTCTCTCTCTCTCTCTCTCTCTCTCTCTCTCTCTCTCTCTCTCTCTCTCAGCAATATCACACACACACGCAATAGATGTATTTTGATCATTGTATACAGAAGCATTCAGAACAGATCATTTGGATAATGAGATACTGTAGATAGGGAACAACATTAAGATACTGTAGATAGGGAACAACATTAAGATACTGTAGATAGGGAACAACATTAAGATACTGTAGATAGGGAACAACATATTGAGATACTGTAGATAGGGAACAACATTAAGATACTGTAGATAGGGAACAACATTAAGATACTGTAGATAGGGAACAACATTAAGATACTGTAGATAGGGAACAACATTAAGATACTGTAGATAGGGAACAACATATTGAGATACTGTAGATAGGGAACAACATTAAGATACTGTAGATAGGGAACAACATTAAGATACTGTAGATAGGGAACAACATATTGAGATACTGTAGATAGGGAACAACATTAAGATACTGTAGATAGGGAACAACATTAAGATACTGTAGATAGGGAACAACATTAAGATACTGTAGATAGGGAACAACATTAAGATACTGTAGATAGGGAACAACATTAAGATACTGTAGATAGGGAACAACATTAAGATACTGTAGATAGGGAACAACATATTGAGATACTGTAGATAGGGAACAACATATTGAGATACTGTAGATAGGGAACAACATTGAGATACTGTAGATAGGGAACAACATATTGAGATACTGTAGATAGGGAACAACATTAAGATACTGTAGATAGGGAACAACATTAAGATACTGTAGATAGGGAACAACATTAAGATACTGTAGATAGGGAACAACATATTGAGATACTGTAGATAGGGAACAACATTAAGATACTCTAGATAGGGAACAACATTAAGATACTGTAGATAGGGAAACACATTTTGAGATACTGTAGATAGGGAACAACATTAAGATACTGTAGATAGGGAACAACATTTAGATACTGTAGATAGGGAACAACATTAAGATACTGTAGATAGGGAACAACATATTGAGATACTGTAGATAGGGAACAACATTAAGATACTGTAGATAGGGAACAACATTAAGATACTGTAGATAGGGAACAACATATTGAGATATTGTAGATAGGGAACAACATTAAGATACTGTAGATAGGGAACAACATTAAGATACTGTAGATAGGGAACAACATTGAGATACTGTAGATAGGGAACAACATATTGAGATACTGTAGATAGGGAACAACATTAAGATACTGTAGATAGGGAACAACATTAAGATACTGTAGATAGGGAACAACATTTAGATACTGTAGATAGGGAACAACATTTAGATACTGTAGATAGCGAACAACATATTGAGATACTGTAGATAGGGAACAACATTAAGATACTGTAGATAGGGAACAACATTAAGATACTGTAGATAGGGAACAACATTAAGATACTGTAGATAGGGAACAACATTAAGATACTGTAGATAGGGAACAACATTAAGATACTGTAGATAGGGAACAACATATTGAGATACTGTAGATAGAGAACAACATTAAGATACTGTAGATAGGGAACAACATTAAGATACTGTAGATAGGGAACAACATTGAGATACTGTAGATAGGGAACAACAATAAGATACTGTAGATAGGGAACAACATTAAGATACTGTAGATAGGGAACAACATTAAGATACTGTAGATAGGGAACAACATTTAGATACTGTAGATAGGGAACAACATATTGAGATACTGTAGATAGGGAACAACAATAAGATACTGTAGATAGGGAACAACATTAAGATACTGTAGATAGGGAACAACATTAAGATACTGTAGATAGGGAACAACATATTGAGATACTGTAGATAGGGAACAACATATTGAGATACTGTAGATAGGGAACAACATTAAGATACTGTAGATAGGGAACAACATTTAGATACTGTAGATAGGGAACAACATTAAGATACTGTAGATAGGGAACAACATTAAGATACTGTAGATAGGGAACAACATTAAGATACTGTAGATAGGGAACAACATATTGAGATACTGTAGATAGGGAACAACATATTGAGATACTGTAGATAGGGAACAACATTAAGATACTGTAGATAGGGAACAACATTAAGATACTGTAGATAGGGAACAACATTAAGATACTGTAGATAGGGAACAACATTAAGATACTGTAGATAGGGAACAACATATTGAGATACTGTAGATAGGGAACAACATTAAGATACTGTAGATAGGGAACAACATATTGAGATACTGTAGATAGGGAACAACATATTGAGATACTGTAGATAGGGAACAACATTTAGATACTGTAGATAGGGAACAACATATTGAGATACTGTAGATAGGGAACAATGTATTTGCTCCATGTATGTTCTGTTCTCCATCAGGAAGAGAAAAAGGACTGGGTGATAAATGCTTCTGTTGGGTGGGGAAATAAACACACACACTGTGAAAAGAGGAAAAGAGAGAGAGGGAGGAGGAGGAGGTGTGGAAAATGCCTGGTTCCAGGGAAGAGAGGGAGAGTAAAGTATGTAGTCACTGAATGAAAAACACACACACACACACACACACACACACACACACACACACACACACACACACACACACACACACACACACACACACACACACACACACACACACACACACACACACAGGTTTATCATGATCTTCGGTGTCTCTGGTGACCTGTCTGTCATAGAGGAACACTGCAAATCTAAACTGTGCTGAGAAAGGCTTTAAACTGACACCTGGCTGTGATTCACGAAAGTGTGTGTGTGTGTGTGTGTGTGTGTGTGTGTGTGTGTGTGTGTGTGTGTGTGTGTGTGTGTGTGTGTGTGTGTGTGTGTGTGTGTGTGTGTGTGTGTTTGTACCCAGTGGGTTACATTGAAACAACCAGTTTGTACCCAGTGTGTTACATTGAAACAACCAGTTTGTACCCAGTGGGTTACATTGAAACAACCAGTTTGTACCCAGTGGGTTACATTGAAACAACCAGTTTGTACCCAGTGGGTTACATTGAAACAACCAGTTTGTACCCAGTGGGTTATGTTGAAACTACCAGGTTGTACCCAGTGGGTTACATTGAAACAACCAGTTTGTACCCAGTGGGTTACATTGAAACAAACAACCAGTTTGTACCCAGTGGGTTACATTGAAACAAACAACCAGTTTGTACCCAGTGGGTTACATTGAAACAACCAGTTTGTACCCAGTGGGTTATGTTGAAACTACCAGGTTGTACCCAGTGGGTTACGTTGAAACTACCAGTTTGTACCCAGTGGGTTATGTTGAAACAACCAGTTTGTACCCAGTGGGTTATGTTGAAACAACCAGTTTGTACCCAGTGGGTTATGTTGAAACAACCAGTTTGTACCCAGTGGGTTATGTTGAAACAACCAGTTTGTACCCAGTGGGTTATGTTGAAACAACCAGTTTGTACCCAGTGGGTTATGTTGAAACAACCAGTTTGTACCCAGTGGGTTATGTTGAAACAACCCAACTTCATTCTCTGTATCTCTGCATCTCTACAATATTGTATAAAAATCATAATAATTTGAAAGTTCACATTGCCTGGATCAATCAAATGTATTTAAAAATCCCTTTTTACATCAGCCAATGTCACAAAGTGCTATACAGAAACCCATCCTAAACCCCCAAACTACAAGCAATGCAGATGTAGAAGCACGGTGTATTGTACATGGCATGATACTGATGGAATGATTTAGAATTCTGTGCACTTATTGCCGATAATAGTGGACACAATTGCAAACATTTCTCTTCTGATGAAAAAAATGTGTTAATATTCTGTCAACAAAACACTTAATAGTGATTTTTGTATTCACTGACGACATTTGTATTTAATGTTTCGTAAAAAGTGATCTAAAATATGCAGCGCCGATTTTAGCATGTACAGTAAATCTTTGTGGGGCAAACTCAAAAATGATTTTTTTGATGCATGCCAGCAAAGCCAGTACACAACACAACACTAAACAATACATTAATTGCACTATAACGGTGACAAACGGTGCCCACAAACTGTTAGGGCCTACATAAAGCTGTCCCAACAGCAGAGTCCCAACAGCAGTACCAACACCTTACCACTGCTGCACCTGGCTATCAGCGGAGCCTTGTCTGGCAGTGAAACAGTTCACTCAGCCTCATTTACTGCCTTTTAAAAAACATGGCTGATATGGCTGACTTGCTTAAACAAATGTGGTTTCTACTGACTATTGAGATGTACAAACTATGGCATATAAGGGGACGATGAGTGGATAAGAGGCAATCCGTAATTTCGATTAAGACATTAATGAACGAGCTAAGATGAATGTAGTCAATATAACTATTTGTTCAGCACTTTTGAAATGTACAGCGACAGAATTCAGAACATGGGCCTTTCTTACAGTATTCTCCCTGTACACCAAGTCAGAACCGTAGGATAAATAAAGGGGGCATATAAGCAGACAATGAAAGCTCTCATAATAGTCGATGATGACATTTCTCTAAAACAGGCTATAGGCTACATGTTGTTGTTAGGGTTAGGATCAACTTGTTAGGGTGAGGCACATGGGCTACTAACAGCTTACTACACAACATACACTTAGTATTATTTTCATAACTACAGTATACTCCCTGGCATATTTCATTATTTATGCAGCAGCATACAATACATTTTTGTTGTGCTATGCTCACCTGAACAGGAAGGTGGCGTGGCGTTCCTTCTTCTGGGCAAATTTTGTCATCAAAGTCTAGCATTCTCTGGATTTATCGTGCTTTCAAGACAACTGGGTCCTGGGAAGGTCGAGTCATGACGTCAGTGATCTTCAGGTCGGAGCTCTAGAAAGAGGCCCGAGTTCCCGACTTGGAATTCCGAGTTGGATGACCATTCAAACCGTATTTTCCCAGTTGGAGCTGGGAAAATATGAGTTCTCAGTTGTCTTGAACTCACTGAAGTCTGAGATTTCCCAGTTCTGAGTTTCCAGTTTTTTTTAACGCGGCAGAAGTCATGCTGGATTGACAGCATGGCCAATGTACAGAAATAGTCTAATGTTTGGACAGACCTACTCATTCAAGGTTTTTTTTAATTTATTTTTATAAATCTAAATATATTTATATTTGAGATTCTTCAAAGTAGCCACCCTTTGCCTTGATGACAGCTGTGCACACTCTTGGCATTTTCTCAACCAGCTTCATGAGGAAGTCAACTGGAATACATTTCAATTAACAGGTGTGCCTTGTTATGTTGCTTTGGATGAAAGTGTCTGCTAAATGACATATAGTATTAGCAGAAACAGGCCTTCTTCTCCACTCCTAAAACTCCTGTACTCACGTCTCATTTTCTCTATTCCACTCATGCTAATCACCCTGTCAAGCCTCCAAGCCTCCATTACAGTGCTGCAGAGAAAGTAAGGTCACAAATCAATACTGTTTTTTATGTGCTGTCGGGCAACGATGTCTAGATGGAATTTGTATTTGTGGTCCTGGCAACTGGAACTTTTTTGGAACACCATTATTTTTATCTTACTGAGATTTACTGTCAGGGCCCAGGTCTGACAGACTGTGCAGAAGATCTAGGTGCTGCTGTAGGCCCTCCTTGGTTGGGGACAGAAGCACCAGGTCATCAGCAAACAGTAGACATTTGACTTCAGATTCTAGTAGGGTGAGGTTGGGTGCTGCTGACTGTTCTAGTGCCCTCGCCAATTCGTTGATATATATGTTGAAGAGGGTGGGGCTTAAGCTGCATCCCTATCTCACACCACGGCCCTGTGGAAAGAAATGTTTGTGTTTTTTTGTCCATTTTAATTGCACACTTTTTGTTTGTGTACATGGATTTTATTTTATGTCGTATGTTTTTCCCCCAACATCACTTTCCATCAATTTGTATAGCAGACCCTCATCCCAAAATGAGTCAAAAGCTTGTTTTAAATCAACAAAGCATGAGAAGACTTTGTCTTTGTTTTGGTTTGTTTGTCCATTATGGTGAATACATGGTTGTACACGGTTGGCTCAGTACATTGTTTTCACTGAGGAAAAGTAAGAGTCTGCTGTTAATGATGATGCAGAGGATTTTCCCAAAGTTTCTGTTGATGCATATCTCAAAAAGATTGGAGAAGTGGTTTTTCCAGACATCTCCGTTTTGGATAGATAACTCTTTGTGTTGTTGTTTGTTTAGTGTTTTCCAATTTTCCCAGAAGTGATTCGATTCTATGGATTTTTCAGTTACATTGAGCTGATTTCTGACGTGCTGTTCCTTTTTTTTCTCCATAGTTTATGTCTGTATTGTTTTAGTGATTCACCATAGTGACGGCGTGGGCTCCTATTTTCTGGGTCTATGTGTTTTTGGTTGGACAGGTTTCTCAATTTCTTTCTTAGGTTTTTGCGTTCTTCATCAAACCATTTGTGTTCTTTTTTTGTTAATTAGGTTGTTGTTGAGAATACAGCTAGTCATCTCTCTCTCTCTCTCTCTCTCTCTGTCTCTCTCTCTCTCTGTGTGTAGTGAGTGAGAATACAGTTAGTCATCTCTCTGTGTGTAGTGAGTGAGGCAGAAAACACAGCAAGGTCAAAATTAACGAGAAATGACATTCGTAGAGGAGGGAACAAACCAGAGATCTCACAGGCTGTGAAAATAAGAATGAAGAAACATATTTACAAACAATAAAGACAGCGTGTATCTTGTTTATTGAGGAAATGTGGAGATATTATTGTAGGAGTCACCAGGCAGGTCAGCAGTTATGATATTCCCAGCATTCTCAACTTTCACTTTCTCTCATGGCCCACTGGTCACATTCACTCGTAGTTTTTTTATTTAATTTGTTCATATATTTCTGTATGTATTTATTTTGATTTTGTTATGTCACAGTCAGCATGCATGAGAAAAACCTCAGTGATAGGGGGACTCCTGTAGTTTCTCACACGCACACACACACACAGGGTCATACACACACACACCCACACGCAGGGGCACGCAGGGTCACACACACACACACACACACACACACACACACACACACACACACACACACACACACACACACACACACACACACACACACACACACACACACACACACACACACACACACACACACACACCAGTATCTAGGCCTGTTCCAGTGCCAGGCCTGGTTGCTGTTGCAACATGTTCTGGCCTGTAGGTATAATAGCTTTGTCAGCAAATTCCTCCTGTTACACGCCACATCTTTGTCCCACTGGGATGCATGATGCAGGGGCAGATGACCCTGTGTGCCACTGTGTGTGTGTGTGTTTGTGTGTGTGTGTGTGTGTGAGACCCTGTGTGCCACTGTGTGTGTGTATGACCCTGTGTGCCACTGTGTGTGTGTATGACCCTGTGTGCCACTGTGTGTGTGTGTGTGTGTGTGTGTGTGTGTGTGTGTGTGTGTGTGTGTGTGTGTGTGTGTGTGTGTGTGTGTGTGTGTGTGTGTGTGTGTGTGTGTGTGTTTCAATTTCTTGCAGCGTGCCCCTGTCCTCTCAATGTGTAGGCGGTATACAAAGTTTTGTAGCAGCGTCACCGCTGGTCAACATGATTTGATTGGACAGTTGCACTCTACTGGGCTAAACTTGAATATGGCAGAGTTTATTCCCATTATGCATTCACATGTCATGGACTATCCCTGTACAGTCATCTCTCCCCTGGCTGCTATGATAGGACAGGACAGCTGTATGCTAAGGGGTTGGCTGTGTGGCAAAACTGTACCCTCCTGTAGCTACCACAGTCAGCCCACCCCTCCATATCTCCTAGCCATAGGAATGTACTGTATGGAATGAACCAATGCAGCGAGTAATAGGGGTGGGAGTGGAGGTGACATATGTATGTGTCGAGATACAATGATGAAATCACTGGGATGGAGTGAGAGAGTGGAAGGAGTGAAGGGAGGAGAGAATAGAGGCGATAGGGAGACCCTGGAGGCACACACACGCTCAGCGGCGGCGCCTGGCGTGATGAAAAGAGGTCACCCCACCCCCCTCTCCTCCGCCTTGGGTCAGGGCTGAGGGCAGGACATGTGGGCGTGTGTGTCATTGAGAAATGAATGAATTAAATCCATCAAAGGTGACTTAATTTCACCTTTAATTTCACCCTGTCAGGACATGTGTCTGTCAATCAAATTGGTGACCTCATAGAGGAAGGCAACCTATCAGAGGATAAACACGAACAAATGAGTGTTCCTCACAATTAACCCTTTGAGCTCTTCAAAGGTTCTTTGTTATTTTAGTGATACTTAAAATGTAGGGAAGGCGGCTCATACAAATACTTTGGGGCGTGGTTTACTTACAGCAACCGTGAGTGAGAATCTCATTCCAGTTCATCTAATGTGTTGTGCTATGCCGTTACATATTATATACAGTTACTGTTTCAGTATGATATGTTGGATAAAGGAATACAGACAGACACCAATGTCAAGTTTAATAACCTTGTTCATGCATTGTACAAATCCCTACACGCTGAGTCTGGGGAACAGTCCAGCTAGTCGATTACCCATCAACTAGACTCCGTAACATCATCCTTTTCAATAGAAAGTGCAAACATAACGGCATAACATTAAGTTCTTAACCAATCGCATAGGGGGCAGTATTGTCACTTTCGGATTAATTACGTGCCCATAGTAAACTGCCTCCTACTCGAACTCAGAAGCTAGGATATGCATATTATTAGTAGATTTGGATAGAAAACACTCTGAAGTTTCTAAAACTGTTTGAATGATGTCTGTGAGTATAACAGAACTCATATGGCAGACAAAAACCTGAGAAAAATCCTACCAGGAAGTGGAAATCTGATGCGTGGACTCTTTCCAAGTCATTGCCTATCGAACACACAGTGACGTAGTAATCATTCTGCACTTCCTAAGGCTTCCACTAGATGTCAACAGTCTTTAGAAAGTTGTTTGAGGCATCTATGATGAACAGAGACCGAACGAGAAGGCTGGGAAGTTGTTGACCCAGGGAAGGACATCAGTTCATTAGCGCACATTCACGCGAGAGGTAGCTGTGTTCCAAAACGTTTTTCAAGACACTGTAATCGTCCGGTTGGAGTATTTCTGAAGTTTCACGTTATAAAGGCCCTAAAGATTGATGCTTTACAACGTTTGACATGTTTGAACGAACGTAAATATAACTTTTTTTTACTTTTCGTCGTGACATTTTCCGCGTGACATTTGGAGTAGCTAACTGAACGCGCGAACAACAAGGAGCTATTTGGACATAAATTAGGGAGTTTATCGAACAAAACAACATTTATTGTGGACCTGGGATTCCTAGGAGTGCATTCTGATGAAGATCATCAAAGGTAAGTGAATATTTCTAATGCTATTTAATATTTTAGATGACTCCAAAATGGCGGCTATCTGTATTGCCTAGTGTATTTTTCTGAGTGCAGTACTCAGATTATTGCAAAGTGTGCTTTCCCAGTAAAGTTATTTTGAAATCTGTCAATGCGGTTGCATAAAGGAGATGTTCATCTATATTTCTTTGAATGACAGTTTAATATTTTATCAACGTTTATGACGAGTATTTTTGTAAATTGTTGTGCTGATTCACCAGCAGTATTTGAGGGAAAATATTTTCTGAACGTCACGCGCCAATGTAAAATTATGTTTTTAGATATAAATATGAACTTTATCGAACAAAAAATGCATGTATTGTGTAACATGATGTCCTAGGAGTGTCATCTGATAAAGATCGTCAAAGGTTAGTGCTTCATTTAGCTGTGTTTTGGGTATTTGTGATGCATCTAGTTGCTTGGAAAATGGCTGTGTGGTTATTTGTGTCTATGTACTCTCCTAACATAATCTAATGTTTTGCTTTCGCTGTAAAGCCTTTTTGAAATCAGACAACGGGGTTTGATTCAGGAGAAGTGTATCTATAAAATGGTGTAAAATAGTCCTATGTTTGAGAAATTGAAATTATTAGATTTCTGGTTTTGAATGTGGCGCTCTGATTTTTCACTGGCTATTGTCAAACTCAATCCCGCTAATGGGATTGGGGTCGTAAGAAGTTTTAACAGTCATAACAATTGAAAAAGCATGACATGCTCTTTTTACTTCAGTTGTCATCTTCCTTTTTTTATAAACAGATGACAAGTTAACACAGTCTCTTGCTTACAGAGTAAGCCTGTCTGGTGGCTTGCACAGCCGACCCACCCGTGAGTAAGTATGGGCTCTGACAGGGGTAGGATTAGGGCCTCGAGCTGGAGAGCTTGGTGGGGTAGAAACCTCACCTTCAGTTGGCTCATGTCTCAATTCTGCGCCCCTTACCCTTAGGCCTGGACTGTGATCCAGCTCATCTAGGTCAGTGTATGGCATGTTCTGGTTGGTCTGCTCTGCTACACGCAGATCCACCCAATTGCGATGATAGAGGGAGCCAACAACATCCACCAGGTAAGAACGTGGTGCAACTCTCTGTAGGCACGTGCCCAGCCTCCAAAGTCCTGTGTGGTCTCCCGGCAGCGGTTTCATCCTTATCGTTTCACCCACCTCCAGCTCTGGTAGGTCTCGAGCAGTCCGGTCGTAGAAGCACTTAGCGAGCTGCTTTCTGTTTGTCCGTGACGCCAACCATGACGCAGGGCTCAAGTAGCTTGTTAGCTACGGGGATGGTAGTCTTCAGATGTCTGGACAGAAGGCGTTGTGCTGGGCTGCTGTCCATGTTTTCGGTGGGTGTGTTCCTCCACTGTAAGATCGCTTTCCATGGGTCGTTGCTGTCACGCACGGCAGTCTTGACAGTAATCTTGACAGCTGACTCTGCCTTGCAATTTGCTTTTGGGTGTCTTGGAGAGGAGGTCACGTGGTCAAACTCCCATTCTGAGGCGAAACGCTTGAACTGTGCAGTGAATTGCGGGCCATTGTCCATGATTACCTTGTCAGGCTGACCTTGCCTTGCAAACTGCGCCTTGCAGCACTTTATGATCGTCTCTGCAGAGAAGTCAGGGAGCAGTTTAAATTCCCAAAAGTCAGAGTAGTGATCAACAATAAGAAGATAGTCGTTTTGTCTGTGGCTGACTAAGTCCATGCTGACGATTTGCCAGGCCCTTGTGGGCAGTTTGTGTGACATCATGGTTTCCTTTTGCTGTTCATGAGCGTACTCGTTGCATGTGGTACAGTTGCTGACAAAGTCTTTAATTTCTGCTTGCATGTTTGGCCAGTATAATGTTTCACGAGCCTGACGGTAGCTTGCGTCACCTCCAACGTGACTGGAGTGTATGCGGGTAAGCATCTCTGGACGTAGTGATTTGGGAATAATGACCTTCTGACCTCTGAACAAGACGCCATTTTGCATGTTGATCTCATCTCGAAAGGTTCAGTATTCTCTCACTGTGAAAGGTGTGGCATGAACTTTCCAAGATAGTTTGCAAAACCGATGAGACGCTGTACTCCTTTGCATCAGACGGGTTTGGCATGTCGAGGATCGCTCGAACCTTGTCTGGGTCCGGCTTCAGGCCTTTTGCCGAGAGAATGTGGCCATTGAAGTGGACGTCTTTCACCTTGAACTGCAGCTTCTTCAGGCCAAGACGAAGCTTAACTGATCGACAGTGCTCCATCAGTGCCAGGAGCTTCACATCGTGGTTGCATTCTGCTTCTTCGTCTGTGTCACCACAGCCTACGATCAGGACATCATCGGCGATGGGTTCAATGCCCTTGAGCTCAGCCAGTAACTCACGCTGCTTGCGTTGGTATACCTCAGGCGCCACCGAGACACCAAACGGGAGCTTGAGCCAGCGTTTCCGACCCCAGGGGGCCCAGAAGGTAGTCATGAAGCTGCTTTCTTCGTCCAGCTTGCATTGAAGGAATGCATCTCGGGCATCCACCAAGGTGAAAATCCTGGCCTTGGGAAGCTTGTAGAGGACCTCCTCTAGTGTCTGCATGATGTAGTGGGATCGTTTCAGTGCTTGGTTCAGATGCTTTGGGTCGATGCAGATCCTCAGCTTCTCAGGTTTTTTCACTATGACCATATTGCTGATCCAGTCAGTTGGTTCGGTCACAGATGTCATGTGGCCATCGGCCTCATACTTGTCCAGCTGGGCCTTCACAGGCACTTTCATTGCAATGGGAACATTGTAAGGAGCACATTGGACTGGAGTGATGCTCTCATCCACTTCAAAGTGTACCTCCCCAGGCACTGATTCAACAGGCATGTTGAATACATCGTCATATCTGCTGAGTAGTTGTTCTTTGGACAGGGATCCATGCTGGACATGATCCACAATGTGCAGGTCATTTGGTACAGTGAACTGCATCAGTCCCAGGCGTTCGCATGTAGAGCCTGAGAGGAGAGGCTGTTGACTGGGTTTCACAAACTCAAACTCCAGCTTGTGTTTGCATCCCCGAATAACACATTTGGTCTCAAAGGTGCCCATAGAGCTCATTAGCTCTCCTGAGTACAGCTTTAGTCTAGTGTCGCCGGGCAATAGATGTGTGTCAGGTGCCAGATTGATTTTGTCTTTGTAGCTCATTACGTTGCATGTAGCACCGGAATCCAGTTGACATTGTTGTTGCTTGTTGTGTAATCGTAGTGTCACAAACCATTTCTTCCCCTTGAGTGTACAGCCCCAATGGATTCATGCATGTAAACGTCACTTTCACTGTTCAGCTCTGAACATTGAGTGACATCATCAACACAGTGAATCTTGCCCTCATTCACCCTTCTTTTGCTTTTGAGAGACACTTTTTGCAAAGTGATTATTAGTTCCACAAGCTCTGCATGGTTTTCCGTAGGCAGGGCAGTGCTCTTTGCCACGTGTGTGTGTATTCCCACAGTATTTACATGCTACGGGGCTCTCTGTGTTCACCGTTCGTGGTGAATTACTCTGCCTCGATTGGTTTTGTCTGAATGTCTGCCTAGCAACAGCGTGAACAGTATTAATGTCGGAGCGTGGGGTTTTGATTTCCATTGCTCTCATTCTCATATCAGTGACTTCAGCAGTGCGGCACATTTCGATGGCAGTTACTAATGTTAAGCCTCTCTCTCTCAGTAGATGCCGGCGTGTATCCTCATTTGCAATTCCCAGTACTATTTTGTCACGAATCAATTCATCTTTCAATCCCTCGTGTTCACAAGTCATGGATTTTTCTCTCAAACGGGTTACAAAGTTGTGTACTGACTCACCCTCTTCCTGTTTGCAGCTTCCGAAAACGAACAGCTCGTAAATGACGTTTCTGCCGGGTTTGAAGTAATTCTCCAATGCATCCAATATAGCCTTTGCATCACACTGTTGTCGTGCTGTGAGGGTGAGATTGTGCCAGTAGATATGCCTGCATTCGCTGCCCATTAAACTCCTCAGAGTTGCCGCTTGTACCTCGTTGGGTTTCTCATGTAGACCGGTCGCGAGCGCATAGTCCTCGAATTCATCCCTGAAGTTGTCCCAATTAGTATTCCAGTCCCCTGTGAGAACCATGGGATTTGGTGGCGGAATGTTCGCTGCCATAGCAGCGACAGACACCAATGTCAAGTTCAATAACCTTGTTCATGCATTGTACAAATCCCTACACGCTGAGTCCGGGGAACAGTCCGGCTAGTCGATTACCTATCAACTAGACTCCGTAACAGTTATGACTATGTGATGTCTTGTGAAGGATTTACGTATGGCCTTGTGTCAAATCAGAACGGTTGACTAAATCAGTCAGTGGTTCTCAATTCTCTCCACAGGGACCCCCAGCTGTTCCAGATGTATCTCACTTGATTCAAACGTCTCAACTAACACAATAATAATACCTATGGAATTTTAACAATATAATATGGCTGAATAGAATAGACAACCCTCTATGGTTCTTTAAAAGGCTGTACGAAGAACCTTTCAGATTGAAAAAGGTTCTTCATAGAACCGTTCTCCATAAAGGTTCTATAATAAACCATAATAAAAGGGTTCTAAGGTGCTATATAAAAAAACATTTGAATGGTTCTTTATAAAAACGTAGGAGACGTATCTTTATAACACCATAATATAATACAGGTTCCATTTAGAACCTCATGAGCATGGTTCTTCATTGAACCTTCAAAAAGGGGTTCTATGTAGCACCAAAAAGGGTTCCGCTGTAGTTACAAGCCAAAGAACACCTATCAGGTAGTACTTCAACCTGTTATTTTTCAGTGTGTATTGTAGCATCCAAGGTTGAGCAGTGAGCGGAGCAGAAAGAAGTAGCAAGCAGCAGTGTTATTACACTATAAACTTCTTCCCTGCAGGCACGATCAACCTTGGTATGACACTAAACTGAAGCCTTTCTCATATCAACAAGGGGTCAGTGGCAGCATGACCATATAGATAGTAATCCATACTTACAACAGTGTACTTACTCCACAATACTAACCTAATTGACAGAGTGAAAAGAAGGAAGCCTGTACAGAATACAAATATTCCATAATATGCATCCTGTTTGCAACAAGGCACTTAAGTAATAATGCAAAAAAATCTGGTAAAGCAATTAACACTTTGTATTCAGGACAAAAAGCAATGTTTGGGAAAAATCCAATTCAACACATTACGGAGTACCACTCTCCATATTTTCAAGCATAGTGGTGGCTGCTACATGTTATGGGTATGCTTGTAATCGTAAAGGACTGGGGAGTTTTTCAGAATAAAAAAGAAACAGAATGGAATTAAGCACAAACAAAATCCTACAGGAAAACCTGGTTCAGTCTGCTTTCCGTCAGACACTAGTAGATTAATTGACCTTTCAGCAGGACAATAACCTAAACACAAGGCCAAATCTACAGTGGAGTTGCTGACCAAGAAGACAGTGAATGTTCCTGTTTTGGCCGAGTTACTGTTTTGACTTAAAACTGCTTGAAAATCTATGGTAAAACCTTAAAAAGGCTGTCTAGCAATAATCAACAACCAATTTGACAGAGCTTGGAGAATTTTGAAAAGAAAAATAGGCAAATGTTGCACAATCCAGGTGTGAAAAGCTCTTTGAGACTTACCCAGAAAGACCCACAGCCGTAATAGCTGCCAAAGGTGATTAAAACATGTATTGACTCAGGGGATTGAATATACTAAATGAGATCACACTTTTGTATGCAGTATATACAGTACATATACAGTACCAGTGAAAAGTTTGGACACACCTACTCATTCAAGGGATTTTTTCTTTCTTTTTACTATTTTCTACATTGTAGAATAATAGTGAAGACATTAATACCATGAAATAGCACATATGGAATCATGTAGTTACTGAAAAAGTGTTAAACAAGAATGCCAAGCGTGTGCAAAGCTGTCATCAGGGCAAAGGGTGGCTACATTGAAGAATCTCAAATATAAACTATATTTTGATTTGTTTAACACTTTTTTGGTGACTACATGATTCCATGTGTTATTTCATAGTTTTGATGTCTTCACTATTATTATACAATGTAGAAAAAGGTACAAATAAAGAAAAACGCTAGAATGAGTAGGTGTGTCGAAACTATTGACTGGTAGTGTATATATATATATATATATATATATATTTAGAAGTGACCACTCCGTTGAGGAATTCTTGTGGAAGGGAATGCTTGGTTTGGACAGTGAAGAGCTGACCATGAGACTGAAGGGAAACCTGAGTTGTTGACCATTTTTAACCATGTATTTATTTATATTTATATATATTTTTTTTTTCTTTTTTCTTCTTCTGTTGAACATCATGTTTATGCCATATTTGGCTAAGTAGTTTTCACCAGTCAACTCTATAATTATCGGGTGTAGTGACGACCGAGGAATCTTCCAATGTAGACCAATCAAATATATGGGCAGTTTTGGGCCCACCAATTGTGTTATAAGACATTTTCAAGATGTTGTTGAAGCGCAATCCTTCCACTGCAGTGTATTACAATGTTATTGGACCTGGAAACCTGGAAACGTTGCCTTGATTTTTCTCATCACTCCTCTATAAATCTGAATTCAATATTTAAATCTTCAAAAGGATGGAGAGAGGGAGGGGTTAAAGTCAAGGTAAGAGAAAGAGGGAGGAGTTACAGTCAAGGTAAGAGAAAGAGGGAGGAGTTACAGTCAAGGTAAGAGAAAGAGGGAGGGAGAGAACTTATGGACTACTCTAGAGATTCAACATTCCCTTTGTAATACACGCATGTGTGTGTAGATGACTGGACCTCTACTCCATACTGAAGGAAGAGCTCACCCTGACCATCTATCATTGGTCAGCACACGCACGCACGCACACACACACACACGCACACACACACACACACGCACGCACACACACACGCACGCACACACACACACACGCACGCACGCACGCACACACACACACACGCACGCACGCACACACACACACACGCACGCACACACGCACGCACGCACACACACACACACACACACGCACGCACGCACGCACACACACACACACGCACACACACACACACACACACACGCACACACACACACACGCACACACACACATGCACACACATGCACACATACACATTCACGAGGGCTGTCCACTGCCAGGCTCTCAGTCTGAATCACAGCATTATTACTGCAGGCAGAGCGTCTCCATGTACACACAGTTAAACAAGCTGTATACACACATACAAACACAGATATGCAAACACGCATAAACAAACACACACACTTCAGTAGCTGCATTGGCCAATCACATCCATCCAGGGATGTTCTTTCATCCATCACAGAGGAACTGACAGCTTGGCTAGGGCTCCCCCTGGTGGTCGAAGTACGAACAGGCGCTGTTCAGAGCTGGATGATGTTGCTCACAGGCACTGAAGTCCTCCCCAGACACTGATGTTTCCCCCAGAACACTGATGTTTCCCCCAGAACACTGATGTTTCCCCCAGAACACTGAAGTTGTCCTCAGAACACTGATGTCCCCCCCAGAACACTGAAGTCCCCCCCAGAACACTGAAGTCCCCCCAGAACACTGATGTCCCCCCCTGAACACTGATATCCCCCCAGAACACCGAAGTCCCCCCGGAACACTGAAGGTGCCCCCAGAACACTGATGTTGTCCCCAGAACACTGATGTTGTCCCCAGACACTGATGTTGTCCCCAGAACACTGAAGTTGGCCCCGGACACTAAAGTTTCCCCCGAACACTAAAGTTGCCCCCAAACAAACACTAAAGTTGGCCCCCGACAAACACTAAAGTTGGCCCCCGACAAACACTAAAGTTGTCCCCAGACAAACACTAAAGTTGGCCCCCGACAAACACTAAGGTACGCAAGCGTCCCACCTAGCCCAGGGAAGTTAACTGTGTTTACTAGTCTGGTGCACAGCCACTCTCTAGGTGATTACACTGGTACACAGCCACTCTCTAGGTGATTACACTGGTACACAGCCACTCTCTAGGTGATTACACTGGTACACAGTCACTCTCTAGGTGATTACACTGGTACACAGCCACTCTCTAGGTGATTACACTGGTACACAGCCACTCTATAGGTGATTACACTGGTACACAGCCACTCTATAGGTGATTACACTGGTACACAGTCACTCTCTAGGTGATTACACTGGTACACAGTCACTCTCTAGGTGATTACACTGGTACACAGCCACTCTCTAGGTGATTACACTGGTGCACAGCCACTCTCTAGGTGATTACACTGGTACACAGCCACTCTCTAGGTGATTACACTGGTACACAGCCACTCTCTAGGTGATTACACTGGTACACAGCCACTCTCTAGGTGATTACACTGGTACACAGCCTCTCTCTAGGTGATTACACTGGTACACAGCCACTCTCTAGGTGATTACACTGGTACACAGCCACTCTCTAGGTGATTACACTGGTACACAGCCTCTCTCTAGGTGATTACACTGGTACACAGCCACTCTCTAGGTGATTACACTGGTACACAGCCACTCTCTAGGTGATTACACTGGTACACAGCCTCTCTCTAGGTGATTACACTGGTACACAGCCACTCTCTAGGTGATTACACTGGTACACAGCCACTCTCTAGGTGATTACACTGGTACACAGCCTCTCTCTAGGTGATTACACTGGTACACAGCCACTCTCTAGGTGATTACACTGGTACACAGCCACTCTCTAGGTGATTACACTGGTACACAGCCACTCTCTAGGTGATTACACTGGTACACAGCCTCTCTCTAGGTGATTACACTGGTACACAGCCACTCTCTAGGTGATTACACTGGTACACAGCCACTCTCTAGGTGATTACACTGGTACACAGCCACTCTCTAGGTGATTACACTGGTACACAGCCTCTCTCTAGGTGATTACACTGGTACACAGCCACTCTCTAGGTGATTACACTGGTACACAGTCACTCTCTAGGTGATTACACTGGTACACAGCCACTCTCTAGGTGATTACACTGGTACACAGCCACTCTATAGGTGATTACACTGGTACACAGCCACTCTCTAGGTGATTACACTGGTACACAGCCACTCTCTAGGTGATTACACTGGTACACAGCCACTCTCTAGGTGATTACACTGGTACACAGCCTCTCTCTAGGTGATTACACTGGTACACAGCCTCTCTCTAGGTGATTACACTGGTACACAGCCTCTCTCTAGGTGATTACACTGGTACACAGCCTCTCTCTAGGTGATTACACTGGTACACAGCCACTCTCTAGGTGATTACACTGGTACACAGCCTCTCTCTAGGTGATTACACTGGTACACAGCCACTCTCTAGGTGATTACACTGGTACACAGCCTCTCTCTAGGTGATTACACTGGTACACAGCCACTCTCTAGGTGATTACACTGGTACACAGCCACTCTCTAGGTGATTACACTGGTACACAGCCTCTCTCTAGGTGATTACACTGGTACACAGCCACTCTCTAGGTGATTACACTGGTACACAGTCACTCTCTAGGTGATTACACTGGTACACAGCCACTCTCTAGGTGATTACACTGGTACACAGCCTCTCTCTAGGTGATTACACTGGTACACAGCCACTCTCTAGGTGATTACACTGGTACACAGCCTCTCTCTAGGTGATTACACTGGTACACAGCCACTCTCTAGGTCATTACACTGGTACACAGCCTCTCTCTAGGTGATTACACTGGTACACAGCCTCTCTCTAGGTGATTACACTGGTACACAGCCACTCTCTAGGTGATTACACTGGTACACAGCCACTCTCTAGGTGATTACACTGGTACACAGCCACTCTCTAGGTGATTACACTGGTACACAGCCACTCTCTAGGTGATTACACTGGTACACAGCCTCTCTCTAGGTGATTACACTGGTACACAGCCACTCTCTAGCCCAGGGAAGTTAAAACATCCCCAACCAGAAACCGTGGATTGATGGCAGCATTCGCGGCAAAACTGAATGCATGAACCACTGCTTTTAATCAGGGCAAAGTGACCGGAAACATGACCGAATATAAACAGTGTAGCTATTCCCTCCGCAAGGCAATCAAACAAGCTAAGCGTCAGTACAGAGACAAAGTGGCGTCCCAATTCAACGGCTCAGACACGAGAGGTATGTGGCAGGGTCTACAGTCAATCACGGACTACAAAAGAAAAACCAGCCCGTCGCGGATCATGATGCCTTGCTCCCAGACAGACTAAACAAGTTTTTAGCTCGCTTTGAGGACAATACAGTGCCACTAACACGGCCCGCTACCAAAACCTGCGGGCTCTCCTTCACTGCAGCCAACGTGAGTAAAACATTTAAACGTGTTAACCCTCGCAATGCTGCAGACCCAGATGGCATCCCCGGGCCGCGTCCTCAGCGCATGCGCAGACCAGCTGGCTGGTGTGTTTACAGACATATTCAATCAATCCTTATCCCAGTCTGCTGTCCCCACATGTTTCAAGAGGGCCACCATTGTTCCTGTTCCCAAGAAAGCTAAGGTAACTGAGCTAAATGACTACCGCCCTGTAGCACTCACTTCCGTCATCATGAAGTGCTTTGAGAGACTAGTCAAGGACCATATCACCTCCACCCTACCTGACACCCTAGACCCACTCCAATTTGCTTACCGACCCAATAGGTCCACAGACGACGCAATCGCCATCACACTGCACACTGCCCTAACCCATCTGGACAAGAGGAATACCTATGTAAGAATGCTGTTCATCGATTACAGTTCAGCATTTAACACCATAGTACCCTCCAAACTCGTCATTAAGCTCGAGACGCTGGGTCTCGACCCGCCCTGTGCAACTGGGTCCTGGACTTCCTGATGGGCCGCCCCCAGGTGGTGAGGGTAGGTAACAACATCTCCACCCCGCTGGTCCCCACAAGGGTGCGTTCTCAGCCCTCTTCTGTACTCCCTGTTCACCCATGACTGCGTGGCCATGCACACATCCAACTCAATCATCAAGTTTGCAGACATTACAGTGGTAGGCTTGATTACCAACAACGACGAGACGGCCTACAGGGAGGAGGTGAGGGCCCTCGGAGTGTGGTGCCAGGAAAATAACCTCGCACTCAATGTCAACAAAACAAAGGAGATGATCATGGACTTCAGGAAACAGCAGAGGGAGCAGCCCCCTATCCACATTGACGGGACAGTAGTGGAGAGGGTGGAGAGTTTTAAATTCCTCGGCGTACACATCACAGACAAACTGAAATGGTCCACCCACACAGACAGCGTGGTGAAGAAGGCGCAGCAGCGCCTCTTCAACCTCAGGAGGCTGAAGAAATTCAGCTTGTCACCAAAAACACTCACAAACTTTTACAGATGCATAATCGAGAGCATCCTGTCGGGCTGTATCACGGCCTGGTACGGCAGCTGCTCCGCCCATAACCGTAAGGCTCTCCAGAGGGTAGTGAGGTCTGCACAACGCATCACTGGGTGCAAACTACCTGCCCTCCAGGACACCTACAGCACCCGATGTCACAGGAAGGCCAAAAAGATAATCAAGGACAGCAACCACCCGAGCCACTGCCTGTTCACCCCGCTACCATCCAGAAGGCGAGGTCAGTACAGGTGCATCAAAGCTGGAACCGAGAGACTGAAAAACAGCTTCTATCTCAAGGCCATCAGACTGTTAAACAGCCATCACTAACATTGAGTGGCTGCTGCCAACATACTGACTCAACTCAAGCCACTTTAATAATGGGAAAATTTATGTAATCAATTTATCACTTGCCACTTTATATTATTTATATTAAATAATGTTTACATAATTTACATTATTCATCTCATATGTATATACTGTACGCCATACCATCTACTGCATCTTGCCATTTTGATGTAATTAGATAGCCACTAGCCACTTTAAACAATTCCACTTTATATAATGTTTTCATAACCTACATTACTCATCTCATATGTATATACTGTACTCTATACCATCTACTGCATCTTGCCATCCTGATGTAATGTATCACTAGCCACCTTAAACAATGCTGCTTTATATGTTTTCATACCCTACAATACTCATCTCATATGTATATACTGTACTCTATACCATCTACTGCATCTTGCTATGCCGTTCGGCCATCACTCATTCATATATTTTTATGTACATATTCGTATCCTTTACACTTATGCGTACAAGGTAGTTGTTGTGGAATTGGTAGATTACTTGCTATATATTACTGCATGGTCGGAACTAGAAGCACAAGCATTTCGCTACACTCGCATTAACATCTGCTAACCATGTGTATGTGACAAATACATTTGATTTGATTTGAATACTCATTAGCACAAACAATAGCCGACTAATAGACTATCTTAGATTTGTGTTGGGGACAAAATTATTGACGGGTACCTAGGAAACCAATCACTTGTATTGACAAATCAGTAATGAACCAGGACTGGTCCAACACTGATCTCCCTGACCTCTCCCTCCTCCACTGAATCTCTCTTACTGATCTCCCTGACCTCTCCCTCCTCCACTGAATCTCTCTTACTGATCTCCCTGACCTCTCCCTCCTCCACTGAATCTCTCTTACTGATCTCCCTGACCTCTCCCACCTCCACTGAATCTCTCTTACTGATCTCCCTGACCTCTCCCACCTCCACTGAATCTCTCTTACTGATCTCCCTGACCTCTCCCACCTCCACTGAATCTCTCTTACTGATCTCCCTGACCTCTCCCACCTCCACTGAATCTCTCTTACTGATCTCCCTGATCTCTCCCACCTCCACTGAATCTCTCTTACTGATCTCCCTGACCTCTCCCACCTCCACTGAATCTCTCTTACTGATCTCCCTGACCTCTCCCACCTCCACTGAATCTCTCTTACTGATCTCCCTGACCTCTCCCTCCTCCACTGAATCTCTCTTACTGATCTCCCTGACCTCTCCCTCCTCCACTGAATCTCTCTTACTGATCTCCCTGACCTCTCCCACCTCCACTGAATCTCTCTTACTGATCTCCCTGACCTCTCCCACCTCCACTGAATCTCTCTTACTGATCTCCCTGACCTCTCCCTCCTCCACTGAATCTCTCTTACTGACCCTTCACATAATACAACACAATGTTTCTGGAGACAGAATAGGTTCTGCATTGCCCACGGCCCACCAGTGTGTTTCACTTCCAACCCAACAGTTATAGGAATACTTAACTGCAGTGTAACACCCAGATATATATTTTCTCTCAAGTTTGAAGTATTTATGTAGACTGTAGAGTTGTAGTGAAATGTGACATGTGAGTTTGGCTCAGAACCTGTCTGTAAAGCTCATAACAGCTTTAGAAGGTTTACAACAGAAACAATGATCAACAGTCATCATTGCCAAAGTCACATGCTACTACGAAGCCTGCCAAACTGTCTCTCTAACCTTCAAGATGTCAGCAAAAGACGGCATCAATACTCAAATCACATTGTGATGGAACTTGTGATGCCAACAAAGCACTTATTACAATTCACACACACACACACACACGCATACCCCTCTCTGATAGTCTGGCCAATTAAGTATTTACTGAGAACACCTGCTGCTCCTTGGTTAAATATTCAGGTGTTTTCCGAGATGAATAAGATATGAGCTTTTGGCGCGTTTAGTTCGGTGCATTTACGTTGAGGCTGTTTCTGTTGGCGTACAACACACGACAGCTTCACTAAACTCCAATTAACAGCCCTTACTGCTCTGTGAATACTGTGAAACCTGACAGACAGACAGGGGCATAAGTGCACACACACACACACACACACACACACACACACACACACACACACACACACACACACACACACACACACACACACACACACACACACACACGACACACACACTACACCACCACACACCCGCACACACACCCACACACACACAGATTGAAACAGTCAGTATGTGATCTAGTATGTTGGTCCAGGCCAAGCATATGACCTTCTGGCAGGGTTATTACATTCATTATCTCTCTCCACCCCCACCACCCCTTTTATCCCTCTCTCTCTCTCCACACCCCCTCTTTCCCTCTCTCTCTCTCCACACCCCGTCTTTCCCTCTCTCTCTCTCCACACCCCCTTCTTTCCCCTCTCTCCCTATCCCTCTCTATCTCCTTCCTTTCCTCTCACTCTCTTCCTCTTACCATCTCTCTCTCTCTCTGCTGATAAACACACATAAATCACAGCACAGACCTCCAGGATCACTCCTTATATAGACAACCGTCCCAAAACAAACACGGAAAAGGTTTACAGACCTTCTAAAACATTGACTTTGTCGCCACAGGTGCACGCTTGATAAATCTCAGCAGGACAAATCTGGCTATACAACGGTTCCACAGGGTAAAGAACACTGCTGTTGTGCTTGTTCAAGCTAAAGTCCCTGCATTGATTTTCCAGCGCTGAAAAGATGTATATTTAGGTACAGATGTGGATAGGCAGATGATATTGATCTGATCATGTCTGAATAAGGGCACTGGTTTCCTGTCAGTTGTGCCTGTGGGGCAGAGCAGCTCTCACAATCCACTGGGCTAAAAGAGGTCACTGGTAACGACGGGGAGCCCCCAGTGATTTACTGTGGCCTGCAGGGTCATGTTGTATGGTCAGGTGGTTCTGTGGCTCTGCTCTGGCCTGCAGAGAGAGAGAAAGAGGGGGAAGAGAGAAAGAGAGAGAGAGAGAGAGAAAGTGAGATGGGAGACAAATAGAGTGAGAGAGGGGGTGATAGAGAGAGAAAGAGAGAGAGAGAGAGAGAGAGAGAGAGAGAGAGAGAGAGAGAAGAGGGCCATGGTTGATAATTCAGCAGGGTCACTACCTCTCTGACCTTCACACAGCCTTCTGTACAACACTACCTCTCTGACCTTCACACAGCCTTCTGTACAACACTACTTCTCTGACCTTCACACAGCCTTCTGTACAATACTACCTCTCTGACCTTCACACAGCCTTCTGTACAATACTACCTCTCTGACCTTCACACAGCCTTCTGTACAATACTACCTCTCTGACCTTCACACAGCCTTCTGTACAATACTACCTCTCTGACCTTCACACAGCCTTCTGTACAATACTACCTCTCTGACCTTCACACAGCCTTCTGTACAATACTAACTCTCTGATTTTCACACAGCCTTCTGTACAACACTACCTCTCTGACCTTCACACAGCCTTCTGTACAATACTACCTCTCTGACCTTCACACAGCCTTCTGTACAACACTACCTCCCTGACCTTCACACAGCCTTCTGTACAATACTACCTCTCTGACCTTCACACAGCCTTCTGTACAATACTAGCTCTCTGACCTTCACACAGCCTTCTGTACAACACTACCTCTCTAATCTTCACACAGCCTTCTGTACAAGGTTATACGAGTAAATCAGTCAAATGGACACACACACACACACACACACACACACACACACACACACACACACACACACACACACACACACACACACACACACACACACACACACACACACACACAATCCTATCCGATATTACTAGGCTAGAGGTGTCAGGACATTAAACAGAATGGGCTAAAGGAGGATGTTCATCACAGCTCCTCTCCAGATTGATTACATTGATGTCTGATGTCATGAACTGTAGAAAAGCAAAGCACAGGAGGGTAGATAGATACGTAGATGTTGGTACTATTTTGAATAATGTTACTGAAAAACAGCAAGTGAAATATCCATGAAAGGGGCTGGTTATTCATTTCTATTTATAAAAATATATACAGATCAGCACCCACCTCTATTATTATATATTTTTTTACAATGACAGCCTACTTGGGAGCAGTGGGTTAACTGCCTTGTTCAGGGGCAGAACGACAGATTTTTACCTTGTCAGCTCGGGGATTCGATCCAGCAACCTTTCGGTTACTGGCCCAACGCACTAACCACTAGGCTACCTGCCTCTAACCACTAGGCTACCTGCCGCCCCACTAGGCTACCTGCCTCTAACAACTAGGCTACCTGCCTCTAACAACTAGGCTACCTGCCTCTAACCACTAGTCTACCTGCCGCCCCACTAGGCTACCTGCAGCCTCACTAGGCAAACTGCCGCGCCACTAGGCTATCTGCCGCCCCACTAGGCTACCTGCCGCCCCACTAGGCTACCTGTCGCCCCACTAGGCTACCTGCCTCTAACCACTAGGCTACCTGCCTCTAACCACTAGGCTACCTGCCTCTGACCACTAGGCTACCTGCCACCCCACTAGGCTACCTGCCTCTGACCACTAGGCTACCTGCCTCTGACCACTAGGCTACCTGCCTCTAACCACTAGGCTACCTGCCTCTAACCACTAGGCTACCTGCCGCCCCACTATGCAACCTGCCTCTGACCACTAGGCTACCTGCCACCCCACTAGGCTACCTGCCTCTAACAACTAGGCTACCTGCTCCCTCACTAGGCTACCTGCCTCTAACCACTAGGCTACCTGCCTATAGCAACTAGGCTACCTGCCTCTAACCACTAGGCTACCTGCCTCTAACCACTAGGCTACCTGCCTCTAACCACTAGGCTACCTGCCTCTAACAACTAGGCTAACTGCCTCTAACAACTAGGATAACTGCCTCTAACAACTAATCTACCTGCCACCCCAATAGGCTACCTGTCTCTAACCACAAGGCTACCTGCCGCCCCACTAGGCTACCTGCCACCCCACTAGGCTACCTGCCTCTAACCACTAGGCTACCAGCCTCCCCACTAGGCTACCTTCCTCTAACCACTAGGCTTCCTGCCACCCCACTAGGCTACCTGCCGCACCACTAGGCAACCTGCAAACCCACTAGGTTACCTGCCACCTCACTAGGCTACCTGCCTCTAACCACAAGGCTACCTTCCACCCCCCTAGGCTACCTGCAACCCCACTAGGCTACCTGCCCCTAACCACTAGGCTACCTGCCTTTAACCACCAGGCTACCTACCACCCTACTAAGCTACCTGCCTCTAACCACAAGGCTAACTGCCACCCCACTAGGCTACCTGCCTCTAACCACTAGGCTACCTGTCAATCCACTAGGATACCTGCCTCTAACCACTAGGCTACCTGCCACCCAACAAGGCTACCTTGCGCCCCACTTGGCTACCTGCCGCCTCGCTAGGCTACCTGCCGCCCCGCTAGGCTACCTGCCGCCCCGCTAGGCTACCTGCCGCCCCACTAGGCTACTTGCCACCTCACTAGGCTACCTGCCTCTAACAACTAGGCTACCTGCTGCCCCAGTAGGCTACCTGCCTCTAACCACTAGGCTACCTGCTGCCCCACTAGGCTACCTGCCTCTAACCACTAGGCTTCCTGCCACCCCACTAGGCTACCTGCCGCACCACTAGGCAACCTGCAACCCCACTAGGTTACCTGCCACCTCACTAGGCTACCTGCCACCCCACTAGGCTACCTGCCTCTAACCACTAGGCTACCTGCTCTAACCACAAGGCTACCTGCCACCCCACTAGGCTATCTGCTGCCCCAGTAGGCTAACTGCCTCTAACCACTAGGCTACCTGCCTCTAACCACTAGGCTACCTGCTCTAACCACTAGGCTACCTGCCACCTCACTAGGCTACCTGCCACCCCACTTGGCTACCTGCCTCTAACCACTAGGCTACCTGCCACCCCACTAAGCTACCTGCCTCTAACCACTAATCAAATCAAATGTATTTATATAGCCCTTCTTACATCAGCTGATATCACAAAGTGCTGTACAGAAACCCAGCCTAAAACCCCAAACGGCAAGCAATGAGGGTGTAGAAGCACGGTGGCTAGGAAAAACTCCCTAGAAAGGCCAAAACCTAGGAAGAAACCTAAAGAGGAACCAGGCTATGAGGGGTGGCCAGTCCTCTTCTGGCTGTGCCGGGTGGAGATTATGACAGCACATGGCCTAGATGTTCAAATGTTCATAAATGACCAGTATTGTCAAATAATAATAATCATTGCAGTTGTCGAGGGTGCAACAAGTCAGTAACACAAGAGTAAGTGTCAGTTGGCTTTTTCATAGCCGATCTTTGAGAGTATCTCTACCGCTCCTGCTGTCTCTAGAGAGTTGAAAACAGCAGGTTTGGGACAGGTAGCACGTCCTGTGAATAGGTCAGGGGTATCTGCCACCCCTCTAGGCTACCTGCCTCCCCACTAGGCAACCTTCCGCCCCACTAGGCTACCTGCCACCCCACTAGGCTACCTGTCAACCCACTAGGATACCTGCCTCTAACCACTAGGCTACCTGCCTCCCCACTAGGCTACCTGCCACCCCACTAGGCTACCTGTCAACCCACTAGGATACCTGCCTCTAACCACTAGGATACCTGCCTCTAACCACTAGGCTACCTGCCACCCCACTAGGCTACCTGCCGCCCCACTAGGCTACCTGCCGCCCCACTAGGCTACCTGCCGCCCCACTAGGCTACCTGCCGCCCCACTAGGCTACCTGCCTCTAACCACTAGGCTACCTGCCTCTAACCACTAGGCTACCTGCCTCTAACCACTAGGCTACCTGCTCTAACCACTAGGCTACCTGCCACCCCACTAGGCTACCTGCCACCCCACTAGGCTACCTGCCTCTAACCACTAGGCTACCTGCCTCTAACCACTAGGCTACCTGCTGCCCCAGTAAGCTACCTGACTCTAACAACTAGGCTACCTGTCACCCCACTAGGCTACCTGCTGCCCCAGTAGGCTACCTCCCTCGAACCACTAGGCTACCTGTTTCTAACCACTAGGCTACCTGCCGCCCCGCTAGGATACCGGCCTCTAACCACTAGGCTACCTAACTCCCCACTAGGCTACCTGCTGCTCCACTAGGCTACCTGCCTCCCCACTAGGCTACCTGCCGCCCCACTAGGCTACCTGCTGCCCCAGTAGGCTACCTGCCTCTAACCACTAGGCTAACTGCCTCTAACCACTAGGCTACCTGCCTCTAACAACTAGGCTACCTGCCACCCCACTAGGCTACCTGCCTGCCTCTAACCACTAGGCTAACTGCCTCTAACCACTAGGCTAACTGCCTCTAACCACTAGGCTACCTGCCTCTAACCACTAGGCTACCTGCCTCTAACAACTAGGCTACCTGCCACCCCACTAGGCTACCTGCTGCCTCTAACCACTAGGCTAACTGCCTCTAACCACTAGGCTACCTGCCTCTAACCACTAGGCTACCTGCCACCCCACTAGGCTACCTGCTGCCCCACTAGGCTACCTGCCTCTAACCACTAGGCTAACTGCCTCTAACCACTAGGCTACCTGCCTCTAACCACTAGGCTACTTGCCACCCCACTAGGCTACCTGCTGCCCCAGTAGGCTACCTGCCTCTAACCACTAGGCTATCTGCTGCCCCACTAGGCTACCTGCCTCTAACCACTAGGCTTCCTGCCACCCCACTAGGCTACCTGCCGCACCACTAGGCAACCTGCCACCCCACTAGGTTACCTGCCACCCCACTAGGCTACCTGCCTCTAACCACAAGGCTACCTCCCACCCCCCTAGGCTACCTGCCGCCCCACTAGGCTACCTGCCGCCCCACTAGGCTACCTGCCACCCCACTAGGCTACCTGTCAACCCCACTAGGCTACCTGCAACCCCACTAGGCTACCTGCCCCTAACCACTAAGTCGCTCTGGATAAGAGCGTCTGCTAAATGACTAAAATGTAAATGTACCTGCCTTTAACCACTAGGCTACCTACCACCCTACTAGGCTACCTGCCTCTAACCACAAGGCTAACTGCCACCCCACTAGGCTACCTGCCTCTAACCACTAGGCTATCTGCCACCCCTCTAGACTACCTGCCTCCCCACTAGGCAACCTGCCGCCCCACTAGGCTACCTGCCACCCCACTAGGCTACCTGTCAACCCACTAGAATACCTGCCTCTAACCACTAGGCTACCTGCCACCCAACAAGGCTATCTGCCGCCCCACTAGGCTACCTGCCGCCCCACTAGGCTACTTGCCACCCCACTAGGCTACCTGCCACCTCACTAGGCTACCTGCCTCTAACAACTAGGCTACCTGCCACCCCAATAGGCTTCCTGCCTCCCCACTAGGCTACCTGCCGCCCCACTAGGCTACCTGCCGCCCCACTAGGCTACCTGCCTCTAACCACTAGGCTACCTGCCTCTAACCACTAGGCTAACTGCCTCTAACCACTAGGCTACCTGCCGCCCCACTAGGCTACCTGCCGCCTCACTAGGCTACCTGCCGCCCCACTAGGCAACCTGCCTCTAACCACTAGGCTAACTGCCTCTAACCACTAGGCTAACTGCCTCTAACAACTAGGCTACTTGCCACCCCACTAGGCTACCTGCTGCCCCAGTAGGCTACCTGCCTCTAACCACTAGGCTACCTGCTGCCCCAGTAGGCTACCTGCCTCTAACCACTAGGCTACCTGCTTCTAACCACTAGGCTACCTGCCGCCCCGCTAGGATACCGGCCTCTAACCACTAGGCTACCTGCCTCCCCACTAGGCTACCTGCCTCTAACCACTAGGCTACCTGCCGCCCCACTAGGCTACCTGCCACCCCACTAGGCTACCTGCCTCTAACCACTAGGCTACCTGCCGCCCCACTAGGCTACCTGCCACCCCACTATGCAACCTGCCACCCCACTAGGCTACCTGCCACCCCACTAGGCTACCTGCCACCCCACTAGGCTACCAGCCACCCCACTAGGCTACCTGCCTCTAACCACTAGGCTACCTGCCACCCCACTAGGCTACCTGCCACCCCACTAGTCTACCAGCCACCCCACTAGGCTACCTGCCTCTAACCACTAGGCTACCTGCCACCCCACTAGGCTACCTGCCACCCCACTAGTCTACCAGCCACCCCACTAGGCTACCTGCCTCTAACCACTAGGCTACCTGCCGCCCCACTAGGCTACCTGCCACCCCACTATGCAACCTGCCACCCCACTAGGCTACCTGCCACCCCACTAGGCTACCTGCCACCCCACTAGTCTACCAGCCACCCCACTAGGCTACCTGCCTCTAACCACTAGGCTACCTGCCACCCCACTAGGCTACCTGCCACCCCACTAGTCTACCAGCCACCCCACTAGGCTACCTGCCTCTAACCACTAGGCTACCTGCCACCCCACTAGGCTACCTGCCACCCCACTAGGCTACCTGCCACCCCACTAGGCTACCTGCCACCCCACTAGGCTACCTGCCACCCCATCTTTGATAAAGTTCTCTGCTAATCATCAACTCATCATGTACTCCCTACGTATTTCATTTGATGGAACAGTCACAAACAACCTCTTCAGTGTCTAGGACAAAGCACATTAGTGAACGACCCCCCTCCCCAGTCTCCCCAGTCTTCCCAGTCTCACCAGTCTCCCCAGTCTTCCCAGTCTCCCCAGTCTCCCCAGTCTCCCCAGTCTTCTGTCTTCCCAGTCTCCCCAGTCTTCTCAGTCTCCCCAGTCTCCCCAGTCTCCCCAGTCTTCTGTCTTCCCAGTCTTCCCAGTCTCACCAGTCTTCTCAGTCTTCCCAGTCTTCTCAGTCTTCCCAGTCTCACCAGTCTTCCCAGTCTCCCCAGTCTCCCCAGTCTCCCCAGTCTTCTGTCTTCCCAGTCTTCCCAGTCTCACCAGTCTCCCCAGTCTTCTGTCTTCCCAGTCTTCCCAGTCTCACCAGTCTCACCAGTCTTCTCAGTCTTCCCAGTCTCCCCAGTCTTCCCAGTCTCCCCAGTCTTCTCAGTCTCACCAGTCTTCCAAACCTCCCCTAGGCTAAACAATTGAATAGAGTTTAGACCTTAGCTTGGTGGGCGAACACACTTCTGAGCCACACTGATGACCTGGTTCTAATTTCCAGACTGTTCCACTTGCACACAGTCCACTTAACCCAGCTGTTAACATCCCTGAGTGGAAATGTTAACATCCCTGAGTGGACCATGTTAACATCCCTGACTGACCATGTTAACATCCCTGAGGGGACATGTTAACATCCCTGACTGACCATGTTAACATCCCTGACTGACCATGTTAACATCCCTGAGGGGACATGTTAACATCCCTGAGGGGACATGTTAACATCCCTGAGTGGAAATGTTAACATCCCTGAGTGGAAATGTTAACATCCCTGAGTGGACATGTTAACATCCCTGAGTGGACATGTTAACATCCCTGAGTGGACATGTTAACATCCCTGACTGACCATGTTAACATCCCTGAGGGGACATGTTAACATCCCTGACTGACCATGTTAACATCCCTGACTGACCATGTTAACATCCCTGAGGGGACATGTTAACATCCCTGAGTGGAAATGTTAACATCCCTGAGTGGAAATGTTAACATCCCTGAGTGGACATGTTAACATCCCTGAGTGGACATGTTAACATCCCTGACTGACCATGTTAACATCCCTGAGTGGAAATGTTAACATCCCTGAGTGGACATGTTAACATCCCTGACTGACCATGTTAACATCCCTGACTGACCATGTTAACATCCCTGAGTGGAAATGTTAACATCCCTGAGGGGACATGTTAACATCTCTGACTGACCATGTTAACATCCCTGAGTGGACATGTTAACATCCCTGACTGACCATGTTAACATCCCTGACTGACCATGTTAACATCCCTGAGGGGACATGTTAACATCCCTGACTGACCATGTTAACATCCCTGAGGGGACATGTTAACATCCCTGAGTGGACATGTTAACATCCCTGAGTGGACATGTTAACATCCCTGACTGACCATGTTAAAATCCCTGACTGACCATGTTAACATCCCTGACTGACCATGTTAACATCCCTGACTGACCATGTTAACATCCCTGAGGGGACATGTTAACATCCCTGAGTGGACATGTTAACATCCCTGAGGGGACATGTTAACATCCCTGACTGACCATGTTAACATCCCTGAGGGGACATGTTAACATCCCTGACTGACCATGTTAACATCCCTGAGTGGACATACTAACATCCCTGAGAGGACATGTTAACATCCCTGACTGACCATCTTAACATCCCTGAGTGGACGTGTTAACATCCCTGAGGGGACGTGTTAACATCCCTGACTGACCATGTTAACATCCCTGACTGACCATGTTAATATCCCTGAGGGGACATGTTAACATCCCTGAGGGGACATGTTAACATCCCTGAGGGGACATGTTAACATCCCTGACTGACCATGTTAACATCCCTGAGTGGACATGTTAACATCCCTGAGGGGACATGTTAACATCCCTGACTGACCATGTTAACATCCCTGACTGACCATGTTAACATCCCTGAGGGGACATGTTAACATCCCTGAGTGGAAATGTTAACATCCCTGAGTGGAAATGTTAACATCCCTGAGTGGACATGTTAACATCCCTGAGTGGACATGTTAACATCCCTGAGTGGACATGTTAACATCCCTGACTGACCATGTTAACATCCCTGAGTGGAAATGTTAACATCCCTGAGTGGACATGTTAACATCCCTGACTGACCATGTTAACATCCCTGACTGACCATGTTAACATCCCTGAGTGGAAATGTTAACATCCCTGAGGGGACATGTTAACATCTCTGACTGACCATGTTAACATCCCTGAGTGGACATGTTAACATCCCTGAGTGGACATGTTAACATCCCTGACTGACCATGTTAACATCCCTGACTGACCATGTTAACATCCCTGAGGGGACATGTTAACATCCCTGAGTGGACATGTTAACATCCCTGAGTGGACATGTTAACATCCCTGACTGACCATGTTAACATCCCTGACTGACCATGTTAACATCCCTGACTGACCATGTTAACATCCCTGAGTGGACGTGTTAACATCCCTGAGGGGACGTGTTAACATCCCTGACTGACCATGTTAACATCCCTGACTGACCATGTTAATATCCCTGAGGGGACATGTTAACATCCCTGAGGGGACATGTTAACATCCCTGAGTGGACATGTTAACATCCCTGACTGACCATGTTAACATCCCTGACTGACCATGTTAACATCCCTGACTGACCATGTTAACATCCCTGAGGGGACATGTTAACATCCCTGAGTGGACATGTTAACATCCCTGAGGGGACATGTTAACATCCCTGACTGACCATGTTAACATCCCTGAGGGGACATGTTAACATCCCTGACTGACCATGTTAACATCCCTGAGTGGACATACTAACATCCCTGAGAGGACATGTTAACATCCCTGACTGACCATCTTAACATCCCTGAGTGGACGTGTTAACATCCCTGAGGGGACGTGTTAACATCCCTGACTGACCATGTTAACATCCCTGACTGACCATGTTAATATCCCTGAGGGGACATGTTAACATCCCTGAGGGGACATGTTAACATCCCTGACTGACCATGTTAACATCCCTGAGTGGACATGTTAACATCCCTGAGGGGACATGTTAACATCCCTGACTGACCATGTTAACATCCCTGACTGACCATGTTAACATCCCTGAGTGGACATGTTAACATCCCTGAGGGGACATGTTAACATCCCTGAGGGGACATGTTAACATCCCTGACTGACCATGTTAACATCCCTGAGGGGACATGTTAACATCCCTGAGTGGACATACTATATGTTTCTACAGACAGGAATGAAAGTACATTAATCAAGGTGCTTGGCATATCAGTGGAAAACACACACCTAGAGTACACACACACACACACACACACACACACACACACACACACACACACACACACACACACACACACACACACACACCTGTTGATTTACACACACTGTACTGTACAGCTCGGGGGAGTTCAGCACACTGACACTGGACACAAGGACATTGACAGCTGTTCTATAGGGTTACCATGGCAATGAACCACAAACAGAACACCCATATTACCAAAGTAGAAAATTCTCAACACACACACGCACACGCACGACACACACACACACACACACACACACACACACACACACACAACGAGAACAAACAAATCTTCTCTAGTGAGGGCGAACCACAAACAGAACACCCATATTACCAAAGTAGAAAATTCTCAAAACACACACACACACACACACACACACACACACACACACACACACACACACACACACACACACACACACATAACGAGAACAAATCTTCTCTAGTGAGGGTGAAACACAGCAAGGTTTTTTGCCAGGGGATGAACAATATCCCAGGGATCCAACTGCCACCGACACCAGCGAGTTCTTAACAGCAGCTACAGAAGACTACAGCAGCCATCAGCCAGACATCATACATAGCACGTCTACAACAACACCCAGCTGGCATCCACTGGGCATACCAATATCATTCCAATGGCAGAGTAGGCACGGTCAATTGGGTTTCAGGCCAAGCGGATGTTACAACTCAAACAATTGTCCAAAGCATAGAAAAACAAAATGTATATGGGACAAATATATCTACATATAATCATATGAACACCTCTAATGATAATGCTATAGTTATAGTTATGTAAAAAATGATCAAATATGCACAGCATTATAATCCGTCCCATACAACAACAACTGCTCCCCGGGCGCCGATGACATGGACGTCGATTAAGTCAGCCCCCCACACCTCTCTGATTCTCTATAACCTTTGCCCTTCCCTATAACCTTGTCAAACACTGATTAAACCAATAGGATGGACATCAGCTCCCCTCCATCTTATTCCATGTTGCATCATGTTTCCAATGGTTAACGTAAACACACACGCACACACACACACACACCTACCTGTAGGTAGAGTCTTACCTGTAGGCCATGCCGGTCTGGTTCATCACAGTGTCCTGTAGTGACAGAGTGTGGACATTGAGAAACTCCTCCAGCTGTTTGACATCCAGAGGGGTATTAGCTCTCAGCCCACCCAACAGCATCAGAGGGGTGTAGGGTCTGGCCACAGGCCCCGCCGAACCCTGCTGACGTTTCCTCCCCTGGCATGCCGGTCTCCCTGGGCCCTTCTCCACTTGTTTGGAGGCTCCCTTCTGCTTTGGATTAGGGATGTCTGAACAGGTAGCTTTGTACAGGTACATCTCTTTTCTCAACCGGTTTCCTTCCCTTTTTCTCTCTTTATAAGTTTCTCCCTTCTTCTGTCCGTCTCTCTCACACACATGTACACCCAGTGGAGTCCCAGACAGGCCCCTCAGCAGGCAGACCACATGGTGTGTCTGTGTGTGTGTTATAAATGTCTCAATTTACAAATAGAAAGATTAAAGTTTATCGTCCAGTGTGTACTCTGTCAAGCATCCATAAGAAAGACGTTCCAGTTAAATCTCCATATTTGGAAAGAACACAAAGATCCGAAAAAAAAATCTCCAATACAAGACATAATATAACACTATCTAATAATTTACAGTTTTACGTTACAGTGTACATACTATGGTATAATACTATCCCAGGTCCTGGTCTGAGGCTTATCTGAAGAGCCAGTATAATACTATCCCAGGTCCTGGTCTGAGGCTTATCTGAAGAGCCAGTATAATACTATCCCAGGTCCTGGTCTGAGGCTTGTCTGAAGAGCCAGTATAATACTATCCCAGGTCCTGGTCTGAGGCTTGTCTGAAGAGCCAGTATAATACTATACCCAGGTTCCTGGTCTGAAGAGCCAGTTTCCATCTGTCAGTAAAGAAAAAGTCCTGCATGAAAAGACTTTCTGATACTCCAGCACATAAAGAATATTCCTGCTTAGGATCTGTCACATATGTCTGAACATTCCCCCCCCCCCCCCCCCCCCCCCCCCCCCCCCCCCCCCCCCCCCACACACACACACACACACACACACACACACACACACACACACACACACACATTCCCCTGTGCTCTAACAACTCACTTTGGTTTTGCTCTCTAATAAATGGCATGGGAATCTGGGACAGTTTCCCTCCCTCCCTTTTCCTCTTTCCCTACCTCCCTCACCAACCCTTTATAACCCACGCTTGTTCTCTACCATTCCCCCATCGCTCTCTCCTGCTCCCTCACTCTCCCTCATTCTTTCCTGCTCCCTCCCTCCATCCCTCTCCCTCTCCCTCATTCTCTCTCTCTCTCATTTTCTCCTACTCTCCCTCTCCCTCATGATCTCTTCTTCTCCCTCCCTCCCGCCCTCCCTCCCTCCCTCCCTCCCTCCCGCCCTCCCTCCCTCCCTCCTCCTTCCATCTCCCTCTCCTTCATTCTCTCTCTCCCTGTCTCATTCTCTCCTGATCTCTTCATCTCCCTCCCTAATTCTCTCCCTCCCTCATTCTCTCCTTCCCTCTCCCTCTCCTTCATTTTCTCTCTCCCTGTCTCATTCTCTCCTGCTCCCTCCCTCCCTCTCTCCTGATCCCTCCCTCCCCTCTCTCATTCCCTCCCTCCCCTCTCTCATTCCCTCCCTCCCCTCTCTCATTCTCTCTCTCCTTCCCTCATTCTCTCCTGCTCCCTCCCCCTCCCTCCATCATTCTCTTCCTCTCCCACTCATTCTCTTTCTAACTTCTCTCTCGAGCCGGTCTCTCTCTTCATGTCCCTTCCTATCCTCTCTCAATCTCTCCCCACGTTCCTCCCTCATCAAGCATGGCAAGGTTCTGTGCCCTCTAACCTCTGCCAAGTCTGAGAGACAAACTGAATTCCTGTATTGTCACTCACTGGATTGTGGGAATGAGGGGGAATGGCAATTATCCTTTTCAACATGATTGGCAACCACTGTACTGAGCCCACACACTCGCACACACAAACACACAGGATGGATTGCCACTCTAACTCTCCCACACCCTGAGTTTTCAGCAGTAGATCACTGTGATGCCTATCAACAGGCCTTGTACAAACCCTACTGTTCCCCGAATACACAACTATCATGGAGACGAACCAGAATGTCAGATGAGGTTTCGTAATGATGGAGATTGTGCGATATTGAAAAATACTCTGTAAAACACACACACACACACATCAATGACAGGTGGTGATGATGTGTAGAGGATTGTCCACTAAGTGGAGAAGGGATTGGGTTGCTGCTATCCACTAGGACAGCCCACTGAGTGACAACAGACTGACAGGCTGTTTCAACTCAGCAAAACAAACTCCTAGCAATCACCCTGCAGCTTAAAACAGATAACCCATCATTCTTCCTACAGAATATAATATAATAAAAAATAATATAATAAAATAAACAGAATAGACAAAAATATGATCAACTATAATATAATAAAATATAATATAAAAAATATATTAAAATAGAATAGACTGAGATCATTAAGTTCCACAAATGTTGTTTATCTTTCTTCTCCTCTCTCTCTCTTTTTCTTTTTTTAAGAGCCCACGTTGAGAGCAGTTGCATACCGCTCAGTACTGGGACGGGTGAGTCATGTACAAGAATACCTCAAGAGGGGGAGGGAAAGGGGGAGCGAGAGGGAGGTAGGGGGACACCAATAAGCACTGGAATCTGCCCTCATGAGAGGCGAGGGGAAGGAACTGATCACACCCCTCTGTTCCTCTTACACCCACACAATCTCTCTCTTCCTCTCCCTCTCCCTATATCCCCTCCATCTATATCCCCTCTCTCATCTTCCTCTCCCCTCCATCTATATCCCTTCCATCTATATCCCCTCTCTCATCTTCCTCTCCCCTCCATCTATATCCCCTCCATCTATATCCCCTCCCTCCCCCCTATATCCCCTCTCCCTATATCCCCTCCATCTACCCCTCCATCCCCTCTCCCTATATCCCCTCCATCTATATCCCCTCTCCCTATATCCCCTCCATCTATATCCCCTCTCCCTATATCCCCTCCATCTATATCCCCTCTCCCTATATCCCCTCCATCTATATCCCCTCTCCCTATATCCCCTCCATCTATATCCCCTCTCCCTATATCCCCTCTATCTATATCCCCTCTCCCTATATCCCCTCTATCTATATCCCCTCCATCTATATCCCCTCCCACTCCCTATATCCCCTCCATCTATATCCCCGCTCTCTCCCCTCTCCCCTCCATCTATATCCCCTCTCTCACTGCCTCTCCCCTCCATCTATACCCTCCCCCCTCTCCCTATATCCCCTCCATCTATATCCCCTCCCTCCCTATATCCCCTCCATCTATATCCCCTCCCCCTCTATCCCCTGATCTATATCCCCTCTCTCATCTCCCTCTATCCCCTCCATCTATATCCCCGCTCTCATCTCCCTCTCCCCTCCATCTATATCCCCTCTCTCATCTGCCTCTCCCCTCCATCTATATCCCTTCCCTCTTCCTCTCCCTCTATCCCCTCGATCTATATCCCCTCCCTCTTCCTATATCACCTCCATCTATATCCCCTCCCCCTCTATCCCCATGATCTATATCCCCTCTCTCATCTCCCTCTCCCCTCCAACTATATCCCCTCTCTCATCTCTCTCTCCCCTCCATCTATATCCCCTCCCTCTTCCTCTCCCTCTCCAGTCTACCTATATCCCCTCTATCTTCCTCTCCCTCCCCTCAACCTATATCCCCTCTCTCATCTCCCCTCTCATCTCCCTCTCCCCTCCATCTATATCCCCGCCCTCTCCCTATATCCCCTCTACCTATATCCCTCTCTCTCTCATCTCCCCTCTCTCTATATCCCCTCCCTCTCTCTATATCCCTTCTACCTATATCCCCTCTCTCTCATCTCCCTCTCCCCTCCATCTATATCCCCTCCCTCTCCCTATATTCCCTCCATCTATATCCCCTCTCTCTCATCTCCCTCTCCCCTCTACCTATATCCCCTCTCTCTCATCTCCCATCGACCTATATCTCCTCTCTCTCCTCTCTCTCTCTACCTATATCCCTCTCTCTCATCTCCCCCTCTCTCTACCAATATCCCCTCTCTTGCCTCCCCCTCTCTCTACCAATATCCCCTCTCTTGCCTCCCTCTCTCTCTACCAATATCCCCTCTCTTGCCTCCCTCTCTCTACCAATATCCCCTCTCTTGCCTCCCTCTCTCTCTACCAATATCCCCTCTCTTGCCTCCCTCTCTCTCTACCAATATCCCCTCTCTTGCCTCCCTCTCTCTCTACCAATATCCCCCCTCTCTCTCTCTATCTCTCTCTCGCTCAGTCCCCCTCCCTGGTCTCTCACCTCCATCTCTCCCCCCTCCCTGGTCTCTCCCTCTCCCTGGTCTCTCCCCTCTCTCTCTCACTCCCCCACCCATGTTTCCCTCTTCCCTAGCCTCTCTCTCTCAGTCCCCCTCCCATGTTTCTCTCTTCCCTAGCCTCTCTCCCTCACTCCCTCTCCCATGTTTCTCTCTTCCCTAGCCTCTCTCCCTCACCCCCTCCCATGTTTCTCTCTTCCCTAGCCTCTCTCCCTCACCCCCTCCCATGTTTCTCTCTTCCCTAGCCTCTCTGTAATTATTTTCCATAGCTGACAATGAACTGGGGTTGCAGTAGTGATAATGATCGGTATAGGCCTCTGGGACTGTTCTTATTTAAGAGGAGTGGACTGGCCTATATGGCAGAGTTCTCTCTAATCCTTTATACTAAGTCAGTGTTTTTCTTTAACGGGCTAAAGCAGTGGTCACCAACCGTGGTTCTGAATACTGATCCAAGAGGATGCTAAAACAGCTTCCACCATTTTATCACAAACTTCATCTAGAGATGCAACTTTGAAGTGAGCATAGAGTAAATGAAAAGAAGAAACTGTAACTGGGTTAACCCTGGAGAAAAGCTCACAAGAAAAGCTTCAGAAAACTGTGGATGAACAAAAAGACATCATTATGGGGCTTTGCTGAAAGATGAAATGGGATGGAGGACTTCAGTCCACATTCAAATCGCTGTTTTCATAAATTTACCAGGAAAACTGTGGAACAACCAGAATGGAAGAATTCCTGGAAAAGCGAATACCACAACTACACAGGCTTCCATAATTGAACGAGCAGAAAGAATGATGCCGTCCTGATGTCATCAGAGTGTGCAGCTGAACACTGTACGCTGGAAACACTTGATTTGTTATTGTTGACTAAAACATAACCAACGTAAATACAGAACTTGTTTTTGCATGGATTCTGGCGAGGCGGTTAGCTTTTAACAGCTAGGATCGCTATTTCCCGCTTAACAGAGCCAATGAGGTAAGGAAGTTAGCCCCAGATGAGTTTTCCATTGGAGCCCTCTTTGTCTGGAGAAGTAAATTAACGTTTCCAGCGCTGTATCTACTGCGCTTTGTTTCGGGACAAACTGGATCACTAAGAATTCCAATGCTGCAATTGTTTTCTTGCCGAGGATTATAGGCTTGAGGTGGCTTCCTTGATCATGCAGGATTCCAGCCTACATAGGAAACTGGGGAAAACACAGAGTGGAATGTTAACCTTTTCTATGCCGGTGGCTGGACGGCATTCACGCATGTTGGATGCATCTCCTCCTTGTCGTTTGTCATTATCCGATTGGCCGGTGTTGCCCGGAATTTGTTCTGCCTCTCCTCCCCTATCTGATAGCGCAGTCAAAGGAACACAGCAAGAGGAGCATGGCAATCAATGATGGTCGCATGTCACGAGCCATGGAAGCTGAAGACAACGGCATCACACAAAGCAGTCTACAGTCCCAACGAGAGGCCCAGAGCAGCAACTATTTTCGCAGCCCTGGAGCCTGATCTTCCTGCACCTTCGTTGTTAGGGGTACATGTTCCTAATCCTTCCCTTACGATTTCGAAGTCGACAACCTTAAGTCCCTGCTCTATATCGAGCGGGGCTTCTCCATCTGTCGGAGGCCTGCACCAGGCACCAGGAGCTACGGGCTCAATTTATCCTGCCACTCGCCCGTCCATAAAGGTCTCTCCGAATCCTATAAAGAAGTTGGAGTGGGTGGATTTCCTCGTCCTTCTCACCAGCCGGGATTTTTGGCAGCTCCATGGTATGAAATGTGACTGTTTTTGCATCAGGAACGATGTCCTATCCCGGAGCTTGAATAAATTACATTACTAAGCAGCTCCAGGACGTGGAAATTGATTATATCGTAATCCATGTGGGTTTTAATGACATCATGAAGGGCAGCTCTGAATAGTTGAAACAGGGTTTTAAAGCGCTGATTGACTCTCTGCTTGACACTAATAAAACACCAATCATATCTGGCCCTGTGCCCTCTCTGAATCGTGGCATTGAACTCTTAAGCAGGATTCTTTCTCTTCACAACTGGCAACGTGATTATTTCAGCTCAATGGGTGTTACTTTTGTTAACAATTTCAATACATTTAGGAAACAAAAATGTTTTATAAGAAGGATGGGATCCACCCAAATAATTTCAGTTTCTCGATCCTTTCACAGCATTATAAGGCTGCGTTGAGACAATGACTTGTCAATGACCCAAACCCAGCTAAGTCAATCCCTACCATTGTGTCGCTGTGTTGTCATAATGCTTCAGCAAATGTACATTACCCCAGGGTCGTTGGAAGACACAATGTAAGTAACCTAATTGTTGTACCTCTAACTGCCCTGAATAACTCTGCTGATCCTACAGCTATTGTATACAGTAATCATGTGCCCACGAACCCGATTTATACTGTTAGCACTGAGGCGGTGTGCCCTAGGAGGAAGTCCACTGTGTGCAGCTCACCCTGCACTAACATAAATACCATGAGCATATCTACTTCTGCTAAGCTTCCCAGTAAAGGAATGAAAACTAGCAAGCGTCCCAGAAAAGTGCTCAAAATTGCCCAAGTTAACATATGTAGCTTAAGAAACAAGGTTCATGAAATCAATAATTTGCTAGTAACAGATGACATTCATATTCTGACCATCTCTGAAACTCATTTAGAGAATACAGTGGCACTCACTTAGATAATTTTGATGATACAGTGATAGCAATACAAGGTTATAACATTTACAGAAAATACAAAATGCCAATGGTGGATGTGTTTCTGTTTATATTCAGAACCACCTTCTTGTAAAACTTAGAGAGGATCTCATGTTAAATACTGTTGAAGTAATATGGCTACAGGTTCATCTGCCTCACCTAAAGCCCATTCTTATGGGAAGCTGCTATACACCACCAAGTGTTAACAGTCTGGATAACGTGTGAAATTCTTGATAATTTGACATCAACAGAGAGGTATATTTTCTGTGTGATTTAAATATTTACTGGCTTTCATCAAGCTGCCCACTCAAGAAAAAGCTTCAAAATGTAACCAGTGCCTGGAACCTGGTTCAGGTCATCAGTCTACCTACCAGGGTTGTTACAAACAGCACAGGAAGGAAATCATCAACATGTATTGATCACATCTTTAATGCTGCAGAAATGTGCTTGAAAGCAGTATCTAGATCCATCAGATGTAGTGATCACAATATAGTAGCCATATCTAGGAAAACCAAAGGAAAACCAAAGCTGGGCCTAATACAGTGTATGAGGGGTCAAAAAATAAGTTTTGTAGTGATTCCTATGTTGTTGATGTAAAGAATATTTGTTGGTTCATGGTGTGTAATGAGGAGGAAACGTATGCTGCAATTGACACATTTATGAAATTGCTTATTCCAGTTACTAATAAGCATGCAACCATTAAGAAAATGACCATAAAAACAGTTAAATCCCTGTGGATTGATGAGGAATTTAAAAATGGTATGGTTGAGAGGGATGAGGTTAAAGGAATGGCAAATAGGTCTGGCAGCACAACCGATTGGAAAACACATTGCAGATTGAGAAATCATGTGACTAAACTGAATAAAAAGAACAAGAAACTACACTATGAAATGCCATTTTGGAAAAAAAGACAAACTCAGCTCCATCATTCACTGAATCAGATGGCTCGTTCATCACAAAACCAACTGATATTGACAACAAGTTTCATGATTTATTCATTGGCAAGATTAGTAAATTTAGGCATGACATGCCAGCAACAAACGCTGACGCTACACATCCAAGTAAATCTAACGAAATTATGCAAGACAAGCATTTGAATTCCGTAAAGTGAGTATGGAAGAGGTGAAAAAAATATTGTTGTCTATCAACAATGATAAACCACCGGGGTCTGACAACTTGGATGGAAAATTACTGAGGGTAATAGCGGACGATAGAAAGTGTGTGCCCTCAGGCCTGGGGGGAAGCTAAAGTCATTCAGCTACCTAAGAATAGTAAAGCCCCCTTTACTGGCTCAAATAGCCAGCCAATTAGCCTGTTACCAACCCTTTATAAACTTTTGGAAAAAATTGTGTTGGACCAGATACAATGTTATATTGCAGTAAACAAATTGACAACAGACTTTCAGCACACTTATAGGGAAGGACATTCAACGAGCACAGCACTTACACAAACAACTGATGATTGGCTGAGAAAAATGTATGATAAGAATATTGTGGGAGCTGTTTTATTAGACTTCAGTGCGGCTTTTGACATAATCGATCATAGTAAACTGCTGGAAAAACGTATGTGTTATGGCTTAAGGCAGAGTAGCCGCTGCCTTGGCAGGAACTAATGGGGATTCACAATAAACCCCAGGAAGAGTAGCCGCTGCCTTGACAGGAACTAATGGGGATCCATAATAAACCCCAGGAAGAGTAGCCGCTGCCTTGGCAGGAACTAATGGGGATCCACAATAAACACCAGGAAGAGTAGCTGCTGCCTTGGCAGGAACTAATGGGGATCCACAATAAACCCCAGGAAGAGTAGCCGCTGCCTTGACAGGAAGTAATGGGGATCCACAATAAACCCCAGGAAGAGTAGCCGCTGCCTTGACAGGAACTAATGGGGATCCACAATAAACCCCAGGAAGAGTAGCCGCTGCCTTGGCAGGAACTAATGGGGATCCACAATAAACCCCAGGAAGAGTAGCTGCTGCCTTGGCAGGAACTAATGGGATCCATAATAAACCCCAGGAAGAGTAGCTGCTGCCTTGGCACGAACTAATGGGGATCCATAATAAATCCCAGGAAGAGTAGCTGCTGCCTTGGCAGGAACTAATGGGGATCCATAATAAACCCCAGGAAGAGTAGCCGCTGCCTTGACAGGAACTAATGGGGATCCACAATAAACCCCAGGAAGAGTAGCCGCTGCCTTGGCAGGAACTAATGGGGATCCACAATAAACCCCAGGAAGAGTAGCCGCTGCCTTGACAGGAACTAATGGGGATCCACAATAAACCCCAGGAAGAGTAGCCGCTGCCTTGACAGGAACTAATGGGGATCCACAATAAACCCCAGGAAGAGTAGCCGCTGCCTTGGCAGGAACTAATGGGGATCCACAATAAACCCCAGGAAGAGTAGCCGCTGCCTTGACAGGAACTAATGGGGATCCACAATAAACCCCAGGAAGAGTAGCCGCTGCCTTGGCAGGAACTAATGGGGATCCACAATAAACCCCAGGAAGAGTAGCTGCTGCCTTGGCAGGAACTAATGGGATCCATAATAAACCCCAGGAAGAGTAGCTGCTGCCTTGGCACGAACTAATGGGGATCCATAATAAACCCCAGGAAGAGTAGCTGCTGCCTTGGCAGGAACTAATGGGGATCCATAATAAACCCCAGGAAGAGTAGCCGCTGCCTTGACAGGAACTAATGGGGATCCACAATAAACCCCAGGAAGAGTAGCTGCTGCCTTGGCAGTAACTAATGGGGATCCACAATAAACCCCAGGAAGAGTAGCCGCTGCCTTGACAGGAACTAATGGGGATCCATAATAAATACAGATACATCGGCCTGAGAGGGGACACGAGCAGGAAATCAAGGGGCATCATCAAACTATAGGGACAAAGATAAAGTTGTGTGACTGGCCATCCGAGCTAGAAAAGGTTGGGAGTCTGATGTATGAGGACCATCGGCTCTACATCGAACTATAGGGACAAAGATAAAGTTGTGTGACTGGCCATCCGAGCTAGAAAAGGTTGGGAGTCGGATGTATGAGGACCATCGGCTCTACATCAACGCCACCACGAACAGACACTTCTACAAGAAATGCAAAGAATTCAAACCCATGAAGAAAAAGCTATGGGAAAAACAAATCCCGTACTCTTCTTTGGTGTACCCCGCACAACTAAGAGTCAAATGGAAGGAAAGAGACATCACACTGAAATCAACTTCCTGATTCCTGGATAACCTGGACAAGGAGAACTGTGGAAATGGCAAGGAATGAAATGCAGCCTATAGAACAACCTCTCATCAGACGATGTGAGACAAATGGGGCACTGGACTATTGAACTGTTTAGGCTACTGAAATGAGGTGAACGATGGACTATTACACCTCACCACATCAAAGACACAAAAGAGAAAGGTATTTGTTGTTAATTAATAAATTGGTAGGCTATAGCCATGATACATTTGTTTAAGTTATGAACTGACAAGTGAACAAGACACCATGATGATTGGTATGATCTGGACAATTATTTTGGAATGCTCCCCAGACGATAGACTATAAAATCCCTATACATGTTATTTTGTCCGAATTAATGGGGAAATTGATACAGTGCCTTCATTAAGTATTCATACAAATGGAAAGAAAAAAAATTAAAGGAACCCTATTACATTATGCTGTTGTCCTGTGCCAAACTGACACATTATGCTGTTGTCCTGTGCCAAACCGACACATTATGCAGTGGTCCTGTGCTAAACTGACACATTATGCTGTGGTCCTGTGCCAAACTGACACATTATGCTGTTGTCCTGTGCCAAACCGACACATTATGCAGTGGTCCTGTGCCAAACCGACACATTATGCTGTGGTCCTGTGCCAAACTGACACATTATGCTGTGGTCCTGTGCCAAACCGACACATTATGCTGTTGTCCTGTGCCAAACCGAGACATTATGCTGTTGTCCTGTGCCAAACTGACACATTATGCTGTTGTCCTGTGCCAAACTGACACATTATGCTGTTGTCCTGTGCCAAACTGACACATTATGCTGTTGTCCTGTGCCAAACCGACACATTATGCTGTTGTCCTGTGCCAAACTGACACATTATGCTGTTGTCCTGTGCCAAACTGACACATTATGCTGTTGTCCTGTGCCAAACCGACACATTATGCTGTGGTCCTGTGCCAAACTGACACATTATGCTGTTGTCCTGTGCCAAACCGACACATTATGCTGTTGTCCTGTGCCAAACTGACACATTATGCTGTTTTCCTGTGCCAAACCGACACATTATGCTGTTGTCCTGTGCCAAACTGACACATTATGCTGTTGTCCTGTGCCAAACTGACACATTATGCTGTTGTCCTGTGCCAAACTGACACATTATGCTGTTGTCCTGTGCCAAACCGACACATTATGCTGTTGTCCTGTGCCAAACTGACACATTATGCTGTTGTCCTGTGCCAAACTGACACATTATGCTGTTGTCCTGTGCCAAACCGACACATTATGCAGTGGTCCTGTGCCAAACTGACACATTATGCAGTGGTCCTGTGCCAAACTGACACAATTGTAGGATAATGTCTGTGTTATCATATCATTGTGTCTAGGAATTTATATCCATCCATGAACCACGATTATGTCTGTACGGAAATGTAAATATTGGTGACCAATATCAAGTAGAATTTTGTAACGTAGATCTAATTGCTGCAAAACATGTATAGCTATTAATTGGAAAGCATTCTGCTAACCATCAATAACGAACTGGACTATGGAGTTACATTCGATTCTGTGTTTTATCAAATTAAGCAAAAAAACCACATCTGATAAAAATCTGGAAATCTTACATTGACCATCTTGAGGAACGTGACATTTCCCAACAGACATAATTGTGTTTGAATTTGATATGTACAGTGCCTTCAGAAAGTATTCACACCCCTTGACTGTTTCCACATCTTGTTACAGCCTGGATTTAAAATGGATTAAATGTAGATGTTTTGTCACTGGCCTACCCACAATACCCCATAATGTCAACGTGGAATTATGTATTTAAAAAAAATATATCAAATTATGGGTATGTTTGTAATTGTTAAGGACTGGGGAGTTTTAAAACAATTTAAGGAATGAAGCTAAGCACAGGAAAAGTCCTAGAAAACCTGGTTCAGTCTGCTTTCCACCAGACACTGGGAGATTAATTTACCTTTCAGCAGGACAATAACCTAAAACACAAAACCAAATCTACATTGGAGTTTCTTACCAAGAAGTCAGTGAATGTTTCTGAGTGGCCGAGTTAAAGTTTATATTTAAGTCTCTGGCAAAACCTGCAATTGGTTGTCTTGCAATGATCAACAACAAATATGACAGAGCTTGAAGCATTTTTAAAAGACAAAATGGGCAAATGTTTCACAATCTAGGTGTGGAAAGCTCTTCAAGACTTACCTAGAAATACTCACATCTGAAATAGCAGCCAAAGGTGATTCTAACATGTATTGACTCAGGGGTGTGACTACTTACGTAAATTAGATATTTCTATATTGTGTGTAGATGGTTGAGATTTGATTTATATTTAATAATTGTTTTAATAAGTCAAGGGATATGAATACATAGGAAATGTATATGTGTATTGAAAAAGGAGGCTACTGTGTGTTTTTCAGTGTTCATGGACAGGTGTGGGCATGTTGTGGTGGTTATCGGGTGGTTGTGGTGGTTGTGGTGTGTATCGGGTGGTTGTGGTGTGTATCGGGTGGTTGTGGTGTGTATCGGGTGGTTGTGGTGTGTATCGGGTGGTTGTGGTGTGTATCGGGTGGTTGTGGTGTGTATCGGGTGGTTGTGGTGTGTATCGGGTGGTTGTGGTGCGTATCGGGTGGTTGTGGTGCGTATCGGGTGGTTGTGGTGGCGTATCGGGTGGTTGTGGTGTTTCTGTTTGTTTGCGTTCATAAATAATTAAAAATATCAGAGGAAAGGAGGTACAGAATATTCATCAGAAGTTTGGAGTCTGACAGCGGTGGTAGGAGACTCAGAAAGGTTGGCTGGCAGAGAACAGGGGGGGGGAGGTGTGTGTGTGTGTGTGAGTGTGTGTGTGGTGTGTGTGTGTGTGTGTGTGTGTGTGTGTGTGTGTGTGTGTGTGTGTGTGTGTGTGTGTGTGTGTGTGTGTGCATGGCTCTGAGGGGAAGATTAACAGAGAGACAGTTGGAGAGGTATTGGTTGCTCCAGTGTTTCTAGGTCAGTCTAAATGGTTAGTAGTCATGTAATAATGCCTCTGGCAGGAAGTAGACCTACAGTCCCACTAGTCCCACCACAGACAATAGTAACACAATGCAATTACACCTCTTTAACCCAAATCATTGCTATGAAAAAGAAAAACATTAGGCTAATCTAAGCCATGCATTCTAATCCAGCCCACACCATTCTACTCAGGTGTTGCAACAAAAAAGAAAGTTTCATGTCCTTTTACTGTTGAAAAATTCAAATGTTTTGAGTCTCTTCTTACTAAATGGACCATAAAGGCTTTAATGGCTCTAAATGTAAATAAACATTGTGTTGTGCCTGTGGTCTGGCGGTTGACTGACTGGCGAAGGTCATGTGTTGAGCTTGTGTTACTGTGACAGACCACACATGCTGTCTCTAAATCAGCCTCCCATTGTTCTCCTAGTTTCTCAGAAACACACACATATGCAAGTACACACACACACACACACACACACACACACACACACACACACACACACACACACACACACACACACACACACACACACACACACACTTTGCTATCCTGCTGCACCTATCAATCAAAACATGGATGGCCCAATAAATAAAAAGGATCACAGTGAGATATTAGTTAAATATGTCTGTACCATCAGGAACAGAGAGGTATCAGTTAAATATGTCTGACAACACATCACACTCAAACTATCTGTGCATTGTTACATATATATATAGTATGTGTGTGTGTGTGTTAGTATATAGAGACATGTTAATGTAACTCAACTGCCTTGCATTATGTCTGGGTACAGTGAAGCCCTCTCTCAACCTTGTAGAAACGCAATGTGTTCACTTTCAGAAAACATGGTTGTCCGGTTCAGTGCAGCCTGTCCTATCTATCTATCTATCTATCTATCTATCTATCTATCTATCTATCTATCTATCTATCTATCTATCTATCTATCTATCTATCTATCATTTTTTCTTTTTTTCTTTTCTCTTTTCTCTTTATTCTTTCCATTCTCTTTCTTTTCTTATTTTCTTCCTTTCTTTCTTTCTTTCTTTCTTTCTTTCTTTCTTTCTTTCTTTCTTTCTTTCTTTCTTTCTTTCTTTCTTTCTTTCTTTCTTTCCGGAGTCAAATCAACCTTGTCTGTTCTCTCCTTTGTCTTGTACCATTACAGACTGAAACACAGTTAACTGGCCAGCAGGGAGTTAGGGGAGAGATTGAGAGAGGATGAGAAGGAAGATTTCCAGACTGAATGGTTGGAATGGGCCTAAATGGGATTTCCTCTCTTTCTCTTCCCTTCTCTCCATCTCTTCTGCTTAATTCATGTCTTCTTCGTCTTTGAGCTGTTCTCCATGTGAAGGGACTCAGTTGGATTAGGGATTCACTGCCACTCAAAAGACAATGTCCTTGACCAGATAATGTCAGCTCTGTTTGACATAGCTGTATTTGACAACAGTATATTTTCAGCAACTGATGTATTTCTCCTTTTGTCTCCACAATGACAACCACACGATATCCACCCCTGAGATGTCCACCCCAGAGATGTCCACCCCAGAGATGTCCACCCCAGAGATGTACAGCTCAGAGATGTCCACCCCAGAAATGTCCACCCCTGAGATGTCCACCCCTGAGATGTCCACCCCTGAGATGTCCACCCCTGAGATGTCCACCCCTGAGATGTCTACCCCTGAGATGTCTACCCTGAGATGTCTACCCTGAGATGTCCAGCCTGAGATGTCTAGCCTGAGTCTGGTGTTAAAACAGCAGCATTACCACATGGCTGAGATAGATAGAAAGAAAACCTTTGGCTTGCACAGTGTGTGTGGTGTGTGTGTGTGTGTGTGTGTGTGTGGTGTGTGTGTGTGTGTGTGTGTGTGTGTGTGTGTGTGTGTGTGTGTGTGTGTGTGACAGAGGAAGGTAGAACAGGGACCATCTAGCGGACTCAGTATAGCACCTGGGTATGAAACTGGACTATCCAAACTTCTCCCCCTAACCCCCCCCAAACTCAAAGTCACATGCATGCTGCTCACTGGCAAGGCATGGCCATTATGTAGGCCGCAGTGAGCCCTTTAACAGACCACATATCTCAGTCACTCACCTGTACAGCATGCCTGTCTTTTGAGCCACAGAATCCCCCCTTGCAAGTCCACACATCTTCAGATACCAGTGGGTCTCCATCTCTCTAATCAGTGCTGCCTTGCTTCTTTGTGGTGCTGCAGCCTGCTGGCCTGGGGTGGAACTGCGTTTATCCTTACTGCCGTCCTGAGCGTTACAGTGGCCTCTGCTCCCGCTCAGCGACGCTACAGAGTGTTTTCTGTGTCCTGGGGGACCGTTGTGACCTCCCACCCCTCCTCCACTGCTGCGGGCTGCAAGCATGACTTCACCTCTCACACACCCCAATCCAGAGAAGGGTGAAAGGGCAGAGTTCAGAGGGTAAGGGTGTTTTAGGTTTCAGAGCTCTCGGTCTATTGAATAAGTGGTCAGTCCAGCTCCAGCAGCTTCAGGGTAGATAAATACTCCCTCGGTCTAACAGGTGGACTCACTCTCTTTTGACTCTCTCCCTCAATGTATAGTCGATCACTCATTCACCTTAGTCTTCTTCTCTCTTGAAGTCTGTCAGATCTCTTTTTTTCCCTCTCTCCCCACTCTCTCTCTTTCTCCTCCCTTATAGCCTCCTCCTATCTTCAGTCTGAAACTGGATCCTGAGCTCATCGTCTCGTCACTGGCCAGGGAGCCTGACATGCCAGGGTGTCGCTAACACACGCATGCACACGCGCACACACACGCACACGCACGTCTATAAGAGCTTTAGAGTTAAGGCAGTAAACAGTCAATATTTACATAATACAGTACCAGTCAAAAGTTTTGACACACCTGCTCATTCAAGGGTTTTTCTTTATTTTTTACTATTTTCTACATTGTAGAATAATAATGAAGACATCCAAACTATGAAGTAACAGATATGGAATCATGTAGTAACTAAAAAAGTGTTAAACAAACCAAAATATATTTCATATTTTAGATTCTTCAAAGTAGCCACACTTTTCCTTGATGACAGCTTTGCACACTCTTGGCATTCATTCACACAAGAGTGGGCAAATACGTCATTAAGGAAAAGGATGGCTACTTTAAAGAATCTAAAATCTAATTTCTATTTGATTAACACTTTTTTGGTTACTACATGACTCCATCTGTGTTATTTCATAGTTTGGATGTCTTCGCTATTATTCTACAGTGTAGAAAATATTTTTTTAAATAAAGAAAAACCCTTGAATGAGCAGGTGTGTCCAAACTACTGACTGGTATTGTATATATATACTGGACCAGCCTGTGTTAAATGTGTCCTCAGGTAACAAAAACAGAATATTGGAGAGGAACATCACACTCTCACTGTTCACTACAGCCAATTCCTCCCACTGTTCACTACAGCCAATTCCTCCCACTGTTCACTACAGCCAATTCCACTAACTCCCACTGTTCACTACAGCCAATTCCTCCCACTGTTCACTACAGCCAATTCCACTAACTCCCACTGTTCACTACAGCCAATTCCTCCCACTGTTCACTACAGCCAATTCCACTAACTCCCACTGTTCACTACAGCCAATTCCTCCCACTGTTCACTACAGCCAATTCCACTAACTCCCACTGTTCACTACAGCCAATTCCACTAACTCCCACTGTTCACTACAGCCAATTCCACTAACTCCCACTGTTCACTACAGCCAATTCCTCCCACTGTTCACTACAGCCAATTCCTCCCACTGTTCACTACAGCCAATTCCCCTCCCACTGTTCACTACAGCCAATTCCACTAACTCCCACTGTTCACTACAGCCAATTCCTCCCACTGTTCACTACAGCCAATTCCTCCCACTGTTCACTACAGCCAATTCCTCCCACTGTTCACTACAGCCAATTCCTCCCACTGTTCACTACAGCCAATTCCACTAACTCCCACTGTTCACTACAGCCAATTCCACTAACTCCCACTGTTCACTACAGCCAATTCCACTAACTCCCACTGTTCACTACAGCCAATTCCACTAACTCCCACTGTTCACTACAGCCAATTCCACTCACTCCCACTGTTCACAACAGCCAATTCCACACATTCCCACTGTTAACTTCAGCTAATTCCACACATTCTCACTGTTCACTACGGCCCATTCCACACACTCCCACTTTTCACTCCAGCTCATTCTACACACTCCCACTGTTCACTACAGCTAATTACACAGACTCCCTATGTTCACTATAGCCAATTCCTCCCACTCCCACTGTTCACTGCAGCCATTTCCACACACTGCCACTGTTCACTATAGCCAATTCCTCCCACTCCCACTGTTCACTACATCCAATTCCACACACTCCAGCTGTTCACCACAGCCATATCAACACAATTTCACTGTTCACTACATCCAATTCCACACACTCCAGCTGTTCACTACATCCAATTCCACACACTCCAGCTGTTCACCACAGCCATATCAACACAATTTCACTGTTCACTACAGCCAATTCCACACACTCCCACTGTTCACTACAGGTAATTTCACTCACCCCCACTGTTCACTACAGCCCATTCCACACAAAGTGTTCTTTCTTTCTCTCTCTCTCTGTCTGTCTGTCTGTCTGTCTGTCTGTCTGTCTGTCTGTCTGTCTGTCTGTCTGTCTGTCTGTCTGTCTGTCTGTCTGTCTGTCTGTCTGTCTGTCTGTCTGTCTGTCTGTGGTGCGTCTATGGCTCTCCCAAACTTTTACTTTAATGCCTTCACAGGAACTTTTTCTTTGCCTTCGACAGGAACTTTATTTCTCGCTTGAATGCACCAGAGAGCGGGACACAACAGCAGCAACCACTAACTCACAGAAACCTCTTACCTGAAGGTGAGGGGAAGGACTTCACCGCCACACTCGTTCAATCATGGTTTCTGCGCCCAGAGCAGGCATATGCAGAGTAAGGGAATATTCCAGTCACGTAGGTAAGAAGGGGGCGGATGGCATAGAACACACGCTTCTGTTACTAAGCAAAACATCAGACAAGGCGTCTTCTAATCAGGCAAGTTCAGACAAAGTCACTGCATTATGACAGGGAGAGAACGAGAGAGGAGGAGGGGTCATGATATACAAGATGTACATTAGAATATAAAACGGTTTTGAAGAAGTGCTGATATTAATGTACTGGGGCAAGGACAAGGTTTAAAGTGGTATCTACTGTCGATGTAAGCAAGTAGGATTTGGTCAAGCAGTCCCATAATCAACCCAAGCTCAAGCAAAGACAGGGACAGGTGGCACAGTAACTACAGCACAGCAGTTGGGATGAAATGCTGTAGCTTTAATGTCTAAACTCTAGGGACAAGGACAAGTTTTTATGTGGTATCTACTGTGGACGTGAAGAGTACTCTGGTTGGAGGGAGGGGGTCTCCACAATGGGGGAGGGGGTCTCCACATTGGGGGGAGGGGGTCTCCACATTGGGGGGAGGGGGTCTCCACAATGGGGGGAGGGGGTCTCCACAATGGGGGGAGGGGGTCTCCACATTGGGGGGAGGGGGTCTCCACAATGGGGGGGGGGGGTCTCCACAATGGAGGGAGGGGGTCTCCACAATGGAGGGAGGGGGTCTCCACAATGGGGGGGGGGGGGTCTCCACAATGGGGGGAAGGGGTCTCCACACTGAGAATGGCTTTAAATGTGTCCATAACCTTTAGGCAGTATCTATGAATATCCATAACCTTTAGGCAGTATCTATGAATATCCATAACCTTTAGGCAGTATCTATGAATATCCAGTATGAATACTGAGTTGATGAATTCTGAGTTAACCCAAACCGTGTCATCTCCTTCTGAGTAAAGGAGACACTCAGAGACTCTGGACAGATGAGTGATAGAGTCAACGCTAAATAACTGAACATGGTAATGACACCCTGGACAGAACGTGGACAGACCTGTGGGGACAGGACAAGGTAGGTAGGTAGGTAGGTGTCTGTGTGGTAGGTAGGTAGGTGTCTGTGTGTGTGTGTGTGTGTGTGTGTGTGTGTGTGTGTGTGTGTGTGTGTGTGTGTGTGTGTGTGTGTGTGTGTGTGTGTGTGTGTGTGTGTGTGTGTGTGTGTGTGTGTGTGTGTGTGTGTGAGAGATGGAGACACAGATATGGTAAAACTTTATGTGGATAGTCCACCATTAGATTATCTATCTACAGACTATCAGCGACATTTCAACTAACTATCTACTATCCCTAACCCTAAACATAACCCTTACCACCACCATAACCCTTATTCTAACCCCAACCTTAGCAAGCAGTTGCTTATACACAGACTGTTTGTTGATAGTATGACCATCTGTAGAGCATCTATAGGGACTATACGGACTATCCAAATAAAGTGGGACCAAATATTAAAAACATGGGACACTGGAGGAGACTGCAATCAATCAAGTCACCTAGACTGACCCCTGCTAATGCAGACAGACTGTCACTCTCTAGAAACAGACACTCTATACACAGAAACAAACACCATCTGACTCCTCATGTCCGTCACACTTTACAGCCTCAGACAGGCAACACAAACAAACATGAGAAGGACAGACAGACAGTCTACTCTGACTGAGTCGGGGGAAAAAACTAAGCTATAAGGACACACTGACGGCTAGGCAGAGCGAGAGAGACAGATAGACAGCATGACACTGACAGATAGACAGAGAGACAGCATGACACTGACAGAGAGACAGACAGCATGACACTGAAAGATAGACAGAGAGAGAGAGACAGATAGACAGCATGACACTGATAGATAGACAGAGAGACAGCATGACACTGACAGAGAGACAGAGCGAGAGAGACAGAGAGTGAGAGTGTGAGAGAGAGAGTGTGTGAGAGAGAGTGTGTGAGAGAGTGAGTGTTCACAAACAGACCCCACAGAGGCCCAGGACAACAACACAATTAGATCCAACCAAATCATGAGAAAATTAAAAGATAATTACTTGACATATTGGAAATAATTTACCAAACAGAGGAAACTAGAATGCTATTTGGCCCTAAACAGAGAATACACAGTGGCAGAATACCTGACCACTGTGACTAACCCAAAATTAAGGAGATCTTTGACTATGTACAGACTCAGTGAGCATAGCCTTGCTATTGAGAAAGGCCACCGTAGGCAGACCTGGCTCTCAAGGGAAGACAGGCTATGTGCACACTGCCCAGAAAATGAGGTGGAAACTGAGCTGCGCTTCCTAACCTCCTGCCTAATGTATGATCACAGGGACACATATTTATTATCTATTTCAGTTGCTTTTACAAACGTAAATGTGCCATGCCAATAAAGCCCTTATATTGGAGAGAGAGAGAGAGAGAGAGAGAGAGAGAGAGAGAGAGAGAGATTGATTACAAGGTCTGAGGTCATCTGCCTTTGGCCTAAAGAGCAGGAACCCAGACTTCATCAGAGAAATTTGAAATACATGCACTGTCATCCTACAAGAAACATTGAATAGAGGACACTGACCCACTGGTTACCCTCTAGGTTACAGAGAGCTGTTTGTCCCATTCACCAAACTACTAGGTGTGACACAGCAAACATTTGGTTTAGACCAGACCTAACCCACTATTAAATTAGTCAAAGCAGGAACATATTACAGAAAAAATAAATAATCATGTGTGCTATCTATATCCCCCCACTAGAATCCCCATACTTTAACGATGACAGCTTCTCCATCTGAGAGGGGGAGATCAACCATTTCCAGGCCCAGGGACATGTACTAGTCTGTGGTGACTTAAATGCCAAAACTGGACAAAAACTTGACACTCTCAGCACACAGGGGTACAAACATCTACCTGGAGGTGACAGCATTCCCACCCAAATATGCTCCCCTAGGCACAACTATGATAAAACAACCAACAGAAATGGGTCACAACTCCTGCAGCTGTGTCACACTCTGGGTATGTACATAGTCAATGGTAGACTTCAAAGAGACTCCTATGGAAGGTACACCTACAGCTCATCTCTTGGCAGTAGTACTTTACTGTAGATTACTTTATCACTGACCTCAACCCTGAGTCTCTCAGAGAGTTCAGCCCACTGACACCCCTATCAGATCACAGCAAAATCACAGTCTACTTGAACAGAGCAGTACTCAATCATGAGGCATCAAAGCAAAAGGAACTAAATAATATTAAGAAATGCTATAGATGGAAGGAAAGTAGTGTGGAAACCTGCCAAAAACCAATTAGGCAACAACAAATTCAATCCCTTTTAGACAACGTCCTGAACAAAATGTTTCACTGTGACAGTGAAGGTATAAACAAAAAATGTCAATGCATAACACCTAAGAAAACTAACAACAATGACAAATGGTTTGATTAAGAATGCAAAAACCTAATCAAGAAATTGAGAAACCTATCCAAAAGCACAGAGACCCAGAAAACCTGAGTCTACGCCTTCACTATGGTGAATTACTAAAACAATACAGAAATACACTATGGAAAAAGAAGGAACAGCCCGTCAGAAATCAGCTCATTGTAATTGAAGAATCCATAGACTCTAACCACTTCTGGGAAAATTGGAAAACACTAAACAAACAACAACACGAAGAGTTATCTATCCAGAACGAAGATGTGTGGATAAACCACTTCTCCAATCTTTTTGGCCCTATAACAAAGAACAAACAGCAAAAACATACATGATCAAATACAAATCTTAGAATCAACTATTAAAAACTACCAGAACCCACTGGATTCTTCAATTACATTGAATGCACTACAGGACAAAACACAAACCCTCCAAACCAAAAAGGCCTGTGGGGTTGATGGTATCCTCAATGAAATGAAAAAATATACAGACCACAAATTCCAATTGGTTATACTTAAACTTTTTAACATCATCCTCAGCTCTGGCATATTCCCCAATATTTGGAACCAAGGACTGATCACCCTAAACAACAAAAGTGGAGACAAATTTGTTCTCAATAACTACCGTGGGATATGCATAAACAGCAACCTTGGGAAAAGTGCATTATTATTATTAACAGCAGACTCGTGCATTTCCTCAGTGAAAACAATGTACTGAGCAAATGTGAAATTGGATTTTTACCAAATTACCGTGCGACAGACCACGTTTTCACTCTGCACACTCTAATTGACAAAAAAACTAACCAAAACAAGGCAAAGTCTTTTCATGCTTTGTTGATTTCAGAAAGCTTTGACTCAATTTGCCATGCAGATCTACCATACAAATTGATGGAAAGTGGTGTTAGAGGAAAAACATACGACATTATAAAATGTATGTACACAAACAACAAGTGTGCTGTTAAAATAGGCAAAAAACACACATTTCTTTCCACAGGGCCATGGGGTGAGACAGGGATGCAGCTTAAGCCCCACCCATTTCAAAATAAATATATATATATAAACAAATTGGCGAGGGCACAGGAACAGTCTGCAGCCCCCGGCCTCATCCTTCTAGAATCTGAAGTCAAATATCTAGTGTTTACTGATTACTTGGTGCTTCTGTCCCCAATCAAGGAGGGCCTACAGCAGCACCTAGATCTTCATAACAGATTCTGGCAGACCTGGGCCCTGACAGTAAATCTCCGTAAGACAAAAATAATGGTGTTCCAAAAAAGGTCCAGTTGCCAGAACCACAAATGCAAATTCCAAATAGACACCGTTGCCCTAGAGCACACAAACAACTATACATACCTCGGCCTAAACATCAGCACCACAGGTAACTTCCACAAGGCTGTGAATGATCTGAGAGACAAGACAAGAAGGGCCTTCTATGCCATCAAAGGGAAAATAAAATTTGACATACCAATTAGGATCTGGCTAAAAATACTTGACTCAGTTATGAGGTTGTGAGGTCTGGGGTCCACTCACCAACCAAGAATTCACAAAATTGGACAAAACCAAATTGAGACTCTGCATGCAGAATTCTGCAAAAATATCCTCTGTGAACAATGTAAAACATAAAATTATGCATGCAGAGCAGAATTAGGTCGATAACCCGTAGTTATCAAAATCCAGAAATGAGCCGTTAAATTCTACAACCATCTAGAAGGAAGCGATTCCCAAACCTTCCATAACAAAGCCATCACCTACAGAGAGATGAACCTGGAGAAGAGTGCCCTAGGCACGCTGGTCCTGGGGCTCTGTTCACAAACAGAAACACACCCCACAGAGCCCCAGGACAGCAACACAATTAGACCCAACCAAATCATGAGAAAACAAAAAGATAATTACTTGACACATTGGAAAGAATTTACCAAAAACAAAGCAAACTAGAATGCTATTTGGCCCTAAACAGAGAATACATAGCCTTGCTATTGAGAAAGGCCAGCGCAGGCAGACCCGGCTATGTGCACACTGCCCACAAAATGAGGTGGAAACTGAGCTTCACTTCCTAACCTCCTGCCAAATGTATGACCATAATAGAGACATATTTCCCTCAGATTACAGACCCACAAAGAATTAGAAAACAAATCCAATTCTATTGGATCTATTGGGTGAAATACCACAGTGTGCAATCACAGCAGCAAGATTTGTGAGCTGTTGCCACAAAGGGCAACCAGTGAAGAACAAACACCATCGTAAATACAACCCATATTTATGTTTATTTATTTTCGTTTTTGTACTTTAACTTTTTGCACATTGTTACAACACAGTATACAGACAAATGTCTCTATTCTTTTTTGAGTGTAATGTTTACAGTAAAAAATATATATCTTGTTTATTATCTATTTCACTTGCTTTGGCAATGTAAACATATGTTTCCCATGCCAATAAAGCCCATTGAATTGAGAGAGAGAGAGAGAGAGAGAGAGAGAGAGAGAGAGAGAGAGAGAGAGAGAGGACCAAGGGAGGTGGAGAGGTAAGCGACCTGAGGATGAATAAAAGAGGAGACACAGGAGAGAGGTAGAGGTGAAGAGAGAGGTATGAGGTGAGTAGGAGAGATTGTATAAGGTTGATAAAGGAGAAAGGAAAAGATAGAGGGGGAATCCAGCCGCAGGTGTCACAGACAGAGAGCCGGTGATACCCTATATTCCAAGCAGACAGCCAGGTGTCACGTCTCGGTAGTGTCACATTCTGCCCTGACGAGACAGAGGGATCCCTGGAACAAACCTTCACTTGCATGAAAACAAACACACACACTTTAGATTACATTTACATGATATTCAAATCTGAGCCCTCTCTTCCTGAAGGCTTTGCGTAACATATAGGAGTATATCAGAGAGCTATGTGTGAGGGGAGGATGTGAGGGGAGGGTGTGTGGGACAGATGTGAGAGGAGGGTGTGTGGGTAGGGTGTGTGGCTAGGTTGTGTGGGTAGGGTGTGAGGGGGGAGTTATACATTTCTGTAGAAACTGGTAACAGAAGTCTCAATATGAACAATAAGGGTTCTGTTGGGACAGGAGACAACCAGCCCTCTAGTCTAACTCAGTCTCCCAGCAGACAGGAGACAACCAGCCCACTAGTCTAACTCAGTCTCCCAGCAGACAGGAGACAACCAGCCCTCTAGTCTAACTCAGTCTCCCAGCAGACAGGAGACAACCAGCCCACTAGTCTAACTCAGTTTCCCAGCAGACAGGAGACAACCAGCCCACTAGTCTAACTCAGTCTCCCAGCAGACAACCAGCCCAATAGTCTCAGACAGTCTCCCAGCAGACAGGAGACAACCAGCCCTCTAGTCTAACTCAGTCTCCCAGCAGACAGGAGACAACCAGCCCACTAGTCTCAGACAGTCTCCCAGCAGACAGGAGACAACCAGCCCTCTAGTCTCAGCCAGTCTCCGAACAGACAGGAGACAACCAGCCCACCAGTCTAACTCAGTCTCCCAGCAGACAACCAGCCCACTAGTCTAACTCAGTCTCCCAGCAGACAGGAGACAACCAGCCCACTAGTCTAACTCAGTTTCCCAGCAGACAGGAGACAACCAGCCCACTAGTCTAACTCAGTTTCCCAGCAGACAGGAGACAACCAGCCCACTAGTCTAACTCAGTCTCCCAGCAGACAGGAGACAACCAGCCCACTAGTCTAACTCAGTCTCCCAGCAGACAGGAGACAACCAGCCCACTAGTCTAACTCAGTCTCCCAGCAGACAGGAGACAACCAGCCCACTAGTCTCAGCCAGTCTCCCAGCAGACAGGAGACAACCAGCCCTCTAGTCTCAGACAGTCTCCCAGCAGACAGGAGACAACCAGCCCTCTAGTCTCAGACAGTCTCCCAGCAGACAGGAGACAACCAGCCCACTAGTCTAACTCAGTCTCCCAGCAGACAGGAGACAACCAGCCCTCTAGTCTAACTCAGTCTCCCAGCAGACAACCAGCCCACTAGTCTAACTCAGTCTCCCAACAGACAGGAGACAACCAGCCCTCTAGTCTAACTCAGTCTCCCAACAGACAGGAGACAACAAGCCCTCTAGTCTCAGACAGTCTCCCAACAGACAGGAGACAACAAGCCCTCTAGTCTAACTCAGTCTCCCAGCAGACAGGAGACAACCAGCCCTCTTGTCTAACTCAGTCTCCCAACAGACAGGAGACAACCAGCCCTCTAGTCTAACTCAGTCTCCCAACAGACAGGAGACAACAAGCCCTCTAGTCTCAGACAGTCTCCCAACAGACAGGAGACAACAAGCCCTCTAGTCTAACTCAGTCTCCCAACAGACAGGAGACAACCAGCCCACCAGTCTAACTCAGTCTCCCAACAGACAGGAGACAACAAGCCCTCTAGTCTCAGCCACTCTCCCAACAGACAGGAGACAACCAGCCCACCAGTCTCAGCCAGACTCCCAATAGACAGGAAGATCAAGAAGAAGAACAACAAACAACAACAAGAATAAAATAAGAAGAAGAAGAACTCGTCTGTTACAACTCCTTCCCATAATGCTGCCTCTCTGGCCCATTTCCTGTTACAAGCAATTGATCATAGATTTTAAAATGCTTTTCAAGATTTTAAAGTTCTTTGTTGAGCAGTTAAAACACAATGATAATTGTTTATTATGCCTGCTGAGTCCTTTCAGGTTTACAATGGGGCACCAATACGTTTTTGGGCATTGGGATTTTACTGAGAAAACCCAGTGTATGTCCAGTAGATTGAATATCATTGTTGACAAGGCAACACTACACTTACAAAGCAGTAGTATCTGTGGGTATCCACCTCTGTTGGTCTGAAGCATAGACTGGACAAAGGTTGCTCCTACTGACAATTTGACAGAACTCAACACAAGCCTACACAGAGACAGACAGACACACACTAGCTGAACGATGGCTAGCTCATTAGACTTTAATTCCTTGCGTAAGGAGACAGAAAAGACGGAAAATCACACAGACACACAATCAAATACTTGCGCGCACACGCACACCACACACACACACACACACACACACACACACACACACACACACACACACACACACACACACACACACACACCTGAAACAATGATTGATCACAAGGACGGAGAAATCAATCCCATCTTGATGATTACCGAGGCACCACTGCATCGTCTGTCTCTGCTGATTAAATGTTTATCTATTTTCTCCCCATTGGGGAGATGTCAGCAGCTCTCTGTAAACAAGGCTCTGTTTTAAAACCATCACAGGTGACTCCCTGAAACAAAAATTATAATATTCCCAAAACTCATTTCTAATTTGTTCAATGTTTCTTCTTTTATGATGCATCATCCTGAGTTTGAGATCAGACTGAAGAGACGCCTCCTAACTCTGGATAGGGACATTTACATGTCACTGATTTTGTCACACCCTGATTAGTTTCACCTGTCCTCTTTATTGTCTCCACCCCCTCCAGGTGTCGCTTGTTTTCCCCAGTGTCTTTATCCCTGTGTTTCCTGTCTCTCTGTACCAGTTCATCTTGTATGTTTCCAAGTCAACCAGCGGTTTTCCCGTTCTCCTTCTTTTTGCATTCTCCTCCTGGTTTTGACCTTTTTGCCTGTCCACGACCATTCTCTTGCCTACTGTCACGGGTGTCGTAGGGTTTAGACCAAAACGCAGCAGGAAAATGTATACTCATCTTCTTTTATTAATTTGGGATAGGGGGCAGTATTTTCACGGCCGGATAAAAAAACATACCCGATTTAATCTGGTTACTACTCCTGCCCAGAAACTAGAATATGCATATAATTAGTAGATTTGGTTAGAAAACACTCTAAAGTTTCCAAAACTGTTTGAATGGTGTCTGTGAATATAACAGAACTCATATGGCAGGCCAAAACCTGAAGATTCTATGCAGGAAGTGCCATGTCTGACCATTTCTTTTCCTTCTAGGGCATCTCTATCAAAAATACAGCATCTCTGCTGTAACGTGACATTTTCTAATGCTTTCATTGGCTCTAGAAAGGCGCCAAAAAGTGGAATGAGAGCTCTCCAGTCTCTGGGCGAAAAACAGCAGGGGTTTTTGTGAGTGGTCGTTCTGGGAACAATGACACTAAGGCACGCTTGCACGAGACGACTCCATTTTTTTCTTTCAGTGTTTGAACGAATACAACGTCGTGCGGTTGGAATATTATCGCTATTTTACGAGAAATTGCATAAAAATGTATTTTAAACAGCGTTTGACATGCTTCGAAGTACGGTAATGGAATATTTTGCATTTTTTTGTCACGAAACGCGCCCGTGCGTCACCCTTCGGATAGTGACTTGAACGCACGAACAAAACGGATCTATTTGGATATAACTATGGATTATTTCGAACCAAAACAACATTTGTTGTTGAAGTAGAAGTCCTGGGAGTGCATTCTGACGAAGAACAGCAAAGGTAATCCAATTTTTCTTACAGTAAATCTGAGTTTGGTGATGGCCAAACTTGGTGGGTGTCAAATTAGCTAGCCGTGATATCTACTCAGAATATTGCAAAATGTGCTTTCACCGAAAAGCTATTTTAAAATCTGACACCGCGATTGCATAAAGGAGTTCTGTATCTATAATTCTTAAAATAATTTATGTATTTTGTGAACGTTAATCGTGAGTAATTTAGTAAATTCACCGGAAGTTTTCGGTGGGTATGCTAGTTCTGAACAAAACATGCTAATGTAAAAAGCTGGTTTTTGATATAAATATGAACTTGATTGAACAAAACATGCATGTATTGTATAACATGATGTCCTAGGAGTGTCATCTGATGAAGATCATCAAAGGTTAGTGCTGCATTTAGCTGTGGTTTTGGTTTTTGTGACATATATGCTAGCTTGAAAAATGGCTGTGTGATTATTTCTGGCTGGGTACTCTCCTGACATAATCTAATGTTTTGCTTTCGCTGTAAAGCCTTTTTGAAATCGGACAATGTGGTTAGATAAAGGAGAGTCTTATCTTTCAAATGGTGTAAAATAGTCATATGTTTGAGAAATTGAATTATAGCATTTAATGTTTTTCGTATTTCGCGTCAGGCGCTACCATTGGATATTGGTGAGGCGTTCCGCTAGCGGAACGTCTGTCCATAAGAGGTTAACGGACAAAGAAGGAAATCCAAAAACAAACATGTATACAAAAAAACACGACAAGAAAGAACAGGCCGGTAAGGCACAAAGCAGAGGCAACGATAACCAGCTGCCTCCAATTGAAGGTCCAACCCCAATTAACTAAACATAGAACTACAATAGACTAGACAGAACATAGAAATACACTAACATAGACTAACAAACCCCGGACCACATAAACCAAACACCCCTCTACCTAAATACATAGCCCGAACCACATAAAACAAACACCCCCTGCCACGTCCTGACCAAACTACAATAACAAATAACCCCTATTACTGGTCAGGTCGTGACACCTACCCCTTTGGATTAATAAAAATTGTAAGACTCCAACCATCTGCCTCCTGTGTCTGCATTTGGGTCTCGCCTTGTGCCTTGATAGATTTCAGGGGTTCAACTTCTTGCATAAATGTAGTGTTATAATGTATTTATGACTGAGCCCAAAGTGTAATGTTCCTCTCAGTGGACAATAAAGTTGTTTTAAAACATTGAAACAAACTGGGATAGGAGATGATAGGGACAGGAAGCATGGTAGAGACGTAAAGTCACAGTGCATGGTCGAGACAGGAAGTCACAGTGCACAGGACGTGATCTTCCTGTCCATGTTGGCGCCCCCCTCGGGTTCATGCCGTGGGGGAGATCTTTGTGGGCTATACTCGGCTTTGTCTCAGGATGGTAAGTTGGTGGTTGAAGATATCGCTCTCGTGGTGTGGGGGCTGTGCTTTGGCAAAGTGGGTGGGGTTATATCCTGCCTGTTTGGCCGTGTCCGGGGGTATCGTCGGACAGGGCCACAGTGTCTCCCGACCCCTCCTGTCTCAGCCTCCAGAATTAATGCTGCAATAGTTTGTGTCGGGGGGCTATGGTCAGTCTGTTATATCTGGAGTATTTCTCCTGTCTTCTCCGGTGTCCTGTGTAAATTTAAGTATGCTCTCTTTCTTCTCTCTCTTTCTCTCAGAGGACCTAAGCCCTAGAACCATGCCTCAGGACTACCTAGCCTGATGCCTCCTTGCTGTCCCCAGTCCACCTGGTAGTGCTGTTGCTCCAGTTTCAACTGTTCTGCCTTCGGCTATGGAACCCTTACCTGTTCACCGGACGTGCTACCTTGTCCCGGACCTGCTGTTCTGGAATCTCTCTCTACCTCACCTGCTGTCTCTATCTCTGAATGATCGGCTATGAAAAGCCAACTGACATTTACTCCTGAGGTGCTGATCTGTTGCACCCTCTACAACCACTGTGATTATTATTATCTGACCCTGCTGGTCATTTATGAAAGTTTGAACATCTTGGCCATGTACTGAGATAATCTCCACCTGGCACAGCCAGAAGAGAACTGGCCACCCCTCAGAGCCTGGTTTCTCTCTAGGTTTCTTCCTAGGTTCCAGCCTTTTAGGGAGTTTTTCCTAGCCAGCGTTCCTAGCCATCTGCATTGCTTGCTGTTTGGAGTTTTAGGCTGGGTTTCTGTACAGCACTTTGTGACATCGGCTGATGTAAAAAGGGCTTTATAAATACATTTCATTGATTGATTGATTGATTGATTGATTGATTGATTGATTGATTGATTGAGGAAGCATGGTAGAGACAGAAAGTCACAGTGCACAGGAAGCATGGTAGAGACAGAAAGTCACAGTGCACAGGAAGCATGGTAGAGACAGAAAGTCACAGTGCACTGGAAGCATGGTAAAGACAGAAAGTCACAGTGCACAGGAAGCATGGTAGAGACAGAAAGTCACAGTGCACAGGAAGCATGGTAGAGACAGAAAGTCGTATTCGAATCTCATCATAGACAACTTCATAATTTGCTAATTATCAACTCTGCAACTGGCTACTTTGAGATTACTTAGCACGTTACCTAACACTTTCCTTAACCCTAACCCCTAACCTTAACTCCTAGCCTAACTAGCGTTAGCCACATAGCTAACATGAACCACCTAGCTAAAGTTAGCCACAACAAATTGTAATTCGTAACATATACGTTTTGTGGATGCCCATTATTCATTTCGTATATATTACTAATTACAATTCATTTGTCATGTTACAAATTGCAATTCATACAATCAAATCAAATGTTATTGGTCATATACACATGGTTAACAGATGTTAATGTGAGTGTAGCAAAATGCTTGTGCTTCTAGTTCCAGCAGTGCAGTAATATCTAACAAGTAATCTAACAATTCCCCAACAACTACCTAATACACACAAATCTAAAGGGTGAATGAGAATATGTACATATAAATACATGGATGAGTGATGGCCAGGCGGCATAGGCAAGGTGCAATAGATGGTATAAAATACAGTATATACATATGATATGAGTATTGTAAGATACGTAAACATTATTAAAGTGGAATTATTTAAAGTGGCATTGTTTAAAGTGACTAGTGTTCCAATCATTAGAGGCTTTGTTTAAACTACTGATCCATTTGTTAAAGTGGCCAGTGATTGGGTCTCCATGTAGGCAGCAGCCTCTCTGTTAGTGATTGCTGTTTAGCAGTCTGATGGCCTTGAGATAGAAGTTGTTTTTCAGTCTCTCGGTCCCACCTTAGATGTACCTGTATTGACCTCGCCTTCTGGATGGTAACGGTGTGAACAGGCAGTAGCTTGGGTAGTTGTCCTTGATTATCTTTTTGGCCTTCCTGTGACATCGGGTGCTGTAGATGTCATGGAGGGCAGGTAGTTTGTCCCCGGTGATGCGTTGTGCAGACCGCACCACCCTCTGGAGAGTCTTGCGGTTGAGGGTGGTGCAGTTGCGATACAGCCTGACAGGATGCTCTCGATTGTGCATCTGTATAAGTTTGTAAGGGTTTGGGTGACAAGCCAAATTTCTTCAGCCTAATGAGGTTGAAGAGGCGCTGTTGCGCCTTCTTCACAACACTTTTGGCGTAGCAGTCGGACATGTGTTTGTCTTGTCCCGTGTAAATATCGTTTTCCCTCGTTTTTTTAATCTCACTTTTCATCTACGGACTGAATATACTCTCCTGCAACCCGCCTCACCCAATGTGGTACGGATCTGCTATTTTTATACTTTAGAACCGGAACTACTAGCTACTAGCTAGTAGTCAGTTAGCCACTGCTAGCGGTCTTCACCGTTAACTCGGACATCAGCCAGCCTCAGCTCGGTCAATTCCTGCCAGTCTGCACAGCGCGATATCAACCCAGAGCATATCGGACTGCTTTTTCTCTACCACATCTCCGGATTCCTACCGCAAACTTTGAATCTTTACACCGGATCATCACAGCTAGCTAGCTGCAATCTGAGTGGCTACTCCTGGCTAACGTCTCTGTCCCGAAGCAAGCACCAGTTAGCCTGGAGCTAGCCTTCGAGCTAGGCCCAGCTCCTGGCTAGCCGAAGAGGTACACCAGCCAATTCTTGGGCTACAATACCTCTTTTGCCAATTGGCCTGGACCCTTTACTGCCGACACGAAGCCTCGCCGATCCATCATGACTTGTCTGCCGACGTAACCGTCCGAGGTGGTTTCAACAGGCTCTTCCGTTGCGACGTCGCTGGCGGCCCATCTGCTAGCCCCGGCCCGCTAGCTGTCTGAATCTCCGTGTCTCCAGCTCGCCTAGCGTAATAGCGACTACTGAATCGGCTCCCTGACTCATCTATTGCTACTCATTGACCATATGATCACTAGGCTACACATGCCTCTCCCTAATGTCAATATGCCTTGTCTATTGCTGTTTTGGTTAGTCATTGTTGTCTTATTTCAATGTAGAGCACCCAGCCGTGAACAATATGCCTTAGACAGCCCTTTTGTTTCACCACCCACACATGCAGTGACCTCAACTGGCTTAACTGTTGCCTCTAGAGACAAAACCTCTCTCATTGTCACTTAATGACTAGGTTTACCTCCACTGTACTCACATCCTACCATAACTTTGTCTGTACATTATGCCTTGAATCTTTTCTTCCACGCCCAGAAATCTGCTCCTTTTACTCTCTGTTCCGAACGCACAAGACGACCAGTTCTTATAGCCTTTCGCCGTACCCTTACCCTACTCCTCCTCTGTTCCTAATGTAGAGTTTAACCCAGGCCCTGCAGCCCCCAGCACCACTCCCATTCCCCAGGCACTCTCATTTGTTCACTTCTGTAACCGTAAAAGCCTTGGTTTGATGCATGTTAACATTAGAAACCTCCTCCCTAAGTTTATTTTATTCACAGCTTTAGCATACTCCACCAACCCTGATATCCTAGCCGTGTCTGAACCCTGGCTTAGGAAGGCCACCAAAAATCCTGACATTTCCATCCCCAACTACAACATTTTCCGACAAGATAGAACTGCCAAAGGGGGCGGAGTTGCAATCTACTACAGAGATATAACTCTGCAGGCTGTCATACTATCCAGGTCTGTGCCCAAACAATTCGAGCTTCTACTTTTAAAAATCCACCTTTCCAGAAACGGGTCTCTCACCGTTGTCGCTTGTTATAGACCCCCCTCAGTCCCCAGCTGTGCCCTGGACATCATATGTGAAATGATTGCCACCATCTATCTTCAGAGTTCGTACTGCTCGGTGACCTAAACTAGGATATGCTTAACACCCCGATCGCCCTACAATCTAAGCTTGATGCCCTCAACCTCACACAAATTATCAAGGAACGTACCAGGTACAACCCCAAATCCGTAAACACGGGCACCCTCATAGATACGGTGGGGGGAAAAAGTATTTCATCCCCTGCTGATTTTGTACATTTGCCCACTGACAAAGAAATGATCAGTCTATAATTTTAATGGTAGGTTTATTTGAACAGTGAGAGACAGAATAACAACAACAAAAAATCCTGAAAAACGCATGTCAAAAATGTTATAAAATGATTTGCATTTTAATGAGGGAAATAAGTATTTGACCCCTCTGCAAAACATGACTTAGTACTTGGTGGCAAAACCCTTGTTGGCAAATCACAGAGGTCAGAGGTTTCTTGTAGTTGGCCACCAGGTTTGCACACATCTCAGGAGGGATTTTGTCCCACTCCTCTTTGCAGATCTTCTCCAAGTCATTAAGGTTTCGAGGCTGACGTTTGGCAACTCGAACCTTCAGCTCCCTCCACAGATGTTCTATGGGATTAAGGTCTGGAGACTGGCTAGGCCACTCCAGGACCTTAATGTGCTTCTTCTTGAGCCACTCCTTTGTTGCCTTGGCCGTGTGTTTTGGGTCATTGTCATGCTGGAATACCCATCCACGACCCATTTTCAATGCCCTGGCTGAGGGAAGGAGGTTCTCACCCAAGATTTGATGGTACATGGCCCCGTCCATCGTCCCTTTGATGCGGTGAAGTTGTCCTGTCCCCTTAGCAGAAAAACACCCCCAAAGCATAATGTTTCCACCTCCATGTTTGACGGTGGAGATGGTGTTCTTGGGGTCATAGGCAGCATTCCTCCTCCTCCAAACACGGCGAGTTGAGTTGATGCCAAAGAGCTCCATTTGGGTCTCATCTGACCACAACACTTTCATCAGTTGTCCTCTGAGTCATTCAGATGTTCATTGGCAAACTTCAGACAGGCATGTATATGTATTCTTGAGCAGGGGGACCTTGCGGGCGCTGCAGGATTTCAGTCCTTCACGGCGTAATGTGTTACCAATTGTTTTCTTGGTGACTATGGTCCCAGCTGCCTTGAGATCATTGACAAGATCCTCCCGTGTAGTTCTGGGCTGATTCCTCACCGTTCTCATGATCATTGCAACTCCACAAGGTGAGATCTTGCATGGAGCCCCAGGCCGAGGGATATTGACAGTTCTTTTGTGTTTCTTCCATTTGCGAACAATCGCACCAAATGTTGTCACCTTCTCACCAAGCTGCTTGGCGATGGTCTTGTAGCCCATTCCAGCCTTTTGTAGGTCTACAATCTTGTCCCTGACATCCTTGGAGAGCTCTTTGGTCTTGGCCATGGTGGAGAGTTTGGAATCTGATTGATTGATTGCTTCTGTGGACAGGTGCCTTTTTTACAGGTAACAAGCTGCGGTTAGGAGCACTCCCTTTAAGAGTGTGCTCCTAATCTCAGCTCATTACCTGTATAAAAGACAACTGGGAGTCAGAAATCTTTCTGATTGAGAGGGGGTCAAATACTTATTTCCCTCATTAAAATGCAAATCAATTTATAACATTTTTGACATGTGTTTTTCTGGATTTTTTGTTGTTGTTATTCTGTCTCTCACTGTTCAAATAAACCTACCATTAAAATTATAGACTGATCCTTTTTGTCAGTGGGCAAACGTACAAAATCAGCAGGGGATCAAATACTTTTTTCCCCCACTGTATCATCACTGTATCATGCCCCATTCAAAAAATGTAGAACTAAGAACAGATACAATGCCTTGGTTCACTCCAGACTTGACTGCCCTTGACCAGCACAAAAACATCCTGTGGCATTCTGCATTAGCATCGAATAACCCCCGCGATATGCAACTTTTCAGGGAAGTCAGGAACCAATATACACAGTCAGTTAGGAAAGCTAAGGCTAGCCTTTTCAAACATAAATTTGCATCCTGTAGCACTAATTCCAAAAAGTTTTGGGACATTGTAAAGTCCATGGAGAATAAAGGCACCTCCTCCCAGCTGCCCACTGCACTGATGCTAGGAAACACTGTCACCACCGATAAATCTTTGATAATCGATCATTTCAATAAGCATTTTTCTACGGCCAGCCATGCCTTCCACCTGGCTACCCCTACCCCGGCCAACAGCTCTGCACCCCCTGCAGCAACTTGCTCAAGCCCCCCCTCTCCCCGCTTCTCCTTCACCCAAATCCAGACAGCTGATGTTCTGAAAGAGCTGCAAAATCTGGATCCCTACAAATCAGCTGGGCTAGACAACCCTAACCCTAACCCTCTCTTTCTAAAATTATCTGCTGAAATTGTTGCAACCCTTATTACTAGCCTGTTCACCCTCTTTCATATCATCTGAGAATCCCAAAGATTGGAAAGCTGCTGTGGTCATCCCTCTCTTCAAAGGGGGAGACACTCTAGACCCAAACTGTTATAGAACTATATCCATCCTGCCCTGCCTTTCTAATATCTTCGAAAGCCAAGTTAAGAAACAGATCACCGACCATTTCAAATCCCACCATACCTTTTCCGCTATGCAATCTGGATTCCGAGCTGATCATGGGTGCACCTCAGCCAAGCTCAAGGTCCTAAACGATATCATAACCTCCATTGATAAGAGACAGCCACCTTCATCGAACTGGCCAAGACTCTGTCAATCACCGCATTCTTATCGGCACTCAATAGCCTTGGTTTCTCAAATGACTGCCTCGCCTGGTTCACCAACTACTTCTCAGATAGAGTTCAGTGTGTCAAATCGGAGGGCCTGTTGTCCGGACCTCTGGCAGTCTCTATGGGGGTACCACAGGGTTCAATTCTCGGGCCGACTCTTTTCTCTGTATATATCAATGTCGCTCTTGCTGCTGATGATTCTCTGATCCACCTCTACGCAGACGAAACCATTCTGTATACATCTGGCCCATCTTTGAACACTGTGTTAACAAACCTCCAAAAGAGCTTCAATGCCATACAACACTCCTTCCATGGCCTCCAACTGCTTTTAAATGCTAGTAAAACTAAATGCATGCTCTTCAACCGATCTCTGCCCGCACCCGCCCGCCCGACTAGCATCACTACTCTAGACAGTTCTGACTTAGAATATGTCTACAAAAACCTAGGTGTCTGGTTATACTGTAAACTCTCCTTCCAGACCAAAATTAAATCTAGAATCGGCTTCCTATTTCGCAACAAAGCCTCCTTCACCCATGCTGCCAAACAGACCCTCGTAAAACTGACTATCCTACCAATCCTTGACTTCGGCAATGTCATTTACAAAATTGTCTCCAACACTCTACTCAGCCAACTGGATGTATTCTATCACAGTGCCATCCGTTTTTTCACCAAAGCCCCATATACTACCAACCTCTGTGACCTGTATGCTCTCGTTGGCTGGTCCTCGCTACATATTCGTCGCCAAACCCCAGGTCATCTATAAATCTTTGCTAGGTAAAGCCCCACCTGATCTCAGCTCACTGGTCAGCATAGCAACACCCACCCGTAGCACGCACTCCAGCAGGTATATTTCACTGGTCATCCCCAAAGCCAACAGTTCCTTTGGCCGCCTTTCCTTCCAGTTCTCTACTGCCAATGACTGGAACAAATTGCAAAAATGACTGAAGCTGGAGTCTTATATCTCCCTCTCTAACTTTAAGCATCAGCCGTCAGAGCAGCCAATATATTAATAGCACACCCAACTACCTCATCCCCATATTGCTATTTATCTTCTTGCTCTTTTGCACACCGGTATCTCTACTTGCACATCATCATCTGCACATCTATCACTCCAGTGTTAATGCTAAATTGTAATTATTTCGCATCGTTGGTCTATTTTTTGCCTTACCTCCCTTCTCTTCTACATTTGCACACACTGTACATAGATTTTTCTCTTGTGTTATTGACTGTACATTTGTTTGTGTGACTCTGTGTTGTGTTGTTGCTTTGCTTTATCTTGGACAGGTCGCAGTTGTAAATGAGAACTTGTTCTCAATTGTCCTACCTGGTTAATACATACCATACAAAACTCCACTATTAATACACACCATACAAAACTCAACCATTAATACATACCATACAAAACTCAACTATTAATACACACCATACAAAACTCAACCATTAATACATACCATACAAAACTCAACTATTAATACACACCATACAAAACTCAACTATTAATACATACCATACAAAACTCCACTATTAATACATACCATATAAAACTCCACTATTAATACATACCATACAAAACGTAACGTTTCATACTAATTGGAGTGTCCTGGAATTTATGTTACATCTAGCTTGACATAGGACCTGTACTAAAGATGTCTAATGCTGTCGGTCTTCACTACTTGTTTTGTTTCTGGCAATGAGAAGTGGACGGTTTTGAGTTCTGCTGTCAGGCATCTGCAGGAGACAAAACAGAAGGTTAAACAAGATACATGAAGTCACATGGTCTATTTTTACCTTGCAATCGATGGTCACTTCAATAATGGAACACTGGTCAATTTAATGTATTCTAGTCGATGCCACTCCGACATTGCTCGTCCTAATATTTATAATCCCATTTTTTTACTTTTAGATTTGTGTGTATTTTAGTGTGAATTGTTAGATACTACTGCACTGTTGGATCTAGGAACACAAGCATTTCGTTACACCCCGCAATAACATCTGCTAAATATGTGTATGCGACCAATAAAATGTGATTTAATGTGTGCAACTGGAACTGTGACGTCATGGCACGGTGTCTCTCTCTCTCTCACATACACACAAACCCTGGAGGTGTGATCTCACTGATGTGTGACTGCCAGCTTCACGCTCATTTTGAAAGCAGATACACACAAAAACACACACTAGCCTCTCAGCCGATCACAATGTCCCAGTCAGTGTCTGAGGAAGAGTATTTATAACCTGTCAGTATTTATAAACCGTCAGCCTGGGGATTACAAAACATAGGATGATATGGCTAAGCTCAGATCAGCAATATATTTGTCCACCGTAATAGCTACTGTAAATTGGACAGTGCAGTTAGATTAACAAGAATATAAGCATTCTGTCCATGTAAGACATGTCAATGTCCTGGAAAGTTTGCTGTTACTTACAACGTCATGCTAATCACATTAGCGCACGTTAGCTCAACCGTCCCGGCATAGGGACACCGAACTTAAGATCAGCTTTGCTTTTTAGCCATCTGTTTTTAATAATTGTTTAAGCGCACGCACACACAGTATTGTATAACTAAACCTGTGGGGACACACAATTCAGTCACATTCAAAATCCTATTTTCCCTAAACCTAACCCTAGCTCCTAACCCTAAACCTAATTCTAACCCTAATTGTAACCTTAACCCCCCTAGAAATAGCATTTGAATAACAAAATGTCCCCGGGACTAACAAAATGTCCCCAGTTGGTCGTAGTATTGTTAGTTTACTATTATTGTGGGTACATCTGGTCCCCACAATAATAGTTCAACACGTCCACACACACACTACTCCTGACCTGTGCTCTTGTAACACTCCTGTAAATTCTGTCGACACACTCCAAAATCACACACACACACACACACACACACACACACACACACACAGAGTTGTTGACTGTCAGAGGCAGGGCAGGGTGCAGGCTGACAATTTTCCACACGGAGTTCCTGAGAGTGTGTGAAAGTTGTGACAGGTGCAGGGAGAGGAAGAGAGGGAGAAGATGAGAGAGAGAGGGGGGGTGGATGGAACAGAGGGAGGCAGGAGAGGGAGAAGGGAACGGGAGGAGAGAAAGGGAGAAGAGATCGGGAGTGGAGAGAGGGAGAAGAGAATGGGAGGGGAGAGAGGAAGAAGAGATCGAGAGGGAGAAGAGATCGGGAGGGGAGAGAGGGAGAAGAGATCGGGAGGGGAGAGAGGGAGAAGAGATCGGGAGGGGAGAGGGAGAAGAGAGGAATGAGAGGACAGGATAGGGAGAGGAGCAGAGATGGGGAGAGAGGGAGGGGAGAGAGAACTTTGTTCTAAGAGCAGAATTAATCTGATTGGTTTAGGGCAGAACAAATCCAATTGGTTTCTAAAAGGTCAGTGCAAGCTAGCTAGCTAAGCATTTAGCAACCTCAGCTGCTCATGCTGAATTAATTAATAGATATAGCTAGCTACCCAGCTAGGTGTAAAAAATACAAGTCAGCTAACATTTGCTTTATTGAAATGTTAAGTTGAATAAGCTGTATAAACTTACAAATTGTAATGGACTGTTATGTTTCCCTGTGGACAAAAACGTCAAAATGTAGCTTAGCTGAGCAGAAAGCTACCTCCTAGTACTGTTGAATTATAAATAGAAATAGCTAGCAAGTTAGGTCTCAAATTTGCCAATAGGTCAGTTAACATTTGTTTTATTAAACGTTTAGTTGAAATGTTAGTTTGGGTCAATATCACTTGCGGCCATAAGGGCAGACTTCAAGCACAAAAGGTAATTTAAAGTCGTCAACGGCCCTCGGGGCAGCCATTTTTCTTCCATAGCCATTGCTAAGTAATAATTTATGTTTCCGCATTGTGCGGTTTAATAAAGTGGAGCCAGTTCAGAAGGGAAACCCAAGTGTGATCGTTTCAGCGGATATTGCACCAATCATATTCACACTTTACATACATGCGGTCGCTTTAAGATTTCTACACACACTTCGCAAATGCCGGATGTCAACTGATTAGTTAAGCTGTGATATATTTTCACACATCATCATCTGATCCAGGAAGGAATTTTCTGAATGACAGTCAAGTGGGGAACAGCTGTTGTGATGGAACAACAGCCCAATTGCAGGAAAAACTGTGTTCGTAGAGGAATGTCTAGAATATTTTGGTGTCTCATTCGTTACGCTGGTGAAGACAGTTGTGCCATATTGGATCTAATATCCACAGAGGGGGGAAGTATTTTGGGGTGGGGGTGCTGCTTTTGCCGGGGGGATGCAAAAATGTATTGCCCAGTGCTACAGACATCTATATAGGTCCTCTAATACAGGAATATAAAAATACTTGCTTGATATATGTTTTCCAGTTTCGTTAAATACTTTGCAAATGTAACTTATTTCTGTGAAAACTGAAATGGTCTATTAATTCCTTATCCATTTTAGTACAGTAGATGCTCTTATCCAGAGCAACTTACAGTAGTGAACTCTTTTTCAGACTGGTCCCCTGTGGGAATCAAACCCACAACCCTAGCTTTGCAAGTGCCATGTTCTACCAAATGAGCCACATCATCACATACCACTTCATGCCTCAATGCACTCAATTACTGTATTGTGCAATGTTTTTCTTAAAACCTGTTTAGGATAGAGGGCAGTATTTTCACGGCCGGATGAAAAACGTACCCGATTTAAACTGGTTACTACTCTTGCCCAGAAACGAGAATATGCATATTATTAGTAGATTTGGATAGAAAACACTGAAGTTTCTAAAACTGTTTGAATGGTGTCTGTGTATAACAGAACTGATATGGCAGGCAAAAACCTGAGAAAATTCCCAGCAGGAAGTGGAATGTCTGAGAATTGTCTGAGAATTCTTCTTTTGATTCTCTATCAAAACTACAGTATCTGTGGGGTTATGTTGCACTTTCTAAGGCTTCCATTGGCTGTCTAAAGCCTTCAGAAAGCGGATTGAGCCTTCTCCTGTCTCTGGGCAGAGTATAGTAGCTCAGTTTCTCAGTGGTCTGCCTGGAGACAAAGAGATTGGATATGCGCGTTCCCACGAGCACGCTGTTTTTTATTTTCCTCCTTGAATGAATACACTATTGTCCGGTTGGAATATTATCGCTATTTTACGAGAAAAATACCATAAAAATGGATTTTAAACAGCGTTTGACATGCTTCTAAGTACGGTAATGGAACATTTTGAATTTTTGTGTCTCGAAATTCGCTCGCACGTTAGCCTTTGGATCGTGACCTGAACGCACGAACAAAACGGAGGTATTTGGACATAACTATGGATTATTTGGAACAAAAACAACATTTCTTGTGGAAGTAGCAGTCCTGGGAGTGCATTCTGACAAAGATCAGCAAAGGTAATACAATATTTCTAATACTAATTCTGAGTTTAGTTTGCTCCGAACTTGGCGGGTGTCAAAATAGCTCGCTGCGATGGCTGAGCTATGTACTCAGAATATTGAAAAATGTGCTTTCGCCGAAAAGCTATTTTAAAATCTGACACAGCGATTGCATAAAGGAGTTCTGTATCTATAATTCTTTAAATAATTGTTATGTATTTTGTCAACGTTTATGATGAGTATTTTTGTAAATTCACTGGAAGTTTTTGGTGGGAATACATGTTCTGAACATCACACGCCAATGTAAAAAGCTGTTTTTGGATATAAATATGAACTTGATTGAACAAAACATACATGTATTGTATAATGTCCTAGGAGTGTCATCTGATGAAGATCATCAAAGGTTAATGCTTCATTTAGCTGTGTTTTGGGTTTTATTGACATATATGCTTGCTTGGAAAATGGCTGTGTGATTATTTTGGTCTATGTACTCTCCTAACATAATCTAATGTTTTGCTTTCACTGTAAAGCCTTTTTGAAATCGGACAATGTGGTTAGATTAACGAGAAGTTTATCTTTAAAATGGTGTAAAATAGTTGATTGTTTGAGAAATTGAATTGTGGTATTTTAGTAGTTTTTGTATTTCACGCCATGTGATTCCATTGGTTGTTGGCTAGGGGTCCCGCTGGCGCAACGGCGTTCCGCTAGTGGAAAGCCTGTCCACAACATTAATGGTGATGGAAAGTTTACAGGTACAATCCCAGATGACCAGCCAATATACAATACAGTAATGTACATTAAGTGGTTTGTAAGGATGGTAAATTAATACTACACAAAAAGTAGTTGTTTTCCATATTATTTGATCAAGAAAAATATTTAATTTCAAGTGGATGTTTTGTGTCTTTGCACATAACTTTGCACCTTTTGATGTAAATGTTTGAGGACAGGGTTTTGTTCTTTCTGGATTCCATTAGAATGACAATCACAGAGAAAGGGACAGGACAACAAATCTTACAATTCCAACTATTGAATCTTTCAAAATGCTCTTCTTAATTATACAACTACCTACTTTGCCAAATGGAGATGCTGAAAAAACTTTTTGGCCCGCGCTACAGACGTCCATATCGATCCATCAATACAGTGCATTAGGAAAGTATTCAGATCCCTTGACTTTCTCCACATTGTTAGCGTTATTCTAAAATGTATGAAATAGTTTTTTTCCACATCAATCTACACACAATACCCCATAATGACATAGCAAAAACAGATACTTTGATAAAAAAACTGAAATATCACATTAACATAATTATTCAGACCCTTTACTCAGTACTTTGTTGAAGCACCTTTGGCAGCGATTACGGCCTCGAGTTTTCTTAGTTATGATGCTACAAGCTTGGCACACCTGTATTTAGGTGTTTCTCCCATTCTTCTCTGCAGATCCTCTCAAGCTCTGTCATGTTGGATAGGGAGCGTCGCTGCACAGCTATTTTCATGTCTCTCCAGAAATGTTCGATCAGGATCAAGTCCGGGCTCTGGCTGGGCCACTCAAGGACATTCAGAGACTTGTCCTGAAGCCACTCCTGCATTGTCTTGGCTGTGTGCTTAGGGTCGTTGTCCTGTTGGAAGGTGAACCTTTGCACCAGTCTGAGGTCCTGAGCGATCTGGAGCAGGTTTTCATCAAAGCCGCTCTATCGGCTCTTAACCATCTATGCAATTTTGTTAGTTTTTTTGCGTTGTTCGTAACTTGTTTTGTACATAATGTTGCTGCTACCGTCTCTTATGACAAAAAAGATCTTCTGGACATCAGAACTAGGATTACTCACCTCAAATTGGACAAGGAGTTCTTCTTCAATGAGTCGGATGTGAGGGATATACTACGGACACCCGACCAGGCCCAGATCCCCGTGATTAGCAAGAAAAGGAAACGTAGGTTTCGTGGAAAGAGATCAGGATGCCTTGTGAGGATCAGGCGACGAGTGGCTAATCGGTCCTTGCCTTCCGTTCTGCTAGCTAACGTTCAATCGCTGGAAATTAAATGGGACGAACTGAAAGCACAAATATCCTACCAACGGGATATTAAAACTTCTTTGGGCTCAAATCCCGTTAACGGGATAGATTTGACAACATCCGGTGAAATGGCAGAGCGCCAAATTCAAAAACAATTATTACAAATATTTAACTTTCACAAGTGCAACACACCAAATTAAAGCTTAACTTCTCGTTAATCTAGCCACCGTGTCAGATTTCAAAAAGGCTTTACGGCGAAAGCAAACCATGCGATTATCTTAGGACAGCGCCCAGCATACCAACACATGAAAATCTGATTTCAACCCGCCAGGCGCAACACAAAAGTCAGAAATAACGATTTAATTCATGCCTTACCTTTGAAGAACTTCTTCTATTGGCACTCCAATATGTCCCATAAACATCACAAATGGTCCTTTTGTTCGATTAATTCTGTCGTTATATCTCCAAAATATCAATTTATTTGGCGCGTTTGATCCAGAAAAACACCGGTTCCAACTCACGCAACATGACTACAAAATGTCTAATAAGTTATCTGTAATCTTTGTCCAAACATTTCAAACAACTTTCCTAATACAACTTTAAGGTATTTTTTAATGTTAATAATAATAATAATAATAATAATAATTTAAGACGGGATAAACAGTGTTCAATACCGGATAAAAACAACGTGAAGCGCTTGACCTGGAGTGCGGGTCAAAACATTAGAGAGCACTCGGCTGGACCCTCATTCTGAACTGCCGTACTTCTTCATTTCTCTAAAGAAAAACATCAACCAATTTCTAAAGACTGTTGACATCCCGTGGAAGCGATAGGAACTGCAAGCAAGTGCCTTATAAATCTAGATACACATAGAAATCCCATTGAAAACACTGTCACCTCAAAAAACACATTTCCTGGATGGTTTGTCCTCGGGGTTTTGCCTGCCAAATAAGTTCTGTTATACTCACAGACATAATTTTAACAGTTTTAGAAACTTTAGAGTGTTTTCTATTCAAATCTACCAATTATATGCATATTCTAGTTTACTTTGGGCAAGTTTTTCATCCGGACGTCAAAATACTGCCCCCTAGCCCAAAGAAGTTAAAACTGTAATATCTTATGTTTCACCGAGTCGTGGCTGAATGACGACATTCAGAACACACAGCTAGCGGGTTATACACTCTATCAGCAGGACAGAACAGGAGCCTCTGGTAAGACACGGGGTGGGGGCCTATGCATATTTGTAAACAATAGCTGGTACACGATATCTAAGCCTCAAGGTTTTGCTCGCCTAAGATAGAGTATTTCATGATAAGCATTAGACCACACTACCTACCCAGAGAGTTTATCTGTATGTTTAGTAGCTGTCTACATACCACCACCAACCGAGGCTGGCATTAAAACCGCACTCTTTGAGCTGTATTCTGCCATAAGCAAACAGGAAAACGCTCATCCAGTGGCGGTGCTCCTAGTGGCTGGGGACTTTAATGCAGGGAAACTTAAATCTGTTTTACTAAATCTCTATCCGCATGTTAAATGTGCAACCAGAGGGAAAAAAATTCTAGACCACCTTTACTCCACACACAGAGAAGCATTCAAAGCTCTCCCTCGCCCACCATTTGGCAAATCTGACCATAACTCTATCCTCCTGATTCCTGCTTACAAGCAAAAATTAAAGCAAAAGCACCAGTGATTCGGTCTATAAAAAAGTGATCAGATGAAGCAGATGCTAAACTACAGGACTGTTTTGCTAGCACAGACTGGAATATGTTCTGAGATTTTTCTGGTGGCATTGAGGAGTACACCACATCTGGCTTTATCAATAAGTGCATCGAGGACGTCGTCCCCACAGTGACTGTACGTATATATATACCAACCAGAAGCCATAGATTACAGGCAACATTCGCACTGAGCTAAAGGGTAGAGCTGCTGCTTTCAAGGAGCGGGACTCTAACCCGGAAGTTTATAAGAAATCCCGCTATGCCCTCAGACAAACATCAAACAGGCAAAGCGTCAATGCAGGACTAAGATCGAATCGTACAACACCAACTCTGACGCTCGTCGGATGAGGCCGGGCTTGCAAACTATTACAGACTACAAAGGGAAGCACAGCCGAGAGCTGCCCAGTGACACGAGCCTATCAGACGCGCTAAATAGCTTCTGTGCTCGCAACGAGGCAAGGAACACTGAAACATGCATGAGAGCATCAGCTGTTCCAGACGACTGTGTGTTCACGCTCTCCGCAGCCAATGTGAGTAAGACCTTTAAACAGGTCAACATTCACAAGGACGCTGGGCCAGACAGATTACCAGGACGTGTACTCCGAGCATGCGCTGACCAACTGGCAAGTGTCTTCACTGACATGTTCAACCTCTCCCTGTCTGAGTCTGTAATACTAACATGTATGAAGCCGACCCCCATAGTTCCTGTGCCCAAGAACACTAAGGTAACCTGTCTAAATGACTACCGACCCGTAGCACTCACGTCTGTAGCTGTGAAATGCTTTGAAAGGCTGGTCATAGCTCACATAAACACAATTATCCCAGAAACCCTAGACCCACTCCAACCAACAGATCCACAGCCTATAGGGAGGAGGTCAGAGACCTGACCGTGTGGTGCAAGGACAACAACCTCTCCCTCAACGTGATCAAGACAAAGGAGATGATTGTGGACAACAGGAAAAGGAGGACCCAGTACGCCCCCATTCACATCGACGGGGCTGTAGTGGAGCAGGTTCAGAGCTTCAAGTTCCTTGGTGTCCACATCACCAACAAACTAACATTGTCCAAGCACACCAAGACAGTTGTGGAGAGGGCACGACAAAGCCTATTCCCCCTCAGGAGACTGAAAAGATTTGGCAGTGGTCCTCAGATCCTCAAAAGGTCTTACACCATCGAGAGCATCCTGATGGGTTGCATCACTGCCTGGTATGGCAACTGCCTGGCCTCCAACCGCAAGGCACTACAGATGGTAGTGCGTACGGTCCAGTACATCACTGTGGCCAAGCTTCCTGCCATTCAGGACCTCTATACCAGGCGGTGTCAGAGGAAGGTCCTAAAAATTGTCAAAGACTCCAGCCACCCGAGTCACAGACTGTTCTCTCTGCTACCGCACGGCAAGCTGTACTGGAGCGCCAAGTCCAGTTCCAAGAGGCTTCTAAACACCTTCTACCCCCAAGCCATAAGACTCCTGAACAGCTAATCAAATGGCTACTCAGACTATTTGCATTGCTTGTCTATGCACAGCCACTTTAATAGCTCTACCTACATGTACATAATTACGTCAGTTACCTCGACACCGGTGCCCCCACACATTGACTCTGTACCGGTACCCCCAGTATATAGCCCAACTATTGTTATTTACTGCTGCTCTTTAATTATTTGTTATTCTTATCTCTTACTTTTTGGGGGGGATTTTCTTAAAACTGCATTGTTGGTTAAGGGCTTGTAAGTAAGCATTTCACTGTAACTTCTACACCTGTTGTATTCGGCGCATGTGACAAATAACATTTGATTTGATTTAAGTTCAGGTTTTGTGTCTTTTACATTTGGTTTTGTACACCAGCTTCAAACAGCTGGCATCACAATCGTTTTGGTCATGCAAAATATATATCACAGCAGTTTAGATGGTATAATGATTCTTTAGACAATACTTGCTTGTTTTGTCACATCATCTAATTTCAGTTTAACTGTTAGAATTTTAGCAACCAGGAAAATGGCAGAGCAATTTCTGCATAGTGCACCTTTAACTCTTTAACTAGCTAGTTAGTAGTCTTATGACTAGGGATTTGAAGCTGTTCATGGTCATATTGGTTCCAGACTTGGTTCAGAGAGAACAGTCTAAGACTTGGGTGGCTGGAGTCTTTCACAATTGTGATGATCTTTATGGCATTTTAAGAGCATTGTGGATTTTATAGGACCCTAGATATTCCATCCTCACCCCAGCCTCCACCTGTCTGGGTTCAGTGTTTCTTCCTTCAGGGGATTTGATATATACGGAAGTCCAGAGAGGATATATAGATCTCGTTATGTCGAGATCACGACTTACATATCTCATGATCACAACAAAACAAAAGTTATTTTGTCGAGATCACAAGAAAATGTTCTCGTGATCACGACATAACAAAAGTACACTTTGTAAATAAGAGTGGACGTATTGATGATAGATGGACAGTATGGCTGAGGCGGCAGAGCCCAGTGGATCAGCGCATACGTTTTTATTGATTGCTATACTATGGGATGGTACATTTCATGCTAACATCATGCTTTCATTTGTGTTAAGAGCTCATTTTTAGTTTATAAGTTAGAATTTTAGCAAGCTAAATGTCCCTTACCTTGAGCTAAGAGCTTGTGGGGAGGAGCTAAGCCCTCATGGGGTATTTAAGCACTGAACAATGCCTGAGAGGTAACTCTGTTTCCCAGGCTGTGTGCCACCCCAAGACCACAGCCAATCGCATGCAAGCAAACATAGCTAACTTAGTCTTGTGACGCGAGCAAGCTAGTTAGATAGGTAATCTTGTTAGCTAGATAGCTAGCTAGATGTCTATGCTGGTTGTTAGCTTACATACCTGATATGTGTATAATTGTAAGGGACATTTCATGTTTTATGGATAATATTTACAGTTTAGGTGAGCTCCATTCCTGACAGGCTGATCAGATTTAATTTCAGAGCTTGATCAGATTCAATAGCAGCCTCAGAGGCTGATGAATCAGGATTCTGCCTTGTAGGCTCTTCATAGACAAAGCACCTCGCAGGCAGATTAGCAGTCAGTGCATTATGTACGTGATCAAGAGTGGGTGTGCTCTATTCCTGGCAGTCTAATCAGATTAAATTAAAAATTCATCAAAGGATGCTGCCTTGTCTGCAAGGAGCTTTAACTATGAAACAGCCTACAAGGCAGAATCCTGATTTATCAGCCCGAGGCCAAAATTTGTGAACTATGCCTGTATGAGAGGAAACAAATAGTCCATAAGTCCTTGTTTGGAATTGATTAATGTATTTGTTAGGTAAACTGATATCAGTAGCTTTGTTTCCATTAACTTGTCCAGTGACATTTAGAAAGCTCAAATAGAAAATCCCCATGGTCGGTGTCATGGTGAGACTTGCCCTCTTGTAGAACTGAAATAATTGTATTATGAAACTTGCATCCAGCCGATTAGAAAAACAAGTTGAAACAATTCAGCCATTCTTGAAAGTCAGGACAAGGATCCTACAAATAAACATATTTTTTTTGTTGAAAAATAGATTTAACAGGAGTGGAGCTTCATAGTTGCGTTGACATCAAGCACCTTGTGTACCTTCAAAATTATTCAGCAATCATAATTTATTTGAAATACATTGTTTTGAATCCTAATTTGTCGCAATAAAGTTAGACAAAATAAAAATACACACCTGTCAAACGGATAGAAATGTTGTAGCGCTTCACACATTTACACGTGTTTTTTGCGACATTGCTTTTGTCGATTAAACCCGTGTCAATAGAAACCACAATGTTGTTATAATAAATTCTAGGCCAGGGGTAATCCATTGATGGACGCCAACTACCTTAAGCGTCTAATGATGATAATATCTTCTGGCCGGGGGAGTTTTGTTAAGAGCCCCGACTCGTTCTGAACGTTAAACGCTTGTGGTACGGTTTTGGAAACATAAGGAATGTAGTATCTTTCACATCAGTGAGAAATTGTCTAAAAACAAAAAATATTAAATTACTACACACCTTTATAGAGTTAGGGTTTCCACACGGACATGTTTCCACATTACAGCACTTGTTTACAGAAAACAGTGGTGTACCTGTGCTAAATTAGCTATTTGCGTCTCCGAACACCTGTGTGTAAACGGAATCCACAAATGTGTTGTCGTTAAAATAATACTGTCGGCTGCAAATGTGTGAAAACCAGTTAAAATCGTGCACGTTAAGTGTATAATTTGGTGGAATTATTTTGATGTGATTTGAAAGTACTGGGATTTATATTTCACATTTAGATGGAGTATTTGCAGTGGTGTAAAAAGTACTCAATTCTCATACAATTGTCAGACATTTTCTATTAACCAAATGGCACCATTTTCATTTACGGAGAGCAAGGGGCACACTCCAACATAATTTACAAATGAAGCATGTGTGTTTAGTGAGTCCACCAGCTCAGAGGCAGTTGGGATGTTCTCTTGGTAAGTGTGTGAATTATACAATTTTCCTGTCCTGCTAAGCATTCAAAATGTAACAAGTACTTTTGGGTGTCAGGGAAAATGTATGGAGTAAAAAGTACATTATTTTCTTTTGGAGTGCAGTGAAGTAAAACTAAAAGTTGTCAAAAATATAAAATAGTAAAGTATAGATACTCAAAACAACTACTTAGGAAGTATTTTTACACCACTGAGTATTTGGCTGTTTTGGCTTCCAGAGGCAATTCACCTTGAAACACATAAGGTCCTCTGACTATGGAGTAACATTAGACTCCTCTAGTCCATTATTGGGCTAGGCCAGGGGTACTCAAATACTATTTCAGAAGTTCCAATCACTCAAATCTCCTAGGTGGCTTCGTTCCAGATGGACATTGTAATTTATCAGCGTAGCAACCAACCCCCCTCCCCATAACCCAAACTGTTAACACAGCCCTCTTTTGGTTAGTTTCGGCCTCTCATGCGAGTTAGATTTAATATCAGGCAATACTGACCTCTACTGCATGACTAATAGAGATGCAGAAAGATTCCAAGAAGGACTTTAACGTGTCAGTGTCTCGGTGGAACAAGGAGGAATCGTAACATAATCAATAATACTGTACATAAACATGAATCGTTATTCTAAAACACACACACACACCAGTGTGTAATAGTCAGACTAAAACATTTCGGCCTACTGAACACTATACAATTTTACAATCTTGTCAGTACCTAACAATAGTATACTAGTTCCTCTCATGTGACAGTCAAGCAAAGTCAGACTGAAAATATATATTTATTTTATTGGCAAAAACATCAAATAAAGTATTTCTATTTAGCATTAAATTACACAGCTCCTGTCACTCTAAAACAAAGGTACATTAAAACCAAGAAAAGTTGGCAATCCATTTAGACTGATATTTAAGACAAGTAGATTTTACAGTTTGTAGGGTTATGTTATAGTATCATGGAAAGACCTACAGCCTGAATATTTAGTAAAAGAAACCAATCAATTAAATTTAAAAAAAATGAATAAAAATGAATAAAAATAATAGAAAAGGTCTTATGTGTGGCTGAGGGTGGCTTTGTGGCACATATACAATCCAATGCGAAAGTAACTTCCCCTTTACTTTCCTATCATGTCCCATGTGTACTGAATGGGCTTCAAGCTAATATCATAAAATTCATGAAAACGCATTTAAGATAAATGTAAAATAAGGTGTTTGTGGATGAATATACTTCTACCAGATGCATTTTATTTCGTTTTTTGCCCATTGAAGACCATTTTTTAAAAAATGACAAAAGTTGAAAAACTACAAGGGTGAGGGAGTACAGTAGTCTTCTTGAAGTCTTCCTGGTTACCATCACAGTGTATTCCCATGCTGCGTGGGTACGAATGCTGGCACCTAGCCCTACTTTGTGTCTACCCTTCATTTCATCTCTCGCTCGGTCATTGAAAATCAATCAAATATTGCATGTCCACATTCATTTATAAAAATAAAATGTCTTCCTCAAAGCTCGAACATACATATTGAACACATGTTGGTGAAGATGGAAGCACAGCTTCGTCTCTCATGTTAATTACTGATAACTTGGTCAGATCCCAGTCTCTCATGTTAATTACTGATAACTTGGTCAGATCCCAGTCTCTCATGTTAATTACTGATAACTTGGTCAGATCCCAGTCTCTCATATTAATTCAAAACCGATGACTTGGTCAGTGGTGTTTCTGTCATTTCTCTTGTCTCTTGATCGAGCTGCTAAACACAGAAATAAAACCATGAGGAGGAATGAATGGTTTGTACCCAGATAACAGATATGAAGTAGTCGTCTAGTGGTTCAGAGCGTTGGGCCCTTAACAGAAAGGTTGCTGGTTCAAATCCATGAGCCAACTAGATGAAAAATATGCTGATGTGCCCTTGAGCAAGGCATTTATCCGGAACAACTTACAGGAGCAATTAGGGTTAAGAGAGTCTGCTAAATGACTAAAATATCAATCATTCGTTCAACATAGTAACTAATACACGTGGCGTAGTTAAGTTTTAGACAATAGTTAAAGCAGCCTGAGATGGAGTGTCTGTGGGTACAGGGGTTCTTACCTCGATCCCTACAGCATTTCACCACCAGTACAATGGTCACCAGCAGGAAGATAGAAATCACCAGTAAACTACACAGCAGAATAAGCAAAGAGATGGACCACACTGGGTCTGGAGCTAGAGAGAGATGGATGGAGGAGAGAGAGAGATGGAGAGAGAGGAGGAAGAGATGGAGAGGAATTGAGATCTACTGGTCATACAAACTGACACTGTGTACACAAACACCTTAGAAATAACATAAACACTAAAGGTGTATTCATTTCTCACCTCTCACAGACACCCAGCTCCCATGTGATTCTCCCTGGTCTAGTTGTTTACACCGGTACCATCCTTCATCTGACTGTGTTGCTGCAGGGATGGTCATCTCTCCTGTTAGCTCAGTCTTAGTGAGGTAGCCATTGTCTATCCATTTATGAAACTCAGCACTGAGGTTTGATGGGGTCCCCTGAAATCTGCAGCGTAGAGTCACGGTATCTCCCTCAGTCACAGGAAGGGCGGGGCTTTCCAGGGCCACACCCTCTGTACAGCACCAATCACATACAGTAACAGTCTATCATACTGAACAAACAAGTCATCACCATATAATTTGTGGATGCTGGGGTATAATTCATCTTATTAAAGGATTAGACTTACTAAGGGTCACTGTGATGTTGACGGCATTACTGTACTCTCCTGACTCAGACTCACACCAGTACACTCCAGTGTCTGACCAGACATCTGTAGTTGTGAAGATGCATGTGGATCCTGTCACTGATCCCCAGTCAGTAGGACACTCTAACACTTTGGCTTCTCCCCATCGTAAGTACCTCTTCACTCTCCATCTATTAGAATCCCCCTGCACCGCACAGCCCAGCGAGACAGACTCATTGTAAAAAAACTGAACTCTGTTGGGACTGACAGTCAGAGAGGCTGAAGGAGACTGACCTGAAACACACAGAAATACACACAGAGAGAGAGAGAGAGAAATACACAGAGAGAAATACACAGAGAGAGAGAGAGAAATACACAGAGAGAGAGAGAGACAGAGATGAGACTGAGGTCAGGGTGCAGACTGTGACACAGAAAGAGTGACTCACCTTCTACCCAGAGAAACTTGAGTTCACTGAAGTCTGTGTAATAGACTGGGTCTCCTCTCTCAGCTCTACACACATATCTCTCTCTGTGATTCAGACCAACCAGGTTGAGAGAGTAGGAGCCTCCAGCCCCATCATCACTGTCCGGTAGCAGCTCTGGAAAGAAGTCCTTGTCTGGATAAGAGGGGAACCCTTCCCTGAAGGGTACAGCCTTGTACCAGGAGAACCTCCAGCCTGTAGACGAATCTCCAACCTCACAGCTCAGCGTTACTGAGTCTCCAGCATTCGCCCACCATGAAGGAGACATGGTCAGGTGAGGAGAAGCCATCCCTGAAGTGGAGAGGAGATCATTTGTTCCACAATGATCTGTTGTTACAGTTTTCAAAAATATTTTATACTTGAATAGTCCCAAAAGATTCATATTGCAGTCACTTATGAAACCATGGTCATGTTCTAACACTCCATCTAATATTACCTCACCACTTCTCTCTCAACAAGGCAGACCTATACACTCACATGACACGGTTAGTGTGACGTCTTCACTGATACTGGACTTCTGGGAGTTACTCCTCCGTACTCCCATACAGCTGTAGACACCATTATGAGACGGTTCAACAGGACTAAGACTGCATTCATTCTGGCTAGAGGAGTAAAAGAGGCCGTAAAGACCTCTGTACCATCGGTACTCCCAGTCAGTAACTCCGTCTTCCTGTATGTCACATCGGAGAGTAACGGTCTCTCCTTGGTATATCCCCGTCGGTGTCCGTTTAGGCTGCAGAGTTAAAACAGCTCTGGGTTGCTCTGGACAAACAAACACAGAAAAAATAAGCATCAACGTAACACAAATAGTCTTACTTTACGACAACACACAAACAAGTTATATCATTAATCAAACCATAAAAACTAACTGAACACATTGAGTAACTACATGATGTGAGCTCACAAATAAAATGCACTTAAATGTTATTTAGAGTTAAATGTTTTATTGATCATATTATGGTCAGATTGTATTCTGATAAAAAATAAAATTCAATAGTATTTTAGATGTATTTTTAGTGACCAAATGTCTGTGTGTCTTCATGAGAGAGAAGAAAATAGAAAAAGCTACTGGTGCGCGTCTTCATTTTGTCTGCTGTGGTGGAGAGAAGAATGGGACTCACCTTGTCTTTGTCCATAGCAGGTGAGTGCACTCAGCACTAACACACACACACACACACACACACACACACACACACACACACACACACACACACACACACACACACACACACACACAGAGAGAGAGAGAGACAGAGAGAAAACCCATCACGTCACACTATCACATAACAACCAACATTTCAACCTAACTGCAGCAATTAATGGGGCAATCTGGGAATTGAAAAACATCAAAAACTTTTTAATTAACAGCTCAGGGATGGAGCTGGAGAAATGTAACCCCTCAAATTCATAGACAAAGTCATGGATGCAGGGACTGACCATCCATGAGATACAAATTATCTGCTGTTTGATCTGACAATTAATCTTGATGGTTGTACAGTCGTCTCAAATAAAACTGAAGGACCTCGGCGTTACTCTGGACCCTGATCTCTCTTTTGACGAACATATCAAGAATACTTCAAGGACAGCTTTTTTCCATCTGCGTAACATTGCAAAGATCTGAAACTTTTTGTCCAAAAATTTGATTAATTGATTGTTGACAATTACCTTGTTTACAAACAATGGAGTAAAACAATACTCTTTTATGGGTTCTGATGTGGTATAACAGTTGAACTACGCTCATGAGGCCATTATAAGTTATAGCCTATTCTTCAAGAATCATTGGACAGCCTGTATGTAATTAATTTAAAATGTACCAATCCCAGAGGACCCCTATAAACAAATGCTTGCGCCAATATTGATAATGCAATCATTTAATCCTCCTTAGCATCTTTTTCTGTCCAAGGACAAAGTACAGCCATTGTAAGAGCCTGCCTGTCATGTAGGCTACATCTGAGTTAAGGATTGATCTCCATATTACGTTTAACTCACTTTCGTTAAAAAAATTTAAAAAATAAACTGTTGTTGACACTGTAATGGATATTACATTGATTTAGATTTACTGGACACACAAGCACACAGTACTCACAAAGAATTCCCCAGAGTGAGGTGTGCTCCATGCTATCCTGCTTGACAGCGTAAGTGTTGTGAAAGGTCATGGCACTCTAACAGGGCTTCCAATTACACCAGACCACTCCCCTTCCCTCCACACCTGTTCCCACTCACTAATCACCTTTCCTTTCAGTTCCCTTTATAAGCAGCATGATCCTTCCTACACGTTAGTATAGTTTTGATTGGTGATGCCTTTGGGAGGCTCCATCCTGGATGTAAGTGTGTACCATGTGTTGCCCTATAGCCTATGCTACCCATGTCCTCAGTTGGACCCTCTTATGTTTTGTTCTCCTTCATTTGTAGTTCTTCACCTGGCACTACTTTCATGTCTGCAATAGTTTTTTTTTGTTTTTAATGGTTCTTTTTTGTCTCCCTTCCAGACCACCACATCCTTGCGGTGTTGGAAAATAGTTTACCAAGTTACAAATTACTTCACACTGGAGAAAGTTAAACGGACTTAGTTACTTTGAAAAAGTAGTTGTTTACATCCAAACTACTTTGTAGGGTGGGAGTATAAATCTGAAATGTCATAAACCACAAATTGCGAGAACAGATTATTTTAGGGTCACGTGTTAACAGAATGTTTAATTTAGTCTACTGAACATGTTTAATATGGTAATTGGGCAGGTCTGATTGGGCCATTTTACCATTGTTTTTGAAAGGTGTCCTAGTAGTTGGCAACATGACTTTTTTGCCATCTACTGAAAACGGTACCTTGCTAATGATTTTAGTTCAACTAAAAATCACTGAATTTAAGGTATTAGTTGCATTCCACTACTTCCCAACACTGTATCCTTGTTACCCTAACCTTCCTATTTGCCTTAATGCATTTTAACTTCAACTATAACCTCATTACTAAACTTCCCCATATGTCAACTGTCTTAAATGTGTGCAGATTGTTAAAGTGTAGTTACTTTTGATTCTCAAGGTAGAAAGAATCTGGTTTAGGGTAGAACAAACCTGTGTTTAGAAAGTCTACGGGTGCAGTTTATGATGAGCACTTTTTTTAACATGGCAGAGGTTTGAAGTGAGACTCTTGAAATAGAATTGGGTTAAAAGTTGTAATGTGGTGGTCATTGTTTGTCAGATAAATGTGACTCTAAGATGTAACTTTTCTCCTGATTTGAAGCAAACTGTCCCTCTATTTTATGATTTAGCGACAGTGTCCATCCTTTAAGTTCATATAGCTATTCAACCTAACATTTCTATGAAGCAAATGTTAAATAACTTGTGTATTTGACAGCTAGCTCTTTTATATTTTTTTAAAACTAATTCTACATGTGTATGTGGGAGGTTGCTAAATTCTTGGCTAGCTTTAACTTGTTTAGCATGTTTCTGCTAGCTTGCTACATTTGAATTACTTGCTTCAAATCAGGAGACCAGTTTTATCTTAGTATCACATTTGTCTGACTATTGTAACAATGATTATAACAAATTTTTTACGACTTGTAACTCAACGTTTATTTACAAGATTCTGAATTTAAACTTTGCCTGTTGACCTGCTAGGAACTAATTGGGTGTTCTGCCCTACAACAAAAGCATACACACACTGCATTGATGTTTGCTATTGCAGGAAATGATTAATAAAACCAATGTCTTCAGCATCTTTATTTTACTATGCTATAACAATCATTACATTTTCTCTAGATTATGACCCTTGTTATCCCATTAGTCTTCTGGCTCTGAGTTGTAATAACATGTTCAGAGGCCATTAATTGCAATCAGCAGTAGAAACCGTGTCCTCCACACCTGATTCGGTTAAAAAGCTGAGGGATGTGTCTGGTGAAAGGAACCACTTATTCATACGGAGGTATGGTGGATCATGATAAAATTAGTTTTAACTGTTGGTGTATGTGTTTTACTTTGATATTTTGGGTTCTGATGGGGTATGACAGTTGTACTAAGAACATAAGTCATTCTTCAAGAATCAATGGGTGCATAAGTCAAATGGATGTCTTGACTGATTGCCCCTTTAAAATATGATTGGTTCAAAGTGTAGCCTAGATGAAAAACTGAGAATAGCAAAAGGAAGTTTCCAGTCCTGACTTATTAGAAAATATGTAAATAGTTTGAGATGCAATGTACAGGCGTATAAAGACTGATTGGCAATCAATTTAGGTTTTCTTTTCTTCTAAGTTATCCATATTGGGCATTACAATCATTTACAAAAAGACTTAGAAATCTATTTCAAATTACAAAAAATCTAATTAGCCAATGACGACAGCTAGTTTTACTGGGGTCCAACACATGAAAGAGATTACATAAGACTTTACAATTTACATTTAAAAAAACATGTCTCTGTTACACGTCAGTACATACAAGTAGGTCATGGGGAGAGGTGTTTCTTTACTGTTTTTTTAAACCAGGTTTGCTGTACACTTGCACTAATCCAGGACTAAAGTCTAACTGCTGAATTAAGTTCTGGTTCCATATGTTTTGAGAAGATATGCTAGACCGGAACAACCTCGATGAGCTCCACCCTCTCTTGGCATGTCTATGGGCAGAATGTCCCCTTTTCAGAATTTTTGTTGTTTCCCGCACTACACACTGCTATATTGGTATGCTAATACAGGACTAGTAAAGGCCCATTCAATTGATTGGACATGGGTTTTGGAAAGGCACACACCTGTCTATACAGTGAAAGGCTTTTGCCATTTTTTTTTTTATACACTGAAGAAAAATATGAACTTTACATTTTTACTGAGTTACCATTCATTTAAGGAAATCAGTCAATTGAAATAAATTCATTAGGCCCTAATCTATGGATTTCACATGACTGGGCAAGGGTGCAGCCATGGTTGGTCATAGGCTGGCATGGTTTCACGTGGTCTGCGGTCGAGGCCAGTTGGAAGTACTGCCAAATTCTATAAAACGTTGGAGGCGGCTTATGGTAGAGTAATGGACATTCAATTCTCTGGCAACAGCTCTGGTCAGCATGCCAATTGCACGCTCCCTCAAAACTTGAGACATTATGGTGTTGTGTGACAAAACTGCACATTTTAGTGGCCTTTCATTATATAGACAGGTGTGTGCCTTTCCAATACCATGTCCAATCAATTGAATTTATCACAGGTGGACTCCAAGTTGTAGAAACATCTCAAGGATTTTAAATGGAAACAGGATACACCTGAGCTCAATTTGAGTCTCATAGCAAAGAGTGAATACTTATGTATATAAAGGTCTTTGTGTTTTATTTTTAATACATTTGCAAAAATGTCTAAACCTGTTTTTGCTTTCTCATTATGTAACTAAAAAATAAATAAAATGTAATCCATTTTAGAATAAGGCTGTATCGTAACAAAATATAGAAAAAGTCAAGAGGTCTGAACTTTCAGAAGGCACTGAGATTATATATATATATATCATTTTTTCATTCTGATTTTTCAGGGGGTGCTGCACCCCTACTTCCTGTGGGTATGATTGCTGATGCTATGCATTGGCCATTGAGAGACTGAAGTCATGGTTGGCCACATAGAGCCCCACAGTATGAGTTATAATACCCATAAAACCTAGCAGGGAAATGGTTCCAATCGTTTTTCCGCCATAGATTTTTCCCATGGTGGATTTTATAAACACTTAAAATAAGGGCTGTGTTTTGTGTAGGCTTACCCTGGCGTGACGTTTTGATAACTGAGTAAATCTCTCTGACCGCTAGGTTTTATGGGTATTATGACTCATACTGTGGTACTTACTCTATTGGCTCTCCTCAGTAGGAGCAGTCCTCCATAGGAATAAATATAATTCTACAGTATTTTAATTAAACGTTTCAAGGACAATTGCATGTATTTAAGTATTTTTAGTTTTAATGGGGACAGCAACATTCATCTCAAAAGTATACATCATTTTGTTTGATGTTTAGCTCACATAATATACATTCAAAGTATGCATTAAGGTGTCTGTAATAGAATAAACATGGCAAAAACTAATGTAGGCATTAATATAAATGCAATATTTTGGTGGGGGAGTGACAAGATGGAGGCATGGTGGCTTCAACATAGTGTCCCATATGTCATCCTGTGTGCAGTAAATCATTGATTGCCACCTGTAGCCTACTTGCCTGCCACCCGGCGCCCAAGTCAAGAAAGTAACTTAAAGTCAAATGAATAATAGGCACTGGTAACACATCTTTAAGCTCCCGAGTGGCGCAGCGGTCTAAGGCACTGCATCTCAGTGCAAGAGGCGTCACTACAGTCCCTGGTTCGAATCCAGGCTGTATCACATCCGGCTGTGATTGGGAGTCCAATAGGGCGGTGATCATACTGATCATGGAGTATGGATCATCCCGATTTGGACCATATAGATTAATGTGCCAAATCTCTTTTTCGCCCATTTTCATATTCAAAAAGATCCGCCTTCTTGCAAATTATTCCTGATTATTGGCGCATTCAGATCGAAATTTTTGTTAATTAATATCATCACACCTTTTGAGTTCCTTTGTCCATGACAAACTATTTCACCACCCCATTCCTTTTTCCACGCAGCTTCATCTAAGGATGTAGAGTGAGTTTCCTGTAAACAGTATATGTTATATTCCTTTTCTTTTAGCCACGTAAAGACTGATCTTATTTTTTTATAATCTGCTAAACTTATTTCACTCCTACCTACCTGTATGTGAGGTGTAGCAGGGTCACGTCAGAGTAGGTATCTTATCTACCTGTATGTGAGGTGTAGCAGGGTCACGTCAGAGTAGGTATCATCATATCTACCTGTATGTGAGGTGTAGCTGGGTCACGTCAGAGTAGGTATCATCATATCTACCTGTATGTGAGGTGTAGCAGGGTCACGTCAGAGTAGGTATCATCATATCTACCTGTATGTGAGGTGTAGCAGGGTCACGTCAGAGTAGGTATCTTATCTACCTGTATGTGAGGTGTAGCTGGGTCACGTCAGAGTAGGTATCATCATATCTACCTGTATGTGAGGTGTAGCTGGGTCACGTCAGAGTAGGTATCATCATATCTACCTGTATGTGAGGTGTAGCAGGGTCACGTCAGAGTAGGTATCATCATATCTACCTGTATGTGAGGTGTAGCAGGGTCACGTCAGAGTAGGTATCATCATATCTACCTGTATGTGAGGTGTAGCTGGGTCACGTCAGAGTAGGTATCATCATATCTACCTGTATGTGAGGTGTAGCTGGGTCACGTCAGAGTAGGTATCATCATATCTACCTGTATGTGAGGTGTAGCAGGGTCACGTCAGAGTAGGTATCATATCTACCTGTATGTGAGGTGTAGCTGGGTCATGTCAGAGTAGGTATCATCATATCTACCTGTATGTGAGGTGTAGCTGGGTCACGTCAGAGTAGGTATCATCATATCTACCTGTATGTGAGGTGTAGCTGGGTCACGTCAGAGTAGGTATCATCATATCTACCTGTATGTGAGGTGTAGCAGGGTCACGTCAGAGTAGGTACCATCATATCTACCTGTATGTGAGGTGTAGCAGGGTCACGTCAGAGTAGGTACCATCATATCTACCTGTATGTGAGGTGTAGCAGGGTCACGTCAGAGTAGGTACCATCATATCTACCTGTATGTGAGGTGTAGCAGGGTCACGTCAGAGTAGGTATCATCATATCTACCTGTATGTGAGGTGTAGCAGGGTCACGTCAGAGTAGGTATCATCATATCTACCTGTATGTGAGGTGTAGCAGGGTCACGTCAGAGTAGGTATCATCATATCTACCTGTATGTGAGGTGTAGCAGGGTCACGTCAGAGTAGGTATCATCATATCTACCTGTATGTGAGGTGTAGCAGGGTCACGTCAGAGTAGGTATCATCATATCTACCTGTATGTGAGGTGTAGCAGGGTCACGTCAGAGTAGGTATCATCATATCTACCTGTATGTGAGGTGTAGCAGGGTCACGTCAGAGTAGGTATCATCATATCTACCTGTATGTGAGGTGTAGCTGGGTCACGTCAGAGTAGGTATCATCATATCTACCTGTATGTGAGGTGTAGCTGGGTCACGTCAGAGTAGGTATCATCATATCTACCTGTATGTGAGGTGTAGCTGGGTCACGTCAGAGTAGGTATCATCATATCTACCTGTATGTGAGGTGTAGCTGGGTCACGTCAGAGTAGGTATCATCATATCTACCTGTATGTGAGGTGTAGCTGGGTCACGTCAGAGTAGGTATCATAAAGATTCTCCAGGTACGTCTGCCTCAACACAGCCCCTCAGGCACCTCTCTGACTGCCCTGGAAAGGGTTGTGTTGTCCCACTGCTGCCCTAGCCATTTCTTTCGCCAGCCTCAGAGCCTGGCCGTGGTCCAGTGTGCAGTTGAAGGCCATTTCCCAGAATTCCTCGTAGGGGTTGTGTTTAGCAGGTGATGCTGGAGACTGGGGATCTCAGTACGTTTCAGGCCGAATCCCAGAGTACCACCCAGCACTGAACTCACCTGGACTCAGAAAACCCCACATCATCACACTAACAACACCCAACAAATCAGGGAACACTGCTTTGAATATAAAATGTTCACTCTGCTGACTAATTCTATGGTACCTGTGACCCCAGGTTGAACCCTAACCCCTAGTTGACCCCTCACCCCAGGCTGGTTGAGTGCGGAGGTGACCCAGGCCTCGCTGGCGATCCTGGTGCGTTTGGTGACATTGTGTTGGACCAGCTCCTGGATCAGAGAGCTCAGGTCCACTTCAGAGGAGAACATCACAATGATCTTAGCTGTCGACGACTCCACAATACACTGGATGTCCTCTGGAGAGCTCACCTGCACAGGAGGTTCCAACACTTTATTAACTTGTTTATGTTGCAAGCAAACTGCATTAACTTGTTTATGGTACAAGCAAACTGTATTAACTTGTTTATGGTACAAGCAAACTGTATTAACTTGTTTATGGTACAAGCAAACTGATATAGAGGAAAAGAGAGAGAGAGAGAAGTTGACAGAGAGAGACATACTGTGGAGAGACAGAGACATTGAGGGGCTTGTTGTAATGGAAACCTGTCACCTTGGGCAGGGTCTCAGAGAAGGAGATGCAGACCTCAGCCTCATCCACCTGTTCCTTGAAGGCCTTGATGCAATACTTCTCATAGTCGTCGTCCGCGGCGGTGGTTCCCACCCAGGCCCAGCTGAAGTGCAGCACCAGGCAGGTCATTGACTGGTAGACGGCGTTAGGAATTGTCATCAAAGGGTGGGGAACTGAAACTTACTTTCCAACACAGAGCAGGACAACGAGGAACTCACCTAGAGACAAGGACAGAGGGAAGAGAGAGAGGAGAGGGGGAGGAGAGAGAGCAGAGCAGAGAAGAGGAGAGAAGAGGGAGAGGGAAGAGGAGAGGGGGAAGGAGAGGGAAAAGCCCACTAGATTAGGCCACACTGCACCTAGGTAGGTAGATATAGTAGCTGTAGTGAAGAGGAGATGAGAGGAGAGGGGAGGGAAGAGGGAGGGAGAGGGAAAGGAAAAATCCCACTAGATTAGGCCACACTGCACCTAGGTAGGTAGATATAGGAGCTGTAGTGAAGAGGAGATGAGAGGAGAGGGGAGGGAAGAGGGAGGGAGAGGGAAAGGAAAAATCCCACTAGATTAGGCCACACTGCACCTAGGTAGGTAGATATAGGAGCTGTAGTGAAGAGGAGATGAGAGGAGAGGGGAGGGAAGAGGGAGGGAGAGGGAAAGGAAAAATCCCACTAGATTAGGCCACACTGCACCTAAGTAGGTAGATATAGTAGCTGTAGTGAAGAAGAGATGAGAGGAGAGGGGAGGGAAGAGGGAGGGAGAGGGAAAGGAAAAATCCCACTAGATTAGGCCACACTGCACCTAAGTAGGTAGATATAGGAGCTGTAGTGAAGAGGAGAGTACATGTATTAATGAGGGTATGTAGATGGACAGAGATACCTGGGGGAAATAGTTGAGTCCCAGTATGCGGGCGTTGGCAGGTCTAACCCCCCCCCCCCCAACCCCCACCAGAGCGGCCACAGCGTTAGTTTGGCACGGCCTTGTCCTGCCCTGTCAGGTAGGTGAGGGTGCCCTCCACAGCCTTGGAGATGGTGACGCAGGAGTCATAGATGACATAGCCCAGGTCTGTATCAGGGAGTCGGTCTGTCTGCTTGTTGATCTCATCAATGGCGAAGAGCATCGTCTGAGTCTGGAGGAACGTCCGGAAGTTAAACCTGGATGAGAAGTGATGATGATGATGTTGGTAAATAGTAGTAGGAGTAGTAGTAGTAGTAGTAGTAATAGTAGATAGTAGTAATAGTAGTAGTAATAGTAATAGTAATAGTAGTAATAGTAATAGTAGTAGTAGGAGTAGGAGTAGTAGTAGTAGTAGTAGTAGTAAAATCCTGACATTACTTTTAGGTAATCTCGAGTAGTACCTGCAATGCATAACATTGCATTAAACTGCCACTTGAGGGCGACAAAGATCAATATGTACCTTCTCAGATGAGCCCAAATCATCATCGCTTAGTTCATTGGTTAATATAAGAGGACAGGTCCAAGGGGCTGAAGGGATGGAAGATTGTTGAGTCACAGATTGGATGAGGGAGCAGGACCTTGACAGAAGGAGGCGACTCAGTAGAGAAGCATTTCCATAATATTCTGTTTCTAAATTGTATTCAAATTATATTTGAAAACACAATAGGGCTAATTTATTATAATAGCATTTTAAAAATCCCACATTGACAACTTCATTCTCTCCATTTCTCTAGTTTCACTGCCTTAAACTCCTGAGTAATATAATGTAATTGCATCCCAAGACATTAATTTTACTCACCCCTCGCATCCCAGGGATACCGGCACCGGGGAGGAGTTGGTATCGGCTGAGGCGATGGTGAACGGGGAAACATCCCTCCCACAACCACCTTTTTCTTCTCCACGTTCTTGTACCCACTCAGGTTATGCTTGGCCTTCAGTTTACAATTGGACTCGCCGAGATGGACGCGTAAAAGTGGAGAAAAGCATTTAATCTACACAGTAACCGTTTTTTTTTTCAATTTAATCCAGTAACATCCATGATGTGAATGTCTGGTATAAAGTGTTCACAATGATAGACTCTGAAGGAACAGCATCCACAACAGATAACATTCGCCAAATCTCGGGATGAAATTAGCCATGTTGCACAAAACAGCCTCCTCACAGAGACGTGAGATAAACAGGACCGTTAAGGTTTATAGATTATGGAAATGATCGACTATAATAAATTAAATAAATTGACAATTTCGTTTCATTTGTATAATAAAAATAATAACTAAGAATTGAGCATAGTATAAACCTAGGCTATATGCACCGTAGTGTTTGAATATATTTTGTGCGTATTGCATTACTTTAAAATAGCCTATAGGGTTTAGAATTTTAGGGCTTGAAATCAAAATTATAGTTTTAAATTAAGGAGACAATGACAGTAGAATAGTAAATAACGTTGTGTGAAGTGTGATGCGCAATGAGCTGGCAAATTACAAATACATATAGTAAATTCACTGGCATGTGAATGTCGGTCTGTATTCATGTTAATGACATAGCACAAAGCGCCACAAGGCTACGATTTAATTGGCAATAGCATGTGGCGACGCGGATGAGCGCTCATGGGACATTGGCCTTAATGCTCAATAATAAACCTCGGATACTGTAATTGTTTATTCCGAAGCATCCTCTGGGTCTTTCGCTGTTGTGAGTCTGAGCTTGTCGACACTTGTCTTTCAATCATCCGGGAGAGAAACACCTGAGCCCCCGCAGTGGAGACGCCCACGGGACAGGATCGCTGGCGGTGCTCGGTTTGCACAAACAGGTAGCTTCACGTGTTGACTCCTGAAAGTAATTTAACCCACATTTATAACTTCTTGTAATGAAACGTACACCATTACAATCCATATTCCATGAAATAGGCTTATATAAGCAGGGCATATTTTTCTGTCTTGAAAATGTATCTTCATAAGCAACATTCAAACCAATAGTCTCCAAGCTGGGTCCTGGAGAGCTGCAGGGGGTGTTAGGCCTCTCTGTAAGTCTAGACTATCACATCTACTATCCTAACCTATATAGGCTATAAGGATGTAGACTGAAGAGTCAATGGAAATTGAACTCTCATGACCTGCCCAACCCTAAGGCACTTGAAAAGGTTCTAGTCACTCGTCATGAGCAGTGGCGTGTATGGATGCCAAGGGAAGCAATGCTTCCTCCCCCAAAAATGACCATCCCCAAAATAAACCCTGAAGAAGGCAGGTGATGACGAAACGTTGGTGAATGCCCAGTAGATTGCTTGGAGTTTATGTTGAGTGTGTGACTCTGTTTTTATTTTTGAGTTGCAAACCACCAAAACATATAATCATTTATTTTGTTTCTGTGTTTCATAACTTTCCTTAAAATGTACATGTCTAATTAAATAAAAATAAATACAAGTCATTTAAGAGCAAATTCTTATTTACAATGACGGCCTACACCGGCCAAACCCGGACAACGCTGGGCCAATTGTACGCCGCCCTATGTGACTCCCAATCACGGCCGGATGTGATTCAGCCTCACAGGAGAAAGCATCCGAGCGAGCGAAACAGCGCCCCTCTGTCTCTCTACGTCAATAAATCAATCAATCAATCAATCGAATGTATTTATGAAGCTCTTACATCAGCTGATGTCACAAAGTGCTGTACAGAAACCCAGCCTAAAACCACAAACAGCAAGCAACGCAGGTGTAGAAGCACGTGTATGCCATCTATCTGACGCTGTCTGGTCCAAACAAGTATGACATTGTTGCCACCTGTAGCATTTAAGGCAAGAGAAGCCAGCGAGCATCTGGCCTCCCTTAACAAAAAAAAGTAAACAAAATTTGCCAAACAGGGTTGAGCTAAACTGAGCGAGCTCAACTGTGAATGGTCCTGGCGCACCAAAAAAAAAAAATGTCAAGGGAAGCCAATTTGGATTTGCCGTCACTCCTATCAAATCCCAATGAGCGCATACGTCATTGACAGAAAACCTTGACTTGTTGCATCTCGTTGTGTTATTTTCCTCCGGTGGCTACCAAGTTAGCTAAAATTGTCCCTTTCCTAAATTAGCCATGGATGTAGGTAGGGATTTGGACTTGTGGTTTTACTTAGTTCTCCATACTGGCCAATGAATATAACGGCGATTTTGATCCAATCATTAATTCCTACATTGTTATGCCCCTGGCCTAAGACGATGGAAGTTCAATATGTACGGTAGCTAGATGTAGAAGGCTAATGTTAACTAGTTAACGTTGCCCATGAAAGGAAGTTAGGCTAGCAAGTAATCATTTTAGCCAGGTAGCCTAGGACAACAAAATATAGAAGCTTGTACTATGACAGACTGAGAGACTATTTCATCAATATGAAAGAGAGGAGGAAGGCATTGGTATTTCTCTACAAGTAGAGTGAGTCAACATGTTGTTCCACTTGCATACAGACACACACAGAACCATGGACAGCCACATATTTAGCTTACGTTGATTGGACTAAATTGTTTTTGGTATCTTTTGTCACTGTATGAGACCAAGCAGAGGTTATTTGATGTTGAAATGGTGCTGGAATAGTGAAGGCAGCTCCTGTTTTCTTTGGCACTTGCGGTAACTCTCTGTAGTTCTAAATCAATAGTAGTTCTGTGGTCCGAAAATGTCAGAAACATTAACTTCCTTGACCATGCTGTAGGTCATGTCACTGTCTGTTACTGTACATGCAATATGCTTTGTGGACTTCACTGGACAGAGGTTGGTCTCCGGTTTTCTGATAAAACAAAGGTGTTGTTGAATTTAATCTTTCACCGTTTTATTTGAAATAAAAAAAAACTGAAATATCACATTTACATAAGTATTCAGACCCTTTACCCAGTACTTTGTCAAAGCACCTTTGGCAGCAATTATAGCCTGGAGCCATCTTGGTTATGATGCTACAAGCTTGGCACAACTGTATTTGGGGACTTTCTCCCATTCTTCTCTGCAGATCCTCTCAAGGTCTGTCAGGTTGGATGGGGAGCGTTGCTGCACAGCTATTTTCAGGTCTCTCCAGAGATGTTCAATTGGTTTTGAGTCCGGGCTCAGGCTGGGCCACTCAAGGACATTTAGAGACTTGTCCCGAAGCCACTCCTGCATTGTCTTGGCTGAGTGATTTGGGTTGTTGTCCTGTTGGAAGGAACCTTCACCCCAGTATGAGGTTCTGAGCACTCAGAGCAGGTTTTCATCAAGGATCTCTCTGTACATTGCTTCGTTCATCTTTCCCTCGATCCTGACTAGTTTCCCAGTCCCTGCCACTGAAAAACATCCACACAGCATGATGCTGCCACCACCATGCTTCACCGTAGGGATGGTGCCAGGTTTCCTCCAGACGTGACGCTTCGCATTCATGACACAGAGTTCAATCTTGGTTTCATCAAACCAGAGAATCTTGTTTCTCATGGTCTGAGAGTCCTTTAGGTGCCTTCTGGCAAACTCCAAGTGGGCTGTCATGTGCCTTTTACTGAGGAGTGGCTTCCATCTAGCCATTCTACCATAAAAGGCCTGATTGGTGGAGTGCTGCAGAGATGGTTGTCCTTCTGAAAGGTTCTCCTATCTCCACAGAGGAAGTCTAGAGCTCTGTCAGAGTGACGATTGGGTTCTTGGTCACCTCCCTGACGAAGGCGCTTATCTGCCGATTGCTCAGTTTGGCCGTCCGGCCAGCTCTCGGAAGAGTCTTGGTGGTTCCTAACTTCTTCCATTTAAGAATGATGGAGGCCACTGTGTTCTTGGGGACCTTCAATGCTGCAGAAATGTTTTGGTACCCCCTTTCCCAGATCTGTGCCATGACACAATCCTGTCTCAGAGCTCTACGGATAATTCCTTCACCCTCATGGCTTGTTTTATGCTCTGATATACACTGTCAACTGGGGGACCTTATATAGACAGGTGTGTGCCTTTCTAAATCATATCAATTGAATTTACCACAGATGGACTCCAATCAAATTGTAGAAACATCTCAAGGATGATCAATAGAAACAGGATGCACCTGAGCTCAATTTCAAATCTGAATCTGAGGATCTGAATACTTATGTAAATAAGGTATCAGGTTTATCTGTAATAAATTTGTAAACATAAAAAAAACAAAAAAAAAAACTTGTTTTCACTTTGTCATTATGGGATGTTGTGTGTAGACTGCTGACAATTTATTTATTTATTTAATCAATTTTAGAATAAGACTAACATAACAAAATGAGGAAAAAGTCAAGGGATCTGAATACTTTCCAAAGGCACTGTATATACAAAAGTATGTGGACACTCCTTCAAATTAGTGGATTCGGCTATTTCAGGTGTATAAAATCGAGCACACAGCCATGCAATCTCCACAGGAAAATATTTGTGGTAGAATAGCCTTACTGATGAGCTCAGTGACTCAACGTAGTAACGTCATAAGAAGCCACCTTTCCAACGAGTCAGTTCCTCAAATTTCTGCCCTGTAAGAGCTGCCCCAGTCAACTCTTAAGTGCTGTTATTGTGATGTGGAAACCTCTAGGAGTAACAATGGCTCAGCTGTAAAGTGGTAGGCCACACAAGCTCACAGAACAGGACCACCAAGTGCTGAAGCGCGTAGCGTGTAAAAATTGTCTGACCTCGGTTGCAACACCCACTACCGAGTTCCAAGCTGCCACTGGGAGCAACGCCAGCACAATAACTGTTCGTCAGAAGCTTCATGAAATGGGTTTCCATGGCCGAGCAGCCGCACACAAGAGCACTATGCGCAATACCAAGAGTCAGCTGGAGTGGTGTAAAGCTCGCAGCCATTGGACTCTGGCACAGCGGAAACACGTTATCTGGAGTGATGAATCACACTTCACCATCATGATTTTGGAATGAGATGTTCAACGAGCAGGTGTCCACATACTTTTAGTCATATAGAGTAAATGTAGACATTTTGATTAGTTGGTAAAGAGTGTGAGAAGATTCAACAGGGACTTCTTTACTAAAGCTTGGTTTTTCATTATACACATTTCATAGTTGAAACTGCATGCAGTGGCTTGCTTTGAGGCACGTTACTAAGGACAAATTAGCTGTGATCATTTTACAACAAAACAAACAAAAAGAATATCAAACACAGAATTGCATAAATTAATCTTATTTCAATATTGCAGTAAAATCCAACTACAAAAATTAAACATCCATTAATTTTAAGCTGTTTTTGTTTTCCAAGTAGACATATGCATCATAAAATACACAAGTAAAGGCAACACAAAGGGAGAGACGCTAACGACAAGTTGCAATTAAGACCGTTAAGGAACAGATTCATTTTGCATTGGGTATTCAGCTGTCATAACAAAATAATATTGAAGGTGAGGGGTAAAGTCAAACACAGAGGCATGTAAATCAGTATTATCGCACAGTAAAACATTACCTACAGGCTGGACATGGGGCAGACAGGGGTCCTTAAAATGACATGCTTCAGGTCCAGTAAAACAGTTAGTCCTGGACTAACTGAGGACTCTCAGTAAATGAGTGTTGAAAACATTGAACTGAGAGCCAGGTTACAGGCAATGCCTACTCAGGAGTCCTCTAGCAGATGCAACGCTCAAGATGGCCACTGCCAGTTTTCAATTTCACCCTATAAAAAAAAGCAGGATGTTTTCGTGATTGGGTTTTAAAATCCATCAGCTGTAAGTACTATAACTTCCCAAACGCGTTAGGAAAGCACCAAGGCTTTATGTGCAAAAGTTGCTCCTACACAACTGTAGGAGGTGCCACGTGCCAGCATGATCATGATAACAAAGGTGTTCACACAACAATTGTTGTTTTGACTATACTAACATCTTAATTCTCAGTCCTTTTGTCATCTTGTTTCTCTTAAACAGCATATATTGCAGCATGAAGTAACAGTTCTCACCAGTCAGGGGGCGTGTCAAACAAAGGGGAAGAGAAATGAAAAAAACAGGCACAGAAAAGGGGACACCCAGTCATTTTGGGGGTTTCCCAAACAGTCACCAATCTCTGAAAATTAACTCATTTTCCTTTGGCCACTGTGTTGGTAGTTTAACATCACATTTTTCATTTAAGTGAATCGTCAACAAAAACCCAGATCTAATTTCACCACAGCTTATCTACATTTGGCAAAAATAAAAGTTTTAAAAAAATGATATTGGTCACAGTTTCTCTGCTGAATGACTTTGGACAGGCAGCCCCTGTCTGTCTCTTTGCACAGTATACAGTTGGAACAGAAATGGTTGAGTAAAAATAATCATGGGACAAAAAGAATCATCGGAAGTGGAACAAAAAAGCCAAAACGCGATGGAAGACTTTAAGCCACTGGCTAGTTGCTGCTCTTCCTTCTCCTGTATGTTATACAATTATGTGGTTTTTTCTTTCTTCTGTCGTTGGTCTCACGCTGCAATCTGAGGCACGCCGTTTACACAATCCACTTCCTGAACTCTCTGACTCTCTTAACCCTTGAATCTCAACTGGCTGTTTCCAAAAGCAGGAAGCAGCACTTATGCCAAAGAAGGAAAAAAATAATGCATTGTCACGCATGAAGAAACTGATCCAGAAGTAAGGATGAATAGTCATCATATCTATAATAACAATAATACAAACACACCTCCCAAAAACTGAGAGGGGGGGGGGGGCAGAGTAGCGGCTTCAGGTGTGTGCTGGTCACAGTACTGCCTGCTTTCCATAGGAATGTTCTAGAGAAGGGGGGGGGGGGGGGGGGGGGGGGTGATCTGAAAGGAGAGGTGAGATGGGGGGGATAGGTGTTAGGAGAGGGAAAGAAAGGAGGAGGAGAAGAAGAAGAGAGGAGCTCACATCTCCTCTCTCTCTCTCTCTCTCCATGAGCTCTACTCCCACTCTGTGGTGCCGGGAGGTTTGGAGGTCAGGTCAAACATCACCCGGGAGATGCCAGGGATCTTCTTGATCTCATTTACCATCTTCAGCACCACCTGGGGAGACATGCGAGAGAGAGAAGGGTTAGAGCTGGAGACCGTGGTTTATACATCTGCTCTGAGAGTAATGTCTGATCCCCATCTCGCGGCGAGCCGTAGTACCTCCTCAGGGATGTGGTTTCCAGGCGTGGCAGGTATACCGGTCATGAAGTCGCTGGTGATGAACGTTCTGACGACCACAGAGCGTCGGCAGGACGGCTGCCTCTGTGAGGAATCACGGTCAAAGTGCAGAGGGGTCAGGATGACCGGCATCTGACTGATCTTCCCAGAGTAACCTGGGAGAAAGAGGGTACAGAATTACCACACCAGACAGGGTTAGCAACGAGCACCTCATAAAGGGAGGTTGGTTCTACAGGGATGGGGGGGTTTGAAATCTTTTCACTATTCAAATAGCATCATGATTGTTTTGTCGGATATCTGAAATACATGTTTTTGTTTAAACTTAAGGTTTTAACCTGAGTAATGCTGCGCGAGGGAAAAGCTAGCGCTCTATTGCTGCATCAGTATACAGCCTGGTGTGTGTGTTGGGAGCGACCAGACGGAGGGAGAGAGCGAGACGCCAACGCAACGCTAGCTAACTTGTAGCAGCCACAGTGTTATTTCTCATCCCATATAATAGCTAGCTAGGCTAATTAAGGCTGCATGCTGTGCTTTCTTCCCAACCCCATAAACAGCAGCCTATCAAATCTAATGTTTCACATGCGCGGAATACAACCTGTCGGTTCCTCGTTGTAGCCTGCTCCTTCTCATTTCGCTAACTTTCAAATCCCTAATTTTATTTCAACTTGCATTGCATTAGTGAACTCACTCCACATTGAGCCTCTCGGCTTCTTTGATTGGCCAACAAACAAAGTTACCCGTCTTCATGGGGCGCACCGTGCACATCGTAAAAACTACCTTGAAAAGTGTGTTGTTTCCAATACGTTAATCATTTGAAAATGTCATAGTATATCCTTGTATGTAACAAAGTCACATTAACGTTTTAATATAATTCCGAAAAAGCCTTTTCAGTGTTAAAATAGGCCTATAATTTCTCTCTCGCCAAAATGAATACTGACAAGTATTTCAATACTAACGTCCGTTTAAATATTCGAATAACCGTGCACATCCCTAGAGTTCTACACATTGTATTTCTATACTCTCTATACTGAATCCAATAATAATTTCTATCCAGCCCTTCTGCTCCCCTCCTGAAGCAGGAAACCACTTACCAGACTCTCTGAGGATGGAGTGGGCCACAAAGTCTGCCTGTCTGAGTGTGCTGAGAACGCCCGTGGTCAGGAAGGTGGGGGTGATGTCTGTGGGGGGCTCCTTCACGTGGGACCCAAATACATACACAACTCTGGAGGGAGGGAGGGAGGGAGGAGAGAGGAGAGTCCATATGGCATCCTGCTAGCAGTAACTGGTTCTACTTCATCTACTGTGTACTGGGTTACCTGTTGATGGTGTGGCACATGCGAGGGATGAGTCTGGCCAGGAACATGAGGGATTCCCAGTGTGGTGCCTCTTTACTGGTGACCCCACACACATAGCTATAGGACCGACAGTCACCCTACACACACACACACACACACACACAGAACACATGGTAAAGCTTCAGCTAGATCACTTATGCATGCTGTAGAGGTTCACTTGACCAACACTTCATTATTGTGATGATTAGTTAATCAAAAGTGATCTATCGGGGTCCATCCTTCACATTTAGACTTCATTAAGAGACTGGGGTTATTTGAGGCCTTTCTCTTCTCCCTCTGCTCCCAGCCAAACTCCACAGAGAACAATAAGCCCCTCTCTGTTAACACTCCTGTGTCTCTCCTGGTCCACTTACCAACACACACAGTCACACTTTCTGAGGTAAAAGTAGCGCTCCGTCTCTCCTGCCTCCTTTATCCAACACACAGACACACATTCACTGTTTCTGGGATAAATATATCTCTCAGTGGCTTTCAGCAGGAAGTGTGGAGGAGACATCCACCACTGAATGGGCGGAGCCAGCTGTGTCATCATTCCATTACCATGCACTTGTCAACAGACAGACATTGTTTAACCAAAGCCTGAAGGAAATTAACAGAGAGCAGTAAATCTCCAAAATACCCATTGGCAGACATTGCCACTAACCACAGATCTAGGATCAGATTACCCCTCCCCAATACTAACCTTAACCATTAGCTGGATAAACAAATATATCTGACCCGGTATCAGCAATTATGGGAAGAGTTCTACCTACTCAGCCCTGGCGGTAGCAGTGCCATCCTGTTATAGTGAGAAGGAGATGGCTGCTGGGTGAAGGAATAACAGGAAGAGTCTAACTAGTCGTGGCGTCAGAGCCCAAACCACAGGCTAACATTAGGCCTAGCTACACCACACACCCGTCAGAAGAGAGGGACAGAAAAGAAAAAGACAGGTTCGTACTGTGCTGTCTGTTCTACAGTGTGCAGACACTATGGATTTCTCATTTCATGGAAACAAAGCTTTTATGAATTTCAGAAATAAACCAATGGAAAAACAGACCGAGACTTATAGACCACTGGGTCATAAAGGCTGTCGTTGACCATATAGCCTAGATAATGTAGTGGGGCAGACAGAGCCATATAGCCTAGATAATGTAGTGGGGCAGACAGAGCCATATAGCCTAGATAATGTAGTGGGGCAGACAGAGCCATATAGCCTAGATAATGTAGTGGGGCAGACAGAGCCATATAGCCTAGATAATGTAGTGGGGCAGACAGAGCCATATCGCCTAGGTAATGGCGGACAGAGACATATTGCCCAGTGGGTAATGTAGTGGGGCAGACAGAGACATATTGCCCATGTAGTAGAATTCTTCCGCTGCTCTGTTTGCTACATACTTCAGTCTGAGACTCAAAATGAGCGGTGTTGTACCAAACAAAGTCATCAGTGATTGGATCATCTCTAACAAAATCAGAGTATCCAAGCAAATAACGACTTTTTTAAATGCTGCTTTACCCATGTGTGTTCTGGCTCTGGTCCAACCCCTCTGTGTCTGGGACCAATCAGTATGGTCATAATGTGTTTGCGTTCTAGAAATCATCAGGGGAGGTACTCAGGTCCAGACGCATTGCTGAGAAGAAACTAACGTCTGTGGGCGTGGCATAGCATTTGGACGGAGCAAGGAGTTTGGGTAGCCAGGCAAGTTGACCACAGAGCCCAGTTTATGTAGTGGGGCAAATGTAGACAGAGAGAGTGAAGAGGCCTACTCCAGAGAGAGTGAAGAGGCCTACTCCAGAGAGAGTGAAGAGGCCTACTCCAGAGAGAGTGAAGAGGCCTACTCCAGAGAGACAGAGAGAGTGAAGAGGCCTACTCCAGAGAGACAGAGAGAGTGAAGAGGCCTACTCCAGAGAGACAGAGAGAGTGAAGAGGCCTACTCCAGAGAGACAGAGAGAGTGAAGATGCCTACTCCAGCAGTACCAGAGGGAGCATTTTGGTCAGCTACTGCCCTGACTCATACTCCCTTCATCAAGAGAGAAACTGAGGGATGGTCAGAGAGATACTCTCAGAAAAGGGGAGATATGACTAGACTCCAGCATCAGAGGTGCTGAGCGATTAGCTGAAATTTCGGTTTAGTTTTGGTTTTTAAATATCAAATAAAATAAAATAAGTCCACATGTAATTGGTATGAAATGACTAGCTAGTTAGCGGTGCACACTAGTAGCATTTTAAATCAGTGACGTCACTCGCTCAGAGACCTTGAAGTAGTTGTTTCTCTTGCTCTGCAAGAGCGACAGGTAACGATGCTTCGTGGGAGGCCGTTGTGTTCAGCAGGTCCCCGGTTTAGAGCCCAGGTTGGGAGGGTCAGAAGCAACACTTACTGTGTGTGTGTGTGTGTGTGTGTGTGTGTGTATACACTGCTCAAAAAAATAAAGGGAACACTTAAAAAACACAATGTAACTCCAAGTCAATCACACTTCTGTGAAATCAAACTGTCCACTTAGGAAGTAACACTGATTGACAATACATTTCACATGCTGTTGTGCAAATGGAATAGACAACAGGTGGAAATTATAGGCAATTAGCAAGACACCCCCAATAAAGGAGTGGTTCTGCAGGTGGGGACCACAGACCACTTCTCAGTTCCTATGCTTCCTGGCTGATGTTTTGGTCACTTTTGAATGCTGGCGGTGCTTTCACTCTAGTGGTAGCATGAGACGGAGTCTACAACCCACACAAGTGGCTCAGGTTGTGCAGCTCATCCAGGATGGCACGTCAATGCGAGCTATGGTAAGAAGGTTTGCTGTGTCTGTCAGCGTAGTGTCCAGAGCATGGAGGCGCTACCAGGTGACAGGCCAGTACACCAGGAGACGTGGAGGAGGCCGTAGGAGGGCAACAACCCAGCAGCAGGACCGCTACCTCCGCCTTTGTGCAAGGAGGAGCAGGAGAAGCACTGCCAGAGCCCTGCAAAATGACCTCCAGCAGGCCACAAAATGTGCATGTGTCTGCTCAAACGGTCAGAAACAGACTCCATGAGGGTGGTATGAGGGCCCGACGTCCACAGGTGGGGGTTGTGCTTACAGCCCAACACCGTGCAGGACGTTTGGCATTTGCCAGAGAACACCAAGATTGGCAAATTCTCCACTGGCGCCCTGTGCTCTTCACAGATGAAAGCAGGTTCACACTGAGCACGTGACAGAGTCTGGAGACGCCGTGGAGAACGTTCTGCTGCCTGCAACATCCTCCAGCATGACCGGTTTGGCGGTGGGTCAGTCATGGTGTGGGGTGGCATTTCTTTGAGGGGCCGCACAGCCCTCCATGTGCTCGCCAGAGGTAGCCTGACTGCCATTAGGTACCGAGATGAGATCCTCAGACCCCTTGTGAGACCATATGCTGGTGCGGTTGGCCCTGGGTTCCTCCTAATGCAAGACAATGCTAGACCTCATGTGGCTGGAGTGTGTCAGCAGTTCCTGCAAGAGGAAGGCATTGATGCTATGGACTGGCCCGCCTGTTCCCCAGAACTGAATCCAATTGAGCACATCTGGGACATCATGTCTCGCTCCATCCACCACGCCACGTTGCACCACAGACTGTCCAGGAGTTGGCGGATGCTTTAGTCCAGGTCTGGGAGGAGATCCCTCAGGAGACCATCCGCCACCTCATCAGGAGCATGCCCAGGCGTTGTATGGAGGTCATACAGGCACGTGGAGGCCACACACACTACTGAGCCTCATTTTGACTTGTTTTAAGGACATTACATCAAAGTTGGATCAGCCTGTAGTGTGGTTTTCCACTTTAATTTTGAGTGTGACTCCAAATCCAGACCTCCATGGGTTGATAAATTGTATTTCCATTGATTATTGTTGTGTGATTTTGTTGTCAGCACATTCAACTATGTAAAGAAAAAAGTATTTAATAAGATTGTTTCTTTCATTCAGATCTAGGATGTGTTGTTTAAGTGTACCCTTTATTTTTTTGAGCAGTATATATATATATATATATATATATATATATATATATATATATATACACACACACACATATATATATATATATATATATATATATATATATACACACACATATATATATATATATATATATATATATACACACACACACACACACAACTGAAATTAAATCAATGTAAATAAAGGATGGTTTATAGGGAGAAGCCGTAATGGGCAGTCACTAGTCCACCATCATTGTACATGGTAGACTAGTACATTTTTGTTTTTAAATCACATACTAAAAACAAATGTAATAAACAGAACCTAAACGTTTTATTAAAGTAAAGTGAATAAATGATGGTTAGTCTAATAACTGAATGTAATGGGCAGTCACTACCATCAATTGTTTTAGGTGTTTTTTTTACAGCATTCCACCCACAATGCATTTAGCCTATTGTTAAAAAATATAAAATATTAATTAAAAAAACAGAAGCGAAATTTAAAACCTTCATTATCGGTTTAAAACCGAATCCGAACAGACATGGTCGCTCAGCAACAAGAATCAGATAAACCCATCTATCCATGCTCGACTATAGAGGAGCAGCCAGACATGTCGCTCAGCACCAGAATCAGATAAACCCATCTATCCATGCTCGACTATAGAGGAGCAGCCAGACATGTCGCTCAGCACCAGAATCAGATAAACCCATCTATCCATGCTCGACTATAGAGGAGCACCCAGACATGATAAAAGGCCTCAGTCAGGTGACCAGTAGCCTGTTACATTCCCCAGCAAGAAAACCAAATAATGGTCACTCAAACAGAAGGGGAAACTAACAAAGAGTCACTGACAACAGCCAAATCTAAACAGGTGGAGTTTTGGGAGGGGTTCTGAAAGACAGTCATGGTTGGCGTCCACTGAAAGTTGCATAGCAACAACAACTGGGACCTAAAAGACACCCACCATGAGACCCACTAAATTTACCCAAGAAGAGGCTAAATAATGTTTTGTTATAAATCAAATTAGGGAGAGCCAAAGAAAGGCATTGACCCTCCACATCTATCAAGACAACTGGAACACTGGGCCAACCACTCTTAAATAGCAGCTGGGCCAGGACAGGTGAAAGACCTTCCCACTAACGAGATGGACACGCCAGCAAAGGTGTAACACATTCTGACTAATGAGGTGACACCGATCGGTGCGCCCCACATGCTAACCAGCTATACACAGTGGCGACCCGTCATTCAGAGTCCCACCTGTTTAGCAAAATGAAATAATAATCATTGAGTTATTAAAGCCGCATATAAAACAGGTGTTTCAGCCTCGCTCAGTGCTTTCTGTGGTTGTGGTGGGGCAGCCAGCAGAAAATATGGAGTGTAAGGGTTGGTAACTTTCTCTAGTTGGGTGTGTGGAACTAATGAACTTATCCTCTGCAGCAGAGGTAACTCTGGGTCTTCCTTTCCTGTGGCGGTCCTCATGAGACAGACAGTTTCATCATAGCACTTGATGGTTTTTGCGACGGCACCTGAAGAACCTTTCAAAGTTTTTGAAATGTTCTGCATTGACTGACGTTCATGTCTTAAAGTAATGATGGACTGTCATTTCTCTTTGCTTATTTGAGCTGTTCTTGCCATAATATGGACTTGGTCTTTTACCAAATCTTCTGTATACCAACCCTACCTTGTCACAACACAACTGATTGGCTCAAACGCATTAAGAAGGAAAGAAATTCCACAAATTAACTTTTAACAAGGCACACCTGTTAATTGAAATGCATTCCAGGTGACTACCTCTTAGAAGCTGGTTGAGAGAATGCCAAGAGTGTGCAAAGCTGTCATCAAGGCAAAGGATGGCTCCTTTGAAGAATCTCAAATATAAAATATATTTTGATTTGTTCAACACTTTTTTTTGGTTACTACATGATTCCATGTACAATGTAGAAAATAGTATAAATAAATAAAAACCCTTGAATGAGTAGATGTGTCCAAACATTTGACCGTATGCATGTATGCATGTATGTATGTATGCATGCATGCATGCATGTATGTATATATGTATGTATGTATGTATGCATGTATGTAATGTATGCATGTAATGTATGTATGTGTATAAGTCAGAGGTCACATTCCGACAGACACCTCATGTCAAGCAGTGCCTAGAGTGAGTAATACTGTAAGAAGTGATACCTGGACTCCCACAGTCTTGATTGGCAGCAGGAAGGCATTGAGTGAATGTAGACTGGTGATCTGCAGGAGTTTTTCCTCCTCCTCGTCTGATATACACGACTTCACTCTCTGCAGCAACGTGTGGGGCTGGAGGGACAGAGTAAGTGATGATTATTATTAGCTAGTCTGACATTTATTTACCTAGGCAAGTCAGTTAAGAACACATTCTTATTTTCAATGACGGCCTAGGAACAGTGGGTTAACTACCTTGTTCAGGGACAGAACGACAGATGTTTACCTTGTCAGCTCGGGGATTCAATCTTGCAACCTTTCGGTTACTAGTCCAACGCTCTAACCACTAGGCTACGCTGCCGCCGACATACGTAAGTTATCAGCATGTTGGTGCATAAAGAAGGACAGTTGGGGTCAATTGCATCAACAGTCCAACAGTCCAGAGCTCCATGTCCAAAACTCTTATTAGTACCGTGTTCCTGTCATAGACTAGTGATGCTCTGCTCTCTGACCTTTTTCACCATGGCAGAGAAGTCTGTGATGATCTTGAGGATGTTGTTGGTCTCAGCAAAGTCCTTACAGATGTAGGGCTCATCTGCACAGATCACTCTGATGGCCAGGCCAGGACCTACAGCAGAGGGTTAACAATACAGATCACTGATGGCCAGGACCTACAGGAGAGGGTTAACAATACAGATCACTCTGATGGCCAGGACCTACAGCAGAGGGTTAACAATACAGATCACTCTGATGGCCAGGCCAGGACCTACAGCAGAGGGTTAACAATACAGATCACTCTGATGGCCAGGACCTACAGGAGAGGGTTAACAATACAGATCACTGATGGCCAGGACCTACATGAGAGGGTTAACAATACAGATCACTCTGATGGCCAGGCCAGGACCTACAGCAGAGGGTTAACAATACAGATCACTCTGATGGCCAGGACCTACAGGAGAGGGTTAACAATACAGATCACTGATGGCCAGGACCTACAGGAGAGGGTTAACAATACAGATCACTCTGATGGCCAGGAACTACAGGAGAGGGTTAACAATACAGATCACTCTGATGGCCAGGCCAGGACCTACAGCAGAGGGTTAACAATACAGATCACTCTGATGGCCAGGACCTACAGGAGAGGGTTAACAATACAGATCACTCTGATGGCCAGGACCTACAGGAGAGGGTTAACAATACAGATCACTGATGGCCAGGACCTACAGGAGAGTGTTAACAATACAGATCACTGATGGCCAGGACCTACAGCAGAGGGTTAACAATACAGATCACTGATGGCCAGGACCTACAGGAGAGGGTTAACAATACAGATCACTCTGATGGCCAGGACCTACAGCAGAGGGTTAACAATACAGATCACTCTGATGGCCAGGACCTACAGGAGAGGGTTAACAATACAGATCACTCTGATGGCCAGGACCTACAGGAGAGGGTTAACAATACAGATCACTGATGGCCAGGACCTACAGCAGAGGGTTAACAATACAGATCACTGATGGCCAGGACCTACAGGAGAGGGTTAACAATACAGATCACTCTGATGGCCAGGCCAGGACCTACAGGAGAGGGTTAACAATACAGATCACTCTGATGGCCAGGACCTACAGCAGAGGGTTAACAATACAGATCACTCTGATGGCCAGGCCAGGACCTACAGGAGAGGGTTAACAATACAGATCACTGATGGCCATGACCTACAGGAGAGGGTTAACAATACAGATCACTCTGATGGCCAGGCCAGGACCTACAGGAGAGGGTTAACAATACAGATCACTGATGGCCAGGACCTACAGGAGAGGGTTAACAATACAGATCACTCTGATGGCCAGGACCTACAGGAGAGGGTTAACAATACAGATCACTCTGATGGCCAGGACCTACAGCAGAGGGTTAACAATACAGATCACTCTGATGGCCAGGCCAGGACCTACAGGAGAGGGTTAACAATACAGATCACTCTGATGGCCAGGACCTACAGGAGAGTGTTAACAATACAGATCACTCTGATGGCCAGGCCAGGACCTACAGGAGAGGGTTAACAATACAGATCACTCTGATGGCCAGGCCAGGACCTACAGGAGAGTGTTAACAATACAGATCACTGATGGCCAGGACCTACAGCAGAGGGTTAACAATACAGATCACTCTGATGGCCAGGCCAGGACCTACAGCAGAGGGTTAACAATACAGATCACTGATGGCCAGGACCTACAGGAGAGTGTTAACAATACAGATCACTCTGATGGCCAGGACCTACAGAAGAGGGTTAACAATACAGATCACTCTGATGGCCAGGACCTACAGGAGAGGGTTAACAATACAGATCACTGATGGCCAGGACCTACAGGAGAGTGTTAACAATACAGATCACTGATGGCCAGGACCTACAGGAGAGGGTTAACAATACAGATCACTCTGATGGCCAGGCCAGGACCTACAGGAGAGGGTTAACAATACAGATCACCCTGATGGCCAGGCCAGGACCTACAGGAGAGGGTTAACATTACAGATCACTCTGATGGCCAAGACCTACAGGAGAGGGTTAACAATACAGATCACTCTGATGGCCAGGACCTACAGCAGAGGGTTAACAATACAGATCACTCTGATGGCCAGGACCTACAGGAGAGGGTTAACAATACAGATCACTCTGATGGCCAGGACCTACAGCAGAGGGTTAACAATACAGATCACTGATGGCCAGGACCTACAGCAGAGGGTTAACAATACAGATCACTCTGATGGCCAGGACCTACAGGAGAGGGTTAACAATACAGATCACTCTGATGGCCAGGACCTACAGCAGAGGGTTAACAATACAGATCACTGATGGCCAGGACCTACAGCAGAGGGTTAACAATACAGATCACTTTGATGGCCAGGACCTACAGGAGAGGGTTAACAATACAGATCACTGATGGCCAGGACCTACAGCAGAGGGTTAACAATACAGATCACTGATGGCCAGGACCTACAGCAGAGGGTTAACAATACAGATCACTTTGATGGCCAGGACCTACAGGAGAGGGTTAACAATACAGATCACTGATGGCCAGGACCTACAGCAGAGGGTTAACAATACAGATCACTTTGATGGCCAGGACCTACAGCAGAGGGTTAACAATACAGATCACTCTGATGGCCAGGACCTACAGGAGAGTGTTAACAATACAGATCACTCTGATGGCCAGGACCTACAGCAGAGGGTTAACAATACAGATCACTCTGATGGCCAGGACCTACAGGAGAGTGTTAACAATACAGATCACTCTGATGGCCAGGACCTACAGGAGAAGATGGGGTTAACATTAAAGCCATAGACATTCTGCAAAACATTACAAATTACAGTAACAATTCCCTGTCTTGGGTCAGTTAGGATCACCACTTTATTTTAAGAATGTGAAATGTCAGAATAATAGTAGAGAGAATTATTTATTTCAGCTTTTATTTCTTTCATCACATTCCCAGTGGGTCAGAAGTTTACATACACTCAATTAGTATTTGGTAGCATTGCCTTTAAATTGTATAACTTATGTCAAACATTTCAGGTAGCCTTCCACAAGCTTCCCACAACAAGTTGGGTGAATTTTTGCCCCTTCCTCCTGTTAGAGCTGGTGTAACGGAGTCAGGTTTGTATGCCTCCTTGCTCGCACACGCTTTTCAGTTCTGCCCACAAATTTTCTATAGGATTGAGGTCAGGGCTTTGTGATGGCCACTCCAATACCTTGACTGTTGTCATCCTTAAGCCATTTTGCCACAATTTTGGAAGTTTGCTTGGGGTTATTGTCCATTTGGAAGTCCCATTTATGACCAAGCTTTAACTTCCTGACTGATGTCTTGAGATGTTGCTTCAATATATCCACAATTTTCCTACCTCATGATGCCATCTATTTTGTGAATTGCACCAGTCCCTCCCGCAGCAAAGCACCCCCACAACATGATGCTGCCACTCCTGTGCTTCACAGTTGAGATGGGGTTCCTCGGCTTGCAAGCATCCCCCTTTTTCCTCCAAACATAACGATGGTCATTATTGCCAAACAGTTCTATTTTTGTTTCATCAGACATGAGGACATTTGTCCAAAAAGTACGATCTTTGTCCCCATGTGCAGTTGCAAACCGTAGTCTGGCTTTTTTATGGCGGTGGCAGTGGCTTCTTCCTTGCTGAGCGGCCTTTCAGGTTATGTCGATATTGGGCTCGTTTTACTGCGGATATAGATACTTTTGTACAGGTTTCCTCCAACATCTTCACAAGGTCCTTTGCTGTTGTTCTGGGATTGATTTGCACTTTTCGCAGAAAAGAACGTTCATCTCTAGGAGACAGAACGCGTCTCCTTCCTGAGCAGTATGACGACTGCGTGGTCTGATGGTGTTTATACTTGCGTACTATTCTTTGTACAGATGAACGTGATACCTTCAGGTGTTTGGGAATTGCTACCAAGGATGAACCAGACTTCTGGAGGTCTACAATTTTTTTTCTGAGGTCTTGGCTGATTTCTTTTGATTTTCCCCATGATGTCAAGCAAAGAGGCACTGAGTTTGAAGGTAGGCCTTGAAATACATCCACAGGTACACCTCCAATTGACTCAAATGATGTCAGAAGCTTCTAAAGCCATGACATTTTCCAAGCTGTTTAAAGGCACAGTCAACTTAGTGTATTTAAACTTCTGACCCACTGGAATTGTGATACAGTGAATTATAAGTGAAATAATCTGTCTGTAAACAATTGTTGTAAAAATGATTTGTGTCATGCACAAAGCAGATGTCCTAACCGACTTGACAAAACTATAGTTTGTTAACAAGAAATTTGTGGAGTGGTTGAAAAACGAGTTTTAATGACTCCAACCTAAGTGTATGTAAACTTCTGACTTCACCTGTACATAAAACATTCTATTCTGTGTTAGTTCTAAATGTTCCATGACTATATATAATGTTCTGTCGTGTGTTGGTTCTAAATGTTCCACGACTATATCTCTGGTCTAAAAAAAATATATCCCAATGCCCCAGGGCAGTGATTGGGGACTCTGCCCTGTGTAGGGTGCCGTCTTTCGGATGGGACGTTAAACGGGAGGTCATTAAAGATCCCATGTCACTTATCGTAAGAGTAGGGGTGTTAACCCCGGTGTCCTGGCTAAAATCCCAATCTGGCCCTCAAACCATCACGGTCACCTAATAATCCCCAGTTTACAATTGGCTCATTCATCCCCCTCCTCTCCCCTGTACCAGGTCGTTGCTGTAAATGAGAACATGTTCTCAGTCAACTTACCTGGTAAAATAATGGATAAATAAAAATAAATACAAAATATATAGAACATTCTATTTTGTGTTGGTTCTAAATGTTCCACGACTATATTTAGAACATTCTATTCGGTGTTGGTTCTAAATGTTCCACGACTATATTTAGAATGTTCTGTCCTGTGTTGGTTCTAAATATTCCATGACTATATAGAACATTCTATTCGGTGTTGGTTCTAAATGTTCCATGACTATATAGAATGTTCTGTCCTGTGTTGGTTCTAAATGTTCCATGACTCTATATAGAACATTCTATTCGGTGTTGGTTCTAAATGTTCCATGACTATATATAATGTTCTGTCCTGTGTTGGTTCTAAATGTTCCATGACTCTATATAGAACATACTATTCTGTGTTGGTTCTAAATGTTCCATGACTATATATAATGTTCTGTCCTGTGTTGGTTCTAAATGTTCCATGACTCTATATAGAACATTCTACTCGGTGTTGGTTCTAAATGTTCCATGACTATATATAATGTTCTGTCCTGTGTTGGTTCTAAATGTTCCATGACTATATATAACGTTCTGTCGTGTGTTGGTTCTAAATGTTCCATGACTCTATATAGAACATTCTACTCGGTGTTGGTTCTAAATGTTCCATGACTATATATAACGTTCTGTCCTGTGTTGGTTCTAAATGTTCCATGACTCTATATAGAACATTCTACTCGGTGTTGGTTCTAAATGTTCCATGACTATATATAACGTTCTGTCCTGTGTTGGTTCTAAATGTTCCATGACTCTATATAGAATATTCTACTCGGTGTTGGTTCTAAATGTTCCACGACTATATATAACGTTCTGTCCTGTGTTGGTTCTAAATGTTCCATGACTCTATATAGAACATTCTATTCTGTGTTGGTTCTAAATGTTCCATGACTATATATATAACGTTCTGTCCTGTGTTGGTTCTAAATGTTCCATGACTATATAGAACATTCTATTCGGTGTTGGTTCTAAATGTTCCATGACTATATATAATGTTCTGTCCTGTGTTGGTTCTAAATGTTCCATGACTATATATAACGTTCTGTCGTGTGTTGGTTCTAAATGTTCCATGACTCTATATAGAACATTCTACTCGGTGTTGGTTCTAAATGTTCCATGACTATATATAACGTTCTGTCCTGTGTTGGTTCTAAATGTTCCATGACTCTATATAGAATATTCTACTCGGTGTTGGTTCTAAATGTTCCACAACTATATATAACGTTCTGTCCTGTGTTGGTTCTAAATGTTCCATGACTCTATATAGAACATTCTATTCTGTGTTGGTTCTAAATGTTCCATGACTATATATATAACGTTCTGTCCTGTGTTGGTTCTAAATGTTCCATGACTATATAGAATGTTCTGTCCTGTGTTGGTTCTAAATGTTCCATGACTCTATATAGAACATTCTATTCTGTGTTGGTTCTAAATGTTCCATGACTATATAGAATGTTCTGTCGCGTGTTGGTTCTAAATGTTCCATGACTATATATAATGTTCTGTCCTGTGTTGGTTCTAAATGTTCTATGACTCTATATAGAACATTCTATTCTGTGTTGGTTCTAAATGTTCCATGACTATATATATAACGTTCTGTCCTGTGTTGGTTCTAAATGTTCCATGACTATATAGAATGTTCTGTCCTGTGTTGGTTCTAAATGTTCCATGACTCTATATAGAACATTCTATTCTGTGTTGGTTCTAAATGTTCCATGACTATATATATAACGTTCTGTCCTGTGTTGGTTCTAAATGTTCCATGACTATATAGAATGTTCTGTCCTGTGTTGGTTCTAAATGTTCCATGACTCTATATAGAACATTCTATTCTGTGTTGGTTCTAAATGTTCCATGACTATATATATAACGTTCTGTCCTGTGTTGGTTCTAAATGTTCCATGACTATATAGAACATTCTGTCCTGTGTTGGTTCTAAATGTTCCATGACTCTATATAGAACATTCTATTCTGTGTTGGTTCTAAATGTTCCATGACTATATATAATGTTCTGTCCTGTGTTGGTTCTAAATGTTCCATGACTATATATAATGTTCTGTCCTGTGTTGGTTCTAAATGTTCCATGACTATATATAACGTTCTGTCCTGTGTTGGTTCTAAATGTTCCATGACTCTATATAGAATATTCTACTCGGTGTTGGTTCTAAATGTTCCACGACTATATATAACGTTCTGTCCTGTGTTGGTTCTAAATGTTCCATGACTCTATATAGAACATTCTATTCTGTGTTGGTTCTAAATGTTCCATGACTATATATATAACGTTCTGTCCTGTGTTGGTTCTAAATGTTCCATGACTATATAGAACATTCTATTCGGTGTTGGTTCTAAATGTTCCATGACTATATAGAATGTTCTGTCCTGTGTTGGTTCTAAATGTTCCATGACTCTATATAGAACATTCTATTCGGTGTTGGTTCTAAATGTTCCATGACTATATATAATGTTCTGTCCTGTGTTGGTTCTAAATGTTCCATGACTCTATATAGAACATACTATTCTGTGTTGGTTCTAAATGTTCCATGACTATATATAATGTTCTGTCCTGTGTTGGTTCTAAATGTTCCATGACTATATATAACGTTCTGTCGTGTGTTGGTTCTAAATGTTCCATGACTCTATATAGAACATTCTACTCGGTGTTGGTTCTAAATGTTCCATGACTATATATAACGTTCTGTCCTGTGTTGGTTCTAAATGTTCCATGACTATATATAACGTTCTGTCGTGTGTTGGTTCTAAATGTTCCATGACTCTATATAGAACATTCTATTCAGTGTTGGTTCTAAATCTTCCATGACTCATATATATATATATATATAAATAAATAAAAAACATTCTGTACGGCGGGGTACTGACCAGGGAAAGGGTGTCGACAGACGATGTCCTCTGGCAGTCCCAGTTCTCTGCCCAGTGCCCGAACCTCATCCTTATGGAAGTCCTTCAGTGGCTCAATGACTTTTCCCTGGAGGGAGTGAGAGAGGAGACAGTTCAGATCAGAGTTGTGGACTCAAGTCGCATGACTTGGACTCGAGTCACAAATGTCATGACATAAAATAAAATAACTTCAGAATTGACTTGGACTTGAGACTGATTTGTAATGTTTTGTCATTAATTTTGTGGCACAGAGACTCAGTGAATAACTCTCCACGCAGCCAGAGACAGTATCGCACTTTCAAAAAAATAACAAAAAAAGATTGCCTAATTAAACGCACTCTGCCCTCGGATTGGACCAGCAAACTGTCAATCAACACAGGTTGGGTGAGCTAGCATAGTGAGAAAGTTTTGGGGGATTGTATTTTAATAGGCTACATATAGTCTACCATTTGTATTTATTACTTGGCTTATTCGATCTGTTCACTAACACAGGCCTACGGCATTACACCAAATTCTTGTTTCAAAATGATCAAATTTTTGCTTCAGAACCAAAAAGTAGTGCATCTTGACTGTTTACCAGTCATTAGCATTGGTGCGCAAAGAGTAGCCTACCTATGCTAATATTTATCCATATAAAGTACCGTTTAGCAATCTGCTACGGATGCATCTTTTCCACAACAATAGGCTAGCTGGTGATTTGGTCATTTTCCTATTTCAGATAGGCCTAGTTTGCGTGGGTTATAATTCTATACCTCAGTGGTGGTACTATGTCTGAAGATAGCTGTGACGTTGCACTACCTTCATTTCTTATGAAGATGTCAACAACAACAACAAAAAGAGTCTGGGGATTTAATTATGATATTTGAAATTGACTGCTAACATGAATTACTTTCAGCTCAAAATGCAGGTGTAAAACGTACTTTATTTCTGCATCTTGCGGTTTTGAAAATGCACCACCACCCAGGGCACGGGGGTGGCAAGCTTTGAACCACTCCTTTTTGTGGGTCGCAGGTCAAATCCACTGATCTAGCGAAAAGATGGCTGATTTGCTATAGGATCAGGTGCAGTGCAAATGTTACATTGCAGGGAGAGAGAGGATTGACATAAATATCGTTTGGTGATAAGAATATGAACCGGCAAGCTCACCAGCAATGGGGTATCAAGCAACAACTACTAGCAGATTACTGGTCTTTTTGTATGTCAAAATGGCTTGAAATTGATATTTGTATGTCAAAATTGCTTGAAATGTGTTGTCTGTAATGTGCGGGTGAATAAGGGAATCTGACAATGTTACTGTCGATGTCCAATGTTTACTTGACCCTCTGCATTTCATACATGATACATCTTGTGTCACACTCAATGCGGTCCCCACACACCCCACTTGTACTCCATTAGTTCCTGGTGGAACACTCACCCATCTATAATTGTCAAAAATGTGTTGTAGACAAAATAATGAAAAGGGCTATCTGGTAGCCTCAATAAATAAACAGATTTTTTTGTTGAACAAGTAATTGCCTGTATAGATTTTTTTTACATGACTTGCTTTTAGACTGCACGACTTGGACTTGACCCGCTCAACTTGGGATTCGACTTGAGACTTGGACCTTGTGACTTGAATAATAGTGACTTGGTCCCACCTCTGGCTCAGAAAGCTCTGATACATGCTTTCAAGGTTGTGTTTGAAGTTTGTTTCAGTGTGTGTGTGTGTGTGTACCTCGTCTCTGAGCTTGCGGATGAGTTCTGTGTCGTTGTGGTGTGTTTTGATGACCTCTGCCTTGCCGCTGGCGAGGTGAGAAGCACTCTCTATGAGGTCTGGCCTTAGGGTGCCCTGGGCTAGGAACACCTCCTCCGGCTTCAGGTTCATCTCCCCTATCACCTCATTGGCCACCTACAGACACCAACCACACACACAGGAAGTCAATTCAATAGTTTTTTTTTATTTATTATTTTTTTAGACAGACAGACAGAGACTCGCAGACAGAATCTCAGAAAGACAGACAGACAACAGACTAGGACTAAGATAAAGTTCAGGACAAGGTATGAATCCATGTGGAAACTTTTCGAATATTAACAGATTCATGGGACCAGCTCCGTTGCTAACTACCTGTGCCATTGCTAACTAGCATAGCTGGTCCATTGTTCCAAAGAGTTATAGGATATTAGAATGATCTTGTCTTAACCCTTGTCATCTTCCACCTAGATAACAGACAGGCAAGACACACTCACAGACACAGTACCTTGACGAAGGTGTCTCCAATGATCTTCCTCTTCTCCTCAGGGTTGGTGGTCATGTTGAGGGTCTTGCTGATGCGTTTCCGTGGCGTCCGGTCCTCGTCGGAGATGGGCAGGGTCGTTGTGCCGTTATAGAAGGTGTGTGCTGCGTTCACCACTGGAGAGAGAGAGAATTATAGTTAAGTTAGTGATATTTTTTTCATATACACAGCCAGGCACATGTATGCTACATTCGAGTCCATTCTGGACAGGTGTAGCACACCAACATAGCTTTACCTATCACTTTTAAGGTTGACCCCCAGCTTGGCTTGACCTCTCAGCTTTTGAGGTTGACCCCCAGCTTGGCTTGACCTCTCACCTTTTGAGGATGACGCCCAGCTTGGCTTGGCCTCTCACCTTTTGAGGATGATGCCCAGCTTGGCTTGGCCTCTCACCTTTTGAGGATGACGCCCAGCTTGGCTTGGCCTCTCACCTTTTGAGGATGACGCCCAGCTTGGCTTGGCCTCTCACCTTTTGAGGATGATGCTTGGCTTGGCCTCTCACCTTTTGAGGATGACCCCCAGCTTGGCTTGACCTCTCAGCTTTTGAGGATGACGCCCAGCTTGGCTTGGCCTCTCACCTTTTGAGGATGACGCCCAGCTTGGCTTGGCCTCTCACCTTTTGAGGATGACGCCCAGCTTGGCTTGGCCTCTCACCTTTTGAGGATGACGCCCAGCTTGGCTTGGCCTCTCACCTTTTGAGGATGATGCCCAGCTTGGCCTCTCACCTTTGAGGTTGATGCCCAGTTTGGTGAGGGCCTCCTCAACGCTCTGGCTCTCTCTCTTCCTCATGAAGCCGTTGTCGATGTGCACCGCGATGACCTGCTCCTGGTTCAGAGCTTTGTTCAGCAGGGCCGTACACACCGTGGAGTCCACCCCGCCACTCAGCAGAACCTGGGAACAACATTGGACCAGACATGTCAATCAACACAACGCCAGGACTAGAAAAACATTCTTTCACCTCCATTTCCCTCCCCCTCTCTCTCTCTCTCTCTGGAGGGACAGCCCGCTTTCTGGGAGCAGAGGAAGTCGATCACATTGTTTCAGCAGAGAAAACAGTGTAATTTCACTGTCTAATTGAGTGTTTAATAGCTCAGGTTAACTTACTACGCCCTCCCAAGGTCTCTATGTTCTATACTATGGGGCTCATGTTGTACACCCACATACTGCATCTAACCATACTATAGATTCCTCACCAGTACTTTGGACTTGCCAACTTTCTCCTGAATCTCTGTGATACAGGACTGCTGGCGGTTCTGGACGGTGAAGTTGGAGGTGCAGCCGGCGATCTCAAACAGGAAGTTACGTAATATCTCTGTTCCCCGCTCCGTCAGGTCCACTTCCGGGTGAAACTGGGTCCCATACAGCTTCTTCTGCTCGTTGGCAATACCTGTCAGAGAACAACGTGGGGGGGCGGCAGTGGTGAGATGTGGGTGATCAAAGATGAGGCGAATTAAGGAAGGGAAGAAGGGGATGGGGAGGGAAGAAGGGGATGGAATGCCAATGGTCTTCATGATCATATTGTGTAATTGACTGAACGTAGGGAAGTATGGCAGTAGACTAAATTAGTCTCAAATATAATTTTCTTCCAGGCCCAGGACCTTTCCCAAAATACTTACCCGCAATGATGCTTCCTGACTGGGCCACCACCTTGAAGCCATCAGCCACCTTGTCCACACTGTCCCCATGAGTCAACAGCACCAGCTCCTCCTTCTTAAGGCCCCTGACAACATCAAGTCACACACAGGGTCAAAGGTCAGACAGGAAGTACATTCACACACAGGCATAATGAAACCTAAAATAACTCCACCCATATCTGGAACCAGAGGGAACAAAGCAGCAGCAAGCAGCCACATGGTGCTTGTGTCAAACTGTGTGTGTCTGAAAGATGACTCGCTCGCCGGCCGCTATTCTCTGGACTGTGCGGTGGTGGCAATTTTCCTTTTTCTTCACCATAGTAAGAGGAAAATTCTTTGAGGGAGGAACGGGTACAGCTGTGACACGGCTAACTCGTTTTACGACCAAGTCAGCTGTATCCAAACAGCGACTAATTGTTAGCAAGCTAGCCACCATGCTAGTTCGCTTTTGTGGTTTTACTTCGACAAGAAAAGTGTTTTACTGGCTACACCAAGCTATCCTTTCTAATATGTCTTTTCGGAAATGGTATCCAGCCATTACACCGAGTGCCACCGTCGGAGATAGCTCGCGATTAGTGGGTTATCTGACTAGCCTACCACGCTAGTTTTTTCTGACAGCTAAAAACATAGCATCCCAGCTATGGCGACAAAACCATCTCCCACTCCAAGGAGAAGATCCCGGCACAAATGTGCTCCTGTGGAAACACGATATCGGCCAAGGACAACCACTCGTTCTGCTCCGCTTGCCTTGGGCTGCAACATGCCAGGGAAGCATTAGCCTCCCCCAGCTCCTGTCCCCACTGTGCCCACTTCACTGTGAAGAGTCTCCGTTGCAAGCTGGCACGCCAAGCTAGCCTGAGTCAACAGGACCCTAACATGGGTGCTTGTGCCCCCAATGGCTCATCAGAGGCGATGGATATCCCCACAGGGAATCCTGAAGCGGCGGCTAGTGCAAGCTGGGGCAACCAGCTCCACGCTATTGCCCCGCTGTTGGAGGACTCTAGCAACGACCTCGCGGCCTCCCTGCCAGGCTTCCTGACTGGAGGTGAAAACTACTCCATGGGGTTCTCCTTTGAAATCGTCGGACGGCGACGAAGACTGCTTCATCCCTTCCGGCCAGGCCACCAAGCCTCCTGCCAGGGAATCCGAAACTGGAGACGCAGGACGGGGTCCATCCCTACCAGCTCGCAGTGTGGACCTGCAGGATGTGTGCAAGCGCGCTGTAGACAAACTGGTGATTCCCTGGCCCAACGCAGTAACAGAGAGCACCACGTCCCGCTACCAAGGTAAGAGGCTACCCAAAGCCAAACGGGCGGCAAGGCAATTACTACCAGTCTTCCCAGAATGCCTGGAGGTTATCCGTACACCTTTCTCCTCCAAGAACCCTGTCCAACGTGGGTTCGGTGTTGGACTGTGTTGACATGGAAGGGATTGGGCTTGCCCACATGCCTCCCATCGAATCCCTGGTGGTTTCCCATCTACACCCCAACCAGAAGTCCTGCTTTAGTTTTTGTTTGTAAGCAGGAGTATAGAATTATGGTCAGATTTGCCAAATGGAGGGAGCGAGGGAGAGCTTTGTATGCGTCTCTATGTGTGGAATAAAGGCGGTCTAGATTTTTTTCCCCCTCTGGATGCACATGTGACATGCTGGTAGAAATGAGGTAAAACTGATTTAAGTTTGCCTGCATTAAAGTCCCCGGCCACTAGGAGCGCCGCTTCTGGATGAGCATTTTCATGTTTGCTTATGGCCTTATACAGCTCGTTCTTAAGTTGGGGTGTGACCCACGAGGGCAGAACGGTGAGTGGGGACCCCATCTCCATTTTATAGACAAACAGTCTGGAACTCCTTGGTGTCCCTAGCATTAAAGTATTTCCTCCCATTTCTGGAGGGTCGTCATGTTCCTAGTCATAACAGACAATACCACTGTTGTGGCTTACATAAACAAACAAGGGGGACTGCGATCCCTTCACTTACACACAGACTTAATATGTGGAACAGTTTGCATCTCCAGTCACTGAGACCTACTCATGCACCGGGAGTACTGAATCTGAGGGCAGATTTACTCTCCAGGGGGAACCCTCTATATGAGGAGTGGAAGCTCCACCCAGAGGTAGCCAATCAGGTTTGGATGCACTACGGCACCCCAGCAGTGGAGCGTTATGCATCGATGGAGAATAAACACTGTTCCTGAGGGATCGAGACGCACCGATAGGAGTGGACGCATTAGCGCACGAGTGGCCACGCGTCCTCCTGTATGAATTCCCCCCGACTGGCCCCTATTTCCCCCACCCTAGCCAGGGTGCGGGAGAAGGGTAGGTCTCTCATAAAAATAGCGCTGCATTGGCCAGAGAAACACTGGCTAGCAGAGATCAGTCAACTACTATGCAGTGAACCATGGCCCCTCCCTCTGCGTCGGGACCTACTGTGCCAGGCGCACGGCGAGATGTTCCATCCTCACCCAGAACGGTTAGTACTCTGGGCCTGGCCCGTGAACCGCTTAACTCTAACACTGCCGGGCTTCCCCCAAAATGTCATTGAGACTATTCAGAGTGCTAGAGCCTCATCCACCAGCTCCCTTTAAAGAGCACGTGTTTGAGGAATGGTGCAACAAGTCACAGACAGTGTCATTCCAGTGCTTTGTCTCTGTAATCATGTCGTTTCTACAGGAATTATTATTAGACAAAGGCTTTTTCTACTATTAAAGTATCAGGCAGATATTTTGGCTTGTCATGTAGGTTTTGGGAGCACGACAGTTTTATGAAGGGTGCATGTCGTTTGTGTCGTTTGTGTTGCCCCGTCGTGGGACAGTTGTTTTGGATGCTCTATGCCAACAGCCTTTTGCGCCCCTGGATCAGGTGGATCTGAAGATGCTTTTAATTAAAGACAACTCTATTACTAGCACTGGCCTCTGCCAAGCGTGTAAGTGACATTCAGGCACTCTCAGTGCACTCGTCATGTGCAGCCGGTACCCAGTAACGATAGCATCATTGTGGCCAAACCCCTTGCCTTTATCCGTAAGGTTATTAACCCAACTTTGATGCGTCTTCCCCTTGAGCTGAAAGCTTTTTTTTTATCCCCTACCGTTTTCCTCTCCGGATGCATATGTTGTGCCCAGCACTCTACATGTACAGGACTAAGGGGTTTAGAAAATGTCATTAGATGTTCATTTCCTGGGCGAAACCTTACACCAGTGAAGCGTTCACAAAACAGCGCCTATCCCACTGGATAGTGAGGGCCATTGCGTTGGCCTACACAAGTAAGGGTCTCCTGCTGGCCTGCGGCTCATTTCACTAGAGAAATGGCTACATCCTGGGCTTTATTTAAGGGCATATCTATCCAAGATATTTGCTTAGCAGCGAGTTGGGCTTTTCCACATACATTTGCAAAGTTTTATAGGCTTGATGTCACTGCACTGACCCTGGCGCATACTGTTTTACGTGTAGGATCTTCTCAGGGAAGGGCCCATTGTGTGGTGTATTAAACAGGGCAGTCGGTCATCAGGATAACTTGTCTGGCAATACGGGAGTCAGATTATCCCATAAGGGAAATACCGAAACTGATACTGAAAAGAGAACTTCAGGTTACGACCGTAACCTCGGTTCTCTGATAGCATGAGTGAGGTATTTCACCAGACCGCCAACCTTGCACGAGCAACGAAGAGGCGTTGCTTATTTTTGAATGACTCAGAGACGCTGCGTCAGACCTTTTATAGGGTAGAAGGGATGTCCCTCCCCGACGCACAAATCTCGACATCCAGCCTATCATGGCTGGCGTAGTGTAATAAAGGCTTCTGACGAATACACTGGGGGCGTATCTCATAAGTGAAACACCGAAATGAATACTTGAAAGAAAACTGAAGTATGTGACCGTTGGAATTTTGATCCAGTTCGCGTCAAACACATGGCTCTGGGACAAACCAATCAAAAACACTAGTTTTTGCTCTTCTAACCATTAACCTATTTTCTCAGAGTGGTTATGGTGAAACTGTTTTCTATCTGCCTACACTGAAGAATATTTAGTTCTTCCAACACACCTGAAGAGAGAACAGGTGTTGTCCAGTCCGATGTTGAATACTCCATCCTCTCTCACACTCTTCCTGTGTACTGTTCCTCCAAAAACTTTATTCATCATCTGTGGAGAGGACAATTGATCATTAGCCTCTTAAATCTGCATCTTGTATTGATTGAAATAACTCCTTTCATTTGTATGTGATGTGTACATAAGAAAGTGATTCTTAGTGGGTTTTATCCAAATGATCTGTCTTATGCTAAGGTCTTCCAGGAGGGAGGTTTCATGTGTGTGTATTTCTCAGGGCCCTCCTACCTGCATTCCATAGCAGATACCCAGGACAGGCTTTCCAATGGTGAATATGGCAGGGTCAAACCAGGGGGCATCCTCAGCATACACAGAATTAGGACCACCAGAAATGATGATCGCTCTGGAGACAGAGAAAGGGGGAGGAACGTTTTTTTTTAAAGTGTAGAAGGAAGGAGGATAAATATTGAAAGGCAAAAGACAAACAATCAATGTCATCATACACAACAACAGAGTAGTCATTTCATACTAATAGCATAGACATGAGCATACAGCTGTTTGAAAGCCCCACCTCTCTCTAGTGGGCCCATAGTTTAGACATTCTCTATTGTCTGTTCAAACCGAAGCATTCCAAAAAGGTGAGTGTGTGTGCACATCTATTCTGTAGGGGCGGAGACACGATTTAGCAAACTGTAATGGAAAAATAGTGTCTCCTAAAAAAGCCCCCCATGCCCTCTCTCTCCTTTCTGCAGAGAGACGGGGACCTCTCCTAAGCAGTAGAATGCAGTGTAAACACACACTCCCTCCCTCCAAGGTCAGATAATACAAAATATACAGTAACATTTCATATATTTACAAAGACCTGCTTAGTCTAGCCACTGGTTTGTATTCCTTTGTATAGGGCTCCAGGCTCTCTCATTGGCTGTCCTGACAACTGTGTTCTTCCACAGACGATGGACAGATAAAGAGGGGCTCTTGGGAATTATCACAGTGTCATTATTCTGACAGGTTCTCTCTCTCACACCTACATTTATGCATTTTCTTGTTTATTTCAAAATGTTTGGTCCAGGTTGGTTGACTTTGTAAATGCCACCCAGGTGCAAGTGTGATGTCAGTCAGTCTCACCTGAAGCCTTGTTCTCTGATGGCGAAGGCTGGCGTCTCTAGTGGGAGGATCTCTGAGCGGACAAACAGCTCTCTGATCCGCCTGTCAATCACCTTGCCGTACTGAGCCCCGGCGTCCAGGATGACCACTGCCCCCTCACATGAACCATTCTGAGGCTCAATGCTGCTGATGTCCAGCTGGGGGAGAACACACACACTGTCCTGACCACGTACCAACACTCAATCAGGATAACCACATAGGCCTACGTGTGGAATAGCCTTCAACAATGTTGTTTTTAATGAAGATACAATAGTCTATTTTCCCAACACAATGGTTGAACCAGCGGGTGTTCAAAAAGCGTTGCAAACCGTTAAATTCATTCAAAGACAGGCAAAACCATTTGCGATGGTGAATGGCCCCACTTCGGTAATCTCATTGTGAGGAACGGGATTCATTAAGGCCAGAACACAATTTGAGACATGTGAGTCTCAGTACTGAGAATAGGACGTGCAGAATCACGAGTCCAACAGAAGCTAGGGGCCTGAGCATGGTCCAGTAGGGAGCAGCTTTGGTAAACTGTTCAGTCAAGTAGGGGCTTTAACCTGCCTTTTGAGATTTCTAGTGACCAGATAGATGCTTCAAGCCAGGATTCACAAGCCAGAGGACGTTACTCTAGAATAGATATATCGAAACAAGTTGTTTTTCAGTTAAATCTATATACCCGCCCCTTATGCATGATTTATGTAGGCAGCCATTGATTCATTGATATGGCAGTCAAGTGTTATCAAGGGAGATAGATAGTGACTGTCTTAAAAATCACTATGGTTACAAGCTTAATATTCTTATCAAAACTGTACATTTCTCATTCAATACATTGGGGCATTAGACGTGGGCAAAACAAATTCAACTCACTGCTCTAGTAGTAAATTGTGAAACTGAGATGTCCCCACGTGGTTTCTGACACTCCGTACTTCCGTCAATGAAAAACAACAGGCATTCGCTCGTGTATCAAGCACTGCAAGTGACACCATTATTAAAGCCCTAAAACTGCGAACCACACATTGCATATAAAACCGCGTCGATATTGGATGTGGAGTTGTTATACTGGGCCTGCTTTCCCGGAGAAAAGTAAATACGATGGTTGGCCTTTGCTGCAGCTGGCACAACTGTGTGGTGGGTGGACAGACTGGAGACCGGGCGCTAGTTAGCTGGCAAGTCATAGTTAGCTAGCCACCAACCCGATTCTTTATGTTAAATGACAGAAAAAACATGCATGCTCGTAACACAATCTCGAACTGTTGCTACGAAGTTGAAATGTATAAAGTCCACGACAATCTGTAACTACATTGCTAGCTATCATGCTAGTGAGCTAACAATATCGGGCTATTGCTAACGTTAGTTAGCCAACTACAGTAGTCGATATCCAGCTGTGCGGCTACCGTGCGGCTGCAGCTAGCTAAGCTAAATTACACGCGGCTTCTGCTAGCAATGTCTACACCATGAAAGATACAATAGTGGCATAAAAGTTAAATTCACTATCTGCTGGAGGTTTATAAAACCCTCCAAAACATACATTTAAAAGACGAGGCAACAGGCATGGAGACGGGCATCTCCGACGGAGGTGAACGCACGCCGCAAGTTTGCTGAAAACACGACACAGGCCGTAGCTAACCGGGGACTCCCAGCGCCCATGTCCCGCAGCCGACAACCACCGACAGACAGCCGATACACATTGAACGAGAAACGGGATATGTTGCTTCCTTGGCGGCACACAGGCCGTTATTTGACTGACCTTGGTATCTCCGTTGCACAGAGCCATGGATGAGTGTAGCGGAATGGACTCTGCTCCTCGGTCTTCCAGATAGTACGCAACAGAGAGAGACTAGTGGCTGCTCGCTGAGTTGTTGCGCCGACCGCTGACGAAAATGTGTGCTAACTAGCGCTTCCGTAGCTACAATACTCACTGTCTGGCTGGCTTTCTATGACCGTGCACTGTCCGACCACTTCGCTCAAAGACTGTCGCTGTCCCCTCCCCTCTCGGAGAGTAGTGACTGTCTGCGTGGGAATAAGGGCTTCCAGGGAGGAGTACTCCTGGATAATTTAGTGGAAAAGTTTATTATGGAAAAGCTGCTGCAGTTTTACAAGGGGATGAATTCGACCCATGTCTATCTATATCACGTGAATAATGTAAATAGTATGTAATTGATGGAGGACTAAACACCACTCCACTGAGAAAGACGTTTCTGGGGATAATTTTGGATCCCTCTGTGGGTGAAGTATAACGGGAGCTATGAGGGGAAATCCAGACAACGGTATGTCTGGATCATGGGTTCAGCTTCAACTAAAGGAACAGAGTGTTTGTACACTCACTGTGTGTTAACATGGTACACTGCATGTAATAGACAAATATGAAGAGGAGTCTTATGATCACACCATGAAAGATGCAATAGTGGCATAAAAGTTACATTCACTATCTGCTGGAAGGGACTGTTAAAGAAGGTTCTCTGCTGTTGGAGTAGATGGAAAATGGACATGTGAACTTTACTGACTTTATTGTCCCCATGGGGAAATTTTGTTGCAGTGTCATGTACACGTTTAAAGTGGTGTTTAAATACAAAACAAATTGACAATACAACTTTCATAATGGTTACATACCAATAAAAAGAGGCTAGCCTGCCGGCCTTCCTGGGTTGATAGGAACATTAGCCAAAGCTATTTAGGAGGGATATCACACCTGGCACAAATGAATGTCTAGTTGTGTTTTTCCTGCTGATGGCTGCCCTATACCTGTGCCCAGAGGGGAGTAGTTCAAAGTCTGGGTACATGGGGGGCTTGGTCTAAAAAGATTTTGTGAGCCTTGCAGAGGGCCCTGACCTTAAAGATCTCATCCAGGCCTGACTGTTTGGCTCCAAGTACCTTGCTTGCTGTGGTGATAATCCTTCTCAGCATAATTCTCTGGCTGACAGTGGCATTGCCAAACCAACAAACAATACAAAAAGTTAAAATACTATCAATGAAAGATTTGTAAGACAGAGTCAGTAAAGTACAATTAACATTAAAAGATCCCAGCTTGTTGAGGAAGTACAGTCTCTGTTGACTCTTTTGTAGATCAGGTCTGTACATTTACTCCACTGAAGCTTATTGTCCAAGAGTACACCCAGATATTTGTATTCCTCTACAATCTCTATGTTCTGACCTCTGATAGATGTTGTACACTTCCTGAAGTCAATGCACATCTCTTTGGTCTTGTTGGTATTGAGGACCAAGTGTGATTCATCACACCACTCTACAAAGTCATCTAGGACCGGGCCATGGTGTTCCACATCATCATGCAACAGCCTGACGAGGGTAGTGTCTTCTGCAAACTTAAGGTGTTTGTCAGGATGGGAACTAGTACAACTATTAGTGTACAGGAGTGGGGACTAAAAACATCCCTGAGGAGTGCTTGTGTTGGTGGTGCGTATGTCCCACATGTGGGGACCCACCTTGATCCGCTGTGACCGCTGGCTCAGGAAGTCCAACAGTCACAAAACCAGCCCTCCATCTAAGGAGAAGTCCTGAATGAGTCTGTGCCAGAATGTTTATTTTATTTATTTTATTTCACCTTTAACCAGGGAGGCAAGTTGAGAGCAAGTTCTCATTTACAATTGCGACCTGGCCAAGATAAAGCAAAGCAGTTTGACACATACAACAACACAGAGTTACACATGGAGTAAAACAAACCTACAGTCAATAATATAGTAGAAAAATAAGTATAATATATACAAAGTGAGCAAATGAGGTGAGATAAGGGAGGTAAAGGCAAAAAAGGCCATGGTGGCGAAGTAAATACAATATAGCAAGTAAAACACTGGAATGGTAGATTTGCAGTGGAAGAAAGTGCAAAGTAGAAATATAAATAATAGGGTGCAAAGGAGCAAAATAAATAAATGAATACAGTAGGGAAGGAGTAGTTGTTTGGGCTAAATTATAGATGGGCTATGTACAGGTGCAGTAATCTGTGAGCTGCTCTGACAGCTGGTGCTTAAAGCTAGTGAGGGATATAAGTGTTTCCAGTTTCAGAGATTTTTGTAGTTCGTTCCAGTCATTGGCAGCAGAGAACTGGAAGGAGAGGCGGCCGAAGCAGGAAGGCTGGATGTAAGGCTGGATTGTGTTGAAGGCAGAAGAAAAAGTCAACAAACAAAACCCTGACATTGACAAAACCCTGAACCTTTGTTCAAGTTCTGTATTGTGTACCTTCAGTTAAATTATGGAACACCCGAGGAGGGCAGAGGAGAGGAATCTCACAGCAAAGAGACAGAATGCCACTACTGGAACAAAATGATTCAACTGTTGTGCTGTAGGGTCATGTTTCACCCGGAACATTCTGGTTTGTTCATGTGGGATTATTATCATTATTTTAAAGATGAATCATATTTGTAAAATAATAAAGAAAGCCGCTGGATATATAATTTGACTCGTGGTTGGATGGATGCAGTTATCAGGGAGGTTTCTCTCTAACAGCATCTCTCCCATGTATCAAATGCTGAGAGGAGGAAATTAGGGGAGAAATGATCCATTCTAAATGGCAAATTGTCAGAAAAATACTGTAGAAATGAGTACCACTAGATCAGGCCAAGACGGGAAATTAGAAGATAAATAAAATGGTTATTATTTTGTAGTTATAATGTAATGTCAAATAATACCCATATATAGCCTCTCTACTGTATATAGCCTCTACAGTATGTAGCCTCTACTGTATATAGCCTCTACTGTATGTAGCCTCGCTACTGTTATTATTCACTGTCTTTTTACTGTTGTTTTTTATTTCCTTATCTATTGTTCACCTAATACCTATTTTTTACTTAAATATTGCACTGTTGGTTAGGGCCTGTAAGTAAGCATTTCACTGTAAGGTGTTGTATTCGGCACACGTGACAAATAAACTTTGATTTGATATAGTGGACTGTCAATTCAAGTTTGAGGCCTAGCAATCCACCCCAAACCCTCATCCCCTTTCTATCTGAAACAGTGACTTCTTGTGTATGGGGTTAGCTAACGCAGTGTCACATGCTTTATCCTAGTTTGCCTGTCTGCCTGGTCTGGTCACATGACATTAAGCAGTTTCACATGGTCCTCATAGCTGTGGCATATAGGAGCGTGCAGTCATTCATTACCTTAGACACAGAATGGAGACTCACCCTGGTTGACACGATGGATGCTTTACATCGGCATTTACTTATATTACTATGAAAGGGGGCCCCTCACAACATAGCTCTTGTTTTAGGTCGGGTGAGTTGGTAGGAGCAGGGTGATATGGGCCAAAGGGCTATCAGTTACCCCTCTAAAGTCTGTTTAAGAAACACCTCACCTTGACACTGTCACGCTCAGCATGAAAATATAAGTAACAGATCCATTCACAAACTGACAAATTATATCAGATTTAGAAAATGTCCTGCATTAATTCAACTGCAGCCTGTATGAAATAAAACTGTTTTCAAGCTATCAGTGGAGGGCAGAGATTTGCTCTGAGGAATTTGCTATTAATGTATCATAGGATACAGCCTCCATATTGTGAGAGAAATCAGCGCCGGGTTAAAGGAAAAGCTATTCAGCGGCCTTACACAATCTCTCTCATTCTATTCCTCTCCCGACACTGCCCTGTCCCCCAATCCTTCCCTCTCTATGACAAAGTGATGCATAAATGTACAATGGTAAACAGCCCAAAAGTACTGCTGTGGATAATATTTCACTTGGTTAATTATCACAGTATGAGAGAGACAGGGAGAAAACCTATCTGGGGGTTAAATTATCCCAGTGTCAATGGATGTCAGGTTTCTCTTGAAACTGTATTTGTACCAAATGACCACTAGAGGATGAACGTCAGTCAATTTTCAAAGGTGCTGTTCCCACCTTAGAAAAAAAAGACTTACCTTAAATGTAACATTTCTAAGAAAATTGGGGAAAACAGTTCCTTCCCTGTGGCTCAGTTGGTAGAGCATGGTGTTTGCAATGCCAGCATGGTGTGTGCAACGCCAGGGTTGTGGGTTCGATTCCCACGGGGGGCCAGTACAAAAAATATATATAATAACAATAATAATAAAATGCATGAAATGTATGTATTCACTACTGTAAGTCGCTCTGGATAAGAGCATCTGCTAAACGACTAAAATGTAAAAAAAAAAATATTTTTGTAGAAATGTCAAGCAGTAGGAGTATGAGTATTACCACAAACCAGCTGAGTTAACAAGTAACTACATCTACTAATGTACAATATTGTGTGTGGAAGTACATCATTTCTATCCTATCAAATGATCAGTGTGCCTACTAGTAACTTATAATGTGAGATCAATGAAACATGGAGATGTGATGAAATCCTTGGTGAGATATTACCATGTGTCTCACAGGACATGGGCTCAAAAAATAATGGCAGGTTCATTAGAGACTGAAAATATTTGGCATGGGTCCCCAGATCCTCAAAAGTTCTACAGCTGCACCATCGAGAACATCCTGACCGGTTGCATCACTGACTGGTATGGCAACAGTTCGGAATCCGACCGTAAGGCGCTACAGAGGGTAGTGCGTACAGCCCAGTACATTACTCGGGACAAGCTTCCTGCCATCCAGGACCTATATACTAGGCGGTGTCAGAGGAAGGCCCAAAAAATTGTCCCCCAAGTCATAGACTGTTCTCTCTGCTACCGCACGGCAAGCGGTACCGGAGCACCAAGTCTAGGTCCAAAAGGCTCCTTAACAGCTTCTACCCCCAAGCCATAAGACTGCTGAACAATTAATCAAATGGCCACCCAGATTATTTGCATTGACCCCCCCTGTTTATTATCTATGCAGTCAGTTTACCCCTACCTACATGTACAAATTACCTCAACTAACCTGTACCTCCGCACACTGACTCGGCACTGGTACCCACATTATTGTTATTTTATTGTGTTATTTTTTACTTTAGTGTATTTAGTAAATCTTTAATTAACTCTATTTTCTTAACTGCATTGTTGGTTAAGGGCTTGTAAGTAAGCAATTCATGGTAAGGTCTACACCTGTTGTATTCGGTGCATGTGACAAATAACATTTGATTTGATTACATTAAGTAATAGGCATAAACGTAGGATCGAGAGTGTGGTCACTTTTTATTTATTTTATTTTTCCGTTATTTTACTTAAATCCATGGCCCTCTAATTATTAGTCACAATCTATAACTATAATCTATAATTCTTAGATATAATATGTAACAAAAAGTTAGAAGAGATTAGCTATTAGATTCAATATATACAAGTGCCCTCCTTAATTATTGGGACAGTGAAGCATTTTTTCTTCTTTTGGATCTAAACTCAAAATATATGAGGTTAAAGTACAGACTGTCAGCTTTAATTTGAGGATATTTTCATCCATATCGGGTGAACAGTTTAGAAATTACAGCACTTTTTGTAAGTAATCCCACCATTTTATGGGAGCAAAAGTATTGGGACAAACTTATTGAAGTATTAAAATGCTAGGTATTTAGTCCCATATTCATAGCACGCAATGACTACATCAAGCTTGTGACTACACATTCTCTGGACACATTTGCTGTTTATTTATTTATTTTTTATTATTATTTTGTGCCCAAAAGAAATGAATGGTAAATAATATATTGTGTAATTTTGTACTGACTTTTATTTTAAATAAGAATATAATATGTTTCTAAACACTGCTACCATGATTGTGGATAGTCCTGAATTAATTGTGAATAATGATGAGTGAGAAAGTTACAGATGCACCAATATCATACCACCAAGACATGCTAACCTCTCATCATTACAATAACGGGAGCTTAGCACTTTTGGGGAGTATGATATTTGTGTGTCTTTAACTGTGTGTGTATATATATTTGGCATGGGTCCCCAGATCCTCAAAAGTTGCAAATGTCAATCTTTAATAAAAATAATAAGAATTAAAAAAAACATATATACATATATAACATATATGTAAAAAACATATATACATATATATACATATATACATACTATATATTTTTATATATATATATATTTTTTTTAAAATTCCTATTATTTTTATTAAAGATTGACATTTGCAACTGTAGTGAGTGACCTTTGATCATGACTCTCAGTTCCACTACATAACATATACGAGTCGATGGACGAAGGCGTCTTCTGTACTGGGGAGTTTTGTTATTAAGAGCGCTAACGATCGGTCTGAACATTAACACTTGCGATACGGTTTTGTAAGCATAACGACCTTCCTATCTTTCATATCATCGAGAAATACTTTTCGAAAGAAAAGGTTAAATTGATACACAGTGTTATGGCATGTGACAATGTTACGGCGCATATATGTTTACAGAAAACGACCTGCGTCTCATAACACTTGTGTGTAAACGGAAGGCAGACTCCACAAACTCTTTTCACTAAAAAATACTTTCGACCGCAACTGTGTTAAAACCGGTTAAAACAGTGTACAGTAAGTGTGTATTTTGCATTTGTGAAATGATTTTGATGTGATATGAAAGTACAGGGATATATATGTTTCTTGAACCATAACACAAATGAGAATCTATTCACGTTTAGATGGGACTATTTGGCTGTTTTGGCTTCCATAGTCAATTCAGCTTTAAACAAAACATACAAGGTCCTTGGACTATAAGGAGTAACGTTATTCTACCTTTATTTCAACAAGAAACACAGACTGAGACCAAGGTCTCTTTTACAGCTGGGCCCTGGTATACATGTTTACACGTACAGTTTAGGTACAATGATTAGAAACTTAACAAGACAAACAAAACGATCACAGATAACACAAAAAAATACAGTAGCAGATTATTAAATGTACACATAGGTTATTCCCCTAACAGCGTTAGGCTCATTATTGGGCTGAACCACACGAAACGCATAAGAATGTGTACGCAGATCCAAGCGGAACCTTTATTAACATCATTTTGACACGTCATCTGAAGCACACGGACTCATGTCGACGTTACACACATAGCTACACTTCCTCGCCCTCTGAAAAAACGATCTACCGATGTAACCAGGTGAAGGCCAAATAGGTAGCTATGTCTGTGTTTTTGACCGTATTAAATGCAATTCATACATAGTTCAAGGCAACGTTCGCAGTCGAATCAACTACAATCCATTTTTTTTAATGATAGTCGACACATTCATTCATTAATCATTCATTGTTTGGTTTGGCATGTGGTGTCGCATGACAACAGTCAACACAAGGTCGCATGACAACACAAGGTAACGTCAAAGATTGTTATAACGTTATGATAACATGCTTAGCTTGCTAACTATCTTGTCATCGCTCATTCATTGTCTAATGTTTGATCTTCAATTACCATTTGAACCCATATTTATTTAATTCACATGGCCTTTTTGTTGTGTGTATTAGCTAATAAAAGAAACTCCAGGAAATACGTTGTTTTGGTTCCCACCCACATCATGAGCTTGCTGGTGCCTGCTTGGGCTTAGTCAACAGGAGAACGATGATTATTCAAAATGTATGCCTTCTCTCTCCCATGGATTAAGACTTCTAACTAGCAACCTTCTCTCTCCAATTGGTCTGGATTAAGACTTCTAGCTTGCAACCTTGTTTATGCAGTAGCTGAGCATTACTGTACTAGCTGGAGATGCTAATTAGGGTCTCATCCAGACAAGGAATTCACTTGTTTGTAGTTGTACATTGCTTTGACAAAGGAAACCAACCTCAGACAAGTGTTGGCAATGAACATTGAGACCTAGAGCCCTCAAACTCAACTCTGGACCTTGAAGCCAGTTCCAATGCATTTTCTAATTGTTCCCCTCCAATCAGGGACTGATTTAGACCAGGGACACCAGGTGTGAGCAATTCATTATCAGGTTGAGCAGAGTTGAGTACCCTTGGCCAAGACGTAACCCATATAAAAACACAAACGGAGGGAGAGAACATGACTAACCCCTGCCTGCATCCTTCCTCTCCAGGTTCCCAGAGGGCACAGCTGGTTTGATGCCCGCGGCTCCACAATGGAGCTATCTGACTCAGTCACACATAAGAACGGGCGGCAGAGGAAGCCTGCTGTCCCCCAGGGGGACATGAGTGACGGGAATAGGGTTCGCAACACCACCCCTGACCTGGAGGAGGAGGGGGAAGCGTTGCTTCAAGGATCCGACACGGAGAACAACGGACATCCCAGTGTGCAGCCTGGGATCAGAGGGGAGCTGGGGAATGTATCTCTGCTGCTCTTCCTTTATGTCCTCCAGGGCATCCCTCTGGGCCTGGCCGGGAGCATCCCTCTCATCCTGCAGAGTAAGAACGTCAGCTACAAGGACCAGGCCTTCTTCAGCTTTGTTTTCTGGCCCTTCAGTCTCAAGCTGCTGTGGGCCCCGCTGGTTGACGCGCTCTACCTGACCAGGTTTGGACGCCGGTAAGACAATGATTTATAAGACTGATACGTTAACTTTATGTTTTATATTGTGTCTGATGGGTTGACTGCTGCAATCAAATGAGTCAAAGCCTCATCTCTCCCTCTTAGGAAGTCATGGCTGGTGCCCACCCAGTACCTGCTGGGTCTCTTCATGCTGTACCTGTCGGTTATCGTGGATACGCTGCTGAAAAGTGATGAGGGGCAGGGCCCCGATGTGATAACCCTGACGGCGGTGTTCTTCATGCTGGCCTTTCTGGCAGCCACCCAGGTAACTAACACACACACACACACACACACACACACTCACACTCACACTCCAAGTTATTGTGATACAGAACTCTGTTATATTCCCATCCCAGGACATAGCAGTGGATGGCTGGGCTCTGACCATGCTGTCTAGGGAGAACGTGGGCTACGCTTCCACCTGTAACTCTGTAGGACAGACTGCTGGCTACTTCCTAGGCAATGTGCTCTTCCTGGCCCTGGAGTCAGCTGACTTCTGCAACAAATACCTGAGAGCAGAGCCTAAAGAGACTGGCATCGTGACACTGTCAGGTACAGAGGGAGGGCGGGAGGGAGGGAGGGAGAGACAAAGATGAGAAGGCAGAGATCAATGTCATCTATGAAGCAGGAGGAAGAACGTTAATCAAGATAATCAAGAACGTTAAGCAAGAACTGGTATTAAATACAATTACAGACATGCAAAGCTCTATGAACCCTTCCTTGCTGAAGATGGAATGTCCGTTGGCCAGGTTTTGCATTCGATCATCTTGCCCTGAGTAAACAATAGGTACTAAAGACGATGGTATCAGAATTGTAGGACATCTTTGTTTCCTTGTAATCTCTTGATAACCATAGTTGCGTATAACACGTACCAGGCATGTGCATTTCCTTGCATTTTAGAACATTGATACACTTTTGAGTGCAATTTTGAGGCCAGGCAACTTTTTCTTATCTGGGGAAATTTGATCAGAGCATAGATGTTGGTCATTTTTGAGCTGAAGTGAGAGAAAATAAACTCTGGTTTTGGAGTGAACTTTTGGCTGATGATTTTCCGTACGGTTTTGCCAGTCAACAGACTGTAACATGCTATAGAAGATGTGTGAATAAACCTTGACCATCATTGCACTGCTTTGCTGTTGTAATCACTCTGTAACATTGTTGTTGTCTGTGATTGGCTCCCTTGGCGCAGACTTCCTGTTTTTCTGGGGTGTGGTGTTCCTGGTGTCGACCACGCTGGTGGCCATTATGAAGAAGGAGAACGCCAGGGGACAGCACGGGAAGAAGAAGGTCCGGGAGGAGACGCAGAGCGTCGTGGAAACATACAAACTGCTGGTCTCCATCATCAAGATGCCTGCCGTGTTCACCTTCTGTAGCCTGCTGCTCACTGCTAAGGTACCTACAGCTTACTGCACCTGACTTATCTTTACATGATGCCTGCCGTGTTCACCTTCTGTAGCCTGCTGCTCACTGCTAAGGTACCTACAGCTTACTGCACCTGACTTATCTTTACATGATGCCTGCCGTGTTCACCTTCTGTAGCCTGCTGCTCACTGCTAAGGTACCTACGATACAGCTGCAACTGTAACTTACCTGACATATCTATACATGTCACCCAGTACAGATTACTGCACCTGTAATTTACCTGACATATCTATACATGTCACCCAGTACAGATTACTGCACCTGTAATTTACCTGACATATCTATACATGTCACCCAGTACAGATTACTGCACCTATAATTTACCTGACATATCTATAGAAATCACCCAGTACAGATTACTGCACCTGTAATTTACCTGACATATCTATAGAAATCACCCAGTACAGATTACTGCACCTGTAATTTACCTGATATATCTATATATAACACCCAGTACAGATTACTGCACCTGTAATTTACCTGACATGTCTATACATGTCACCCAGTACAGATTACTGCACCTGTAATTTACCTGACATATCTATAGAAATCACCCAGTACAGATTACTGCACCTGTAATTTACCTGATATATCTATATATAACACCCAGTACAGATTACTGCACCTGTAATTTACCTGACATGTCTATACATGTCACCCAGTACAGATTACTGCACCTGTAATTTACCTGACATGTCTATACATGTCACCCAGTACAGATTACTGCACCTGTAATTTACCTGACATATCTATACATGTCACCCAGTACAGATTACTGCACCTGTAACTTACCTGACATATCTATATATATATATATATCACCCAGTACAGATTACTGCACCTGTAATTTACCTGACATATCTATACATATCACCCAGTACAGATTACTGCACCTGTAATTTACCTGACATGTCTATACATGTCACCCAGTACAGATTACTGCACCTGTAATTTACCTGACATATCTATACATGTCACCCAGTACAGATTACTGCACCTGTAATTTACCTGACATATCTATACATGTCACCCAGTACAGATTACTGCACCTGTAATTTACCTGACATATCTATAGAAATCACCCAGTACAGATTACTGCACCTGTAATTTACCTGACATATCTATAGAAATCACCCAGTACAGATTACTGCACCTGTAATTTACCTGACATATCTATACATGTCACCCAGTACAGATTACTGCACCTGTAACTTACCTGACATATCTATATATATATATATCACCCAGTACAGATTACTGCACCTGTAATTTACCTGACATATCTATACATGTCACCCAGTACAGATTACTGCACCTGTAATTTACCTGACATATCTATACATGTCACCCAGTACAGATTACTGCACCTGTAATTTACCTGACATATCTATACATGTCACCCAGTACAGATTACTGCACCTGTAATTTACCTGACATATCTATACATGTCACCCAGTACAGATTACTGCACCTGTAATTTACCTGACATATCTATACATGTCACCCAGTACAGATTACTGCACCTGTAATTTACCTGACATATCTATACATGTCACCCAGTACAGATTACTGCACCTGTAATTTACCTGACATATCTATACATGTCACCCAGTACAGATTACTGCACCTGTAATTTACCTGACATGTCTATACATGTCACCCAGTACAGATTACTGCACCTGTAATTTACCTGACATATCTATACATGTCACCCAGTACAGATTACTGCACCTGTAACTTACCTGACATATCTATATATATATATATATCACCCAGTACAGATTACTGCACCTGTAATTTACCTGACATATCTATACATGTCACCCAGTACAGATTACTGCACCTGTAATTTACCTGACATGTTTATATAAATCAGGTTAAGCAGGCCAGAATGTGGTCTCACTGTTTAGCCTGTCTCTAATTTCTGAGGTGCCTACACTAACCAACCTGCCTGGACAACTAGCCTAATTGACCTGCAGTATCTAACCCAGTCACTGTAAAGGTACCTGTGGGACTTAGCAGTCTGTCTCTGTCTGTCTCCAGATGGGTTTCTCTGCAGCAGACGCAGTGACCGGTCTGAAACTGGTAGAGGCAGGTGTTCCTAAAGAGCAGCTGGCGTTACTGGCTGTCCCCATGGTCCCACTGCAGGTACTACTACCACTCATCATCAGTAAATACACCGCTGGACCACGACCACTAGACGTCTTCTACAGGGCCTTTCCCTTCAGGTATATATATACACACACACACACACACATCAGTAAATACACTACAGGTACTACTACCACTCATCATCAGTAAATACACCGCTGGACCACGACCACTAGACGTCTTCTACAGGGCCTTTCCCTTCAGGTATATATATACACACACACACACACACACACACACACACACACACACACACACACACACACACACACACACACACACACACACACACACCTCATGTACATTTGTGTTTTCCTGTGTAGGTTGTTGATAGGTCTGGGGTATGCTGTGTTGGTGTGGTGGACTCCCAGTTTAAAGCAGGATGGGGGATTCCCCCTCTACTACTACGCTATAGTACTGTTCAGCTACGCACTGCACCAGGTAATACTACTACACTATAGTACTGCACCAGGTAATACTGTTCACTGTCTATCCCATCTCTGTTCTCTCTACTACTACACTATAGTACTGCATCAGGTAATACTGTTCACACTATCTATCCCATCTCTGTTGTCTCTACTACAACACTATAGTACTGCATCAGGTAATACTGTTCACACTATCTATCCCATCTCTGTTGTCTCTACTACTACACTATAGTACTGCATCAGGTAACACTGTTCACACTATCTATCCCATCTCTGTTGTCTCTCTCTCCTCTTTCTTTCATACAGTGCCTTGCGAAAGTATTCGGCCCCCTTGAACTTTTCGACCTTTTGCCACATTTCAGGCTTCAAACATAAAGATATAAAACTGTATTTTTTTGTGAAGAATCAACAACAAGTGGGACACAATCATGAAGTGGAATGAAATTTATTGGATATTTCAAACTTTTTTAACAAATAAAAACGGAAAAATTGGGCGTGCTAAATTATTCAGCCCCTTTCAGTGCAGCAAACTCTCTCCAGAAGTTCAGTGAGGATCTCTGAATGATCCAATGTTGACCTAAATGACTAATGATGATAAATAGAATCCACCTGTGTGTAATCAAGTCTCCGTATAAATGCACCTGCTCTGTGATAGTCTCAGAGGTCCCTTTAAAGCGCAGAGAGCATCATGAAGAACAAGGAACACACCAGGCAGGTCCGAGATACTGTTGTGGAGAAGTTTAAAGCCGGATTTGGATACAAAAAGATTTCCCAAGCTTTAAACATCCCAAGGAGCACTGTGCAAGCGATAATATTGAAATGGAAGGAGTATCAGACCACTGCAAATCTACGAAGACCCGGCCGTCCCTCTAAACTTTCAACTCATACAAGGAGAAGACTGATCAGAGATGCAGCCAAGAGGCCCATGATCACTCTGGATGAACTGCAGAGATCTACAGCTGAGGTGGGAGACTCTGTCCATAGGACAACAATCAGTCGTATACTGCACAAATCTGGCCTTTATGGAAGAGTGGCAAGAAGAAAGCCATTTCTTAAAGATATCCATAAAAAGTGTTGTTTAAAGTTTGCCACTAGCCACCTGGGAGACACACCAAACATGTGGAAGAAGGTGCTCTGGTCAGATGAAACCAAAATCGAACTTTTTGGCAACAATGCAAAACGTTATGTTTGGCGTAAAAGCAACACAGCGCATCACCCTGAACACACCATCCCCACTGTCAAACATGGTGGTGGCAGCATCATGGTTTGGGCCTGCTTTTCTTCAGCAGGGGCAGGGAAGATGGTTGAAATTGATGGGAAGATGGATGGAGCCAAATACAGGACCATTCTGAAAGAAACCCTGATGGAGTCTGCAAAAGACCTGAGACTGGGACGGAGATTTGTCTTCCAACAAGACAATGATCCAAAACATAAAGCAAAATCTACAATGGAATGGTTCACAAATAAACATATCCAGGTGTTAGAATGGCCAAGTCAAAGTCCAGACCTGAATCCAATCGAGAATCTGTGGAAAGAACTGAAAACTGCTGTTCACAAACGCTCTCCATCCAACCTCACTGAGCTCGTGCTGTTTTGCAAGGAGGAATGGGCAAAAATTTCAGTCTCTCGATGTGCAAAACTGATAGAGACATTCCCCAAGCGACTTACAGCTGTAATCGCAGCAAAAGGTGGCGCTACAAAGTATTAACTTAAGGGGGCTGAATAATTTTGCACGGCCAATTTTTCTGTTTTTTATTTGTTAAAAAAGTTTGAAATATCCAATAAATTTCGTTCCACTTCATAATGGTGTCCCACTTGTTGTTGATTCTTCACAAAAAATTACAGTTTTATATCTTTATGTTTGAAGCCTGAAATGTGGCAAAAGGTCGAAAATTTCAAGGGGGCCGAATACTTTCGCAAGGCACAGTATATCTCATATATATATATTTATTTATTTATTTATATATATATATATATATATATATATATATATATATATATATATATATATATATATATATATTTATATAAAAAAATAATAATAATAATTGTTTGGCAGGCAGGAGGTTAGGAAGTGCAGCTCAGTTTCTACCTCATTTTGTGGGCAGTGTGTGATAAAACCGGTCTTCTCTTGTGAGCCAGTTCTGTTTACGGCAGCCTTTCTCAATAGCAAGGCTATGCTCACTGAGTCTATATGTAGTCAAAGCTCTCTGTCTGTGTGGAATTAGGCAGTATAAATCAACTTGATCCAGCTTGGGACGCTATACATATACATTTTCTCAAACTCCTGCCTTTCCCCTCCTTGCCCACAGGTGGCGCTGTACAGCATGTATGTGGCCTGTATGGCTTTCCATGCTAAAGTGAGTGACCCAGTGATTGGTGGGACTTACATGACCCTGCTGAACACTGTCACCAACCTGGGGGGAAACTGGCCCTCCACCCTGGCATTGTGGATGGTCGACCCACTCACCTCTAAGGAGTGCCAGGGAGCTGCTGGGCAGAATTGTGGCTCCCCAGAGGAGACGGGGGTAAGTGGGAGAGTGTGTCTACATGGAAGAGAATTACCTGACAATTATACCATTGTACTGTCGTAGTACATTAAATAGCTAGTATGTGAATTCTGTGGAAATACTTCTCTTAAACGTATGTCTTTTTCTCTCTCTTCCCTCCTACAGCTGTGTGTTAAGGAGGGCGGTGTGTGTGTGACGTCATTGGATGGTTACTATGTGGAGTCGGTGGTGTGTGTGTTGATAGGACTAACGTGGTGGGTGTGGCTAGGGAAGAGGATGAGAAGGCTACAGGACCAGAGCCCTGCAGCGTGGAGGTGCAGGATCGGCCAATGTTCACCCAGCTCCTGACCTGCACCACCCCTTCCTGACCCCAGCAAGGCCAATCGCCAGACAGCTACAGTCTGATATAAAAGCTTCTGTCAGCTCAGCCTTTAACCCTGGCCTGAACGTCACTTCCTCTCTCTCTCATTTCTGTTTCTGTCTTCCTCCGACTCTCTTTATTTCTCTCCTTTCTCTGTCCCTCTTTCTCTCGTTCTCTGACTCTTCTCAGTGTCCCTCTTTTTTCCCTCCCCTCCCTTCTTCCCACCCTTTGCTCAGTGTATATATTATCTTTCAGCAGTCTTTCTTTGCGTTAACTGTAACTGTGGTCCGGCCACCACAAGACTATGGACCATAACGGTCAATAACCACACTCTCTTGGAGAGTCAAGAGTTATATTTCTCCTTGCAACGTCACATCCTCACCATGGCTTCTGTGGGTGCCGCTTCAACTATGTCCCATTGGAAACAAAAGAAGGAACTATTCTTCTTGCTAGGAATATTTACAGTAGACATAGCTGCTCCTTCTCAATCCACATTGTCTGCTACTTAAACTATTTAACTTTCTGTCACTGTTATTTGTGCCTTGCTCTGTTCTTCAAAGACTCTGATTTTAAAGTTGGTCGGATATTTAGAAAAGGCATTCATCAACGAACGGTCATAAAAAGCAAACCACATTATATATAGATGGTTAAATATGAACTTTGAGATGGTCAGCCAAGACCTACTTGATAAATAGGTCAAATTTCTTTGTGTAACATGGAGTCAGAAATCACATTTGTATTCTTCATGGTAATCTATAGTCCCTTTAAAAGAAATGCCTAAATTATAACAGTACTGTTTTAATATACACTGAGTGTACAAAACATTAGGAACATCTTCCTATTGAGTTACTATGTTACACCTTCCTAATGTTGAGTTGCACCCCCCTCCTTTTTCCATGTTGACTCAATGCTTCCCACAGTTGTCAAGTTGGCTGGATGTCCTTTGGGTGTTGGACCATTCTTGATACACATGGGAAACTGTTGAGTGTGAAATTCAGCAGCGTTGCATTTCTTGACACAAACTGGTGTGCCTTGCACCTACCATACCCTGTTCAAAGGCACTTCAATATTTTTTTCTTGTCCATTCACCCTCTGAATGGCACAAACACAATCCATGTCTCAATTGTCTCCAGGCTTGAACATCCTACTTTAACCTGTCTCCTCCCCTTCATCTACACTGATTGAAGTGGATTTAACAAGTGACATCAATAAGGGATCATAGCTTTCACCTGGACTCACCTGGTCAGTCTGTCATGGATGGTTCTTTATGTTTTGTACACTCAGCGTATTTCTCTAATGTTTTGAATACAACAGTATTTTCTCTAAATCAGCAATGAGAGGTCAGAGGTTGTGTGAAAGGGAGAAGGCAGGTAACAGTCAGGTCAGGATCTGGGATCACCTATATCGGTTCTGTTTGGTTTATGTCATAGAAAATATCAATGTTTTTCTGTTAATTCTCAAGAGTTATTTTTATTTATTTTGGGGCTCTTTGCTCTATACTACATCAGGCTGAACAAAATAATTTGCATTGATCCATGTGTGGAACACTGATAAATCAGATTCTGTGTTTCTCCCTTCATTTCTGCCCCTAACCACCAGTCCACATTCAGATGGGGCTCAGCTCCTGAAGGTGAAAGTCAGGGTTGGGGTGTGGGGGAAAGAGCACGCTGAGTTTCCACACCAATGCAAAGCCTTCATACTGGAACTGAGACACTTGTTAGCCTTGAACATTTCATTTTTTTAACTTTCTCTTCATTTTACATCTTGTGATGCTGATGTATGTACATTGCCTTTTATCTCTGTCAGTACTTTTAACAATTTCAAATATTGCCTAAACTCTACCAGCATTCATTTACATATGGATATGTTTGACTTGTTTTGACTTACCAAATATTTAAATTAATGTTTTTTTTATGTTTATTTTTTTTCTTGTCGGTTTGTCTTAATTTCAGTTGTACATTCTTTAAAAAAAATAAAACTCCACTAGTTATTTTCCAAGATGAGTGGAGGGTTTTTAAAAGAATGTTCAACTACTGAATTTCCCATGGAATACAAATGATTTGTGATGGGCTGCTGGAAACAAATCTTTGATTCCCAACTCCCATTTATAAAAGCTGACGTTAAAGACCTGCTTGGTATTGGAGTTGTCCCTAGTGGGAACAACTCAGTGGGAATCGAACCCACAACCCTGGCATTGCAAGGGCCGTGCTCTACCGGAGGGTGACTACCCGGGTTGGGATCAATTCCATTTAATTTCCAGTCAGTTCGGGAAGTACACTACAATTCCAATCCATTCTATTCAATGCTTTTCAATTAGAAACATTTAGAGAAGAAAAAAAAAATTTGACTAGAATTTTAATGTGATTGACCCGAACTCTGCACTTGTACCCTGTGAGACTTGTACGCAATGCTGTAAAATGTTCTGAGTAACTTTTGTACCAACATTCCCAAGATGTAATATTGAAAATATTTACAATAATAAATATCTTATGTAATACAATGAATATACACTGGTTTCAAATGGTTTTATCTGATTACTCATAACGTACTGTACTTTACATTATTAAATCATTTGTTAATCCTTTGTGGGTCTGTGAAGTAATAAGAATATTTGTTATATATCTCACACCTAATTTATGCAATGCATAACATTTTCTATACACGATATATAACTTTCATTTTAGCAGCAGGATTAGATAATGAAACATTTACGAAAACGCCACACCAGACGTTTTATTTGAGTGGGCAGACGGACTTTTGTAGTCTTTCAGACATTTTAACAACATGCCGGTGTCCAGGAGTGAGGCTGGGGCAGACGAGAAAGGAGAAAATACTTCTTAAAAACTATTCATGTAGTTTCTCAGTTCGCTGACGGTAATTGAACCATTGTCCGGGTAAGAACCGACTGGGACATTCAAGCATTGAGGGGGAGGGAGTAGACGGTTCGTTCAAATGAGACAGCAGATCAGCTGTTAAAATGGACTAAAGGTGTCGCTAACACGTTCCGACATCTTTAGGTAACATCTCTGTTTTCTCTTCTAGAACATCAGTACTGGACTAGCAATTGCTGGGGTAATAGTACTATCAAGGAGTATTAAATTGATAAGTAGTTTAGGTGATGCATAAAAAGCCAAATGGGATGCAGGCATGTTCCACCAAGAGGCGGTAGCGAGTCAGATTTCACACAAACCCTGGTTGAAAGAAGACGGGAGAAATTCTGTCTCTAGCCAATGTCAAGGGAATACTCATAACGACATCGACAGATTGTGGTGTTTTAACTAGACGAGATGAGTCCTTCCCTCTTGTTCAATGAAATGCCAGCTCTGCATAGGTTATAAGGTCAGGATCAATTTAGGATGGCAGTTGAGCTGTTTGCCTAATGTGTTGTTTAGTTAGTCGGCCTAACATCCTTTTCTTCTTATAGAGATTATCAATCTCCATCCCTTGGTTTTAGAAAGGTCCTGATCTGTCGTTTTGTTTAGCTAATAGGATGATCTGTCGTTTTGTTTAGCTAATAGGATGATCTGTCGTTTTGTTTAGCTAATTGGATGATCTGTCGTTTTGTTTAGCTAATAGGATGATCTGTCGTTTTGTTTAGCTAATAGGATGATCTGTCGTTTTGTTTAGCTAATAGGATGATCTGTCGTTTTGTTTAGCTAATAGGATGATCTGTCGTTTTGTTTAGCTAATAGGATGATCTGTCGTTTTGTTTAGCTAATAGGATGATCTGTCGTTTTGTTTAGCTAATAGGATGATCTGTCGTTTTGTTTAGCTAATAGGATGATCTGTCGTTTTGTTTAGCTAATAGGATGATCTGTCGTTTTGTTTAGCTAATAGGATGATCTGTCGTTTTGTTTAGCTAATAGGATGATCTGTCGTTTTGTTTAGCTAATAGGATGATCTGTCGTTTTGTTTAGCTAATTGGATGATCTGTCGTTTTGTTTAGCTAATAGGATGATCTGTCGTTTTGTTTAGCTAATTGGATGATCTGTCGTTTTGTTTAGCTAATAGGATGATCTGTCGTTTTGTTTAGCTAATAGGATGATCTGTCGTTTTGTTTAGCTAATAGGATGATCTGTCGTTTTGTTTAGCTAATTGGATGATCTGTCGTTTTGTTTAGCTAATAGGATGATCTGTCGTTTTGTTTAGCTAAAATACTGAACAAAAATATAAACGCAACATGTAAAGTGTTGGCCCATGTTTCATGAACTGAAATAAAAGATCCCAGAAATGTTCCATATACACAAAAAGTTTATTTCTCTCATTTTGTGCACAAATTTGTTTACATCCCTGTTAGCAAACATTTCTCCTCTGCCAAGATAATCCATCCACCTGACAGGTGTGGCATATCAAGAAGCTGATTAAATGGCATGATCATTACACAGGTGCACCTTGTGCTGGGAACCACAAAAAAGGCCACTCTAAAATGTGCAGTTTTGTCACACAACACAATGCCACAGATGTCTCAAGTTTTGATGAAACGTGCAATTGACATGCTGACTGCAGGAATGTCTACCAGAGCTTTTGCCAGAGAATTTAATTTTAATTTCTCTACCATAGGCTGCCTCCAATGTCGTTTAGAGAATATGGCAGTACGTCCAACTGGCCTCAAAACCGCAGACCATGTGTATTCACGTCAGAGCCACGACCTCCACATCCGTCTTAATCACCTGTGGGACCGTCTGAGACCAGCCACCCGGACAGCTGATGAGACTGAGGAGTATTTCTGTCTGTAATAAAGCTCTTTTGTGGGGAAAAACTGATTCTGATTGGCTGGGCAAGCTGCCCCTGCCCAGTCATGTGAAATCCATAGTTTAGGACCTCATTTATTTATTTCAATTGACTGATTTCCTGAACTGTAACTCAGTAAAATCATTGAAATTGTTGCACGGTGCGTTTATATTTTTGTTCAGATTGATCTGTGGTTTTGTTTAGCTAATTGCATGCTAGTAGAGGTTCCAATTTTGTGTTTCCCAAACAATATTTCATGGTGACTTAATAGGAAGGTTCAGTGTAACTTATTACAACACATTGTACTTATAACCGTTTTTTCCCATTAGGAATGCTTTTCTAACAAGGTCTTTCATGCCTCACCACCCTCGTCAGATGACTAGGTTTTGGTGTAGCCTCGGAGATCCCAGTACGGTTCATAGAGAAAAATGTAAGCCTCAGAGGGAGAGTCCAGACCATCACAGAGATCCTCAGAGGGAGATTCCAGACCATCACAGAGATCCTCAGAGGGAGATTCCAGACCATCACAGAGATCCTCAGAGGGAGATTCCAGACCATCACAGAGAGCCTCAGAGGGAGATTCCAGACCATCACAGAGAGCCTCAGAGGGAGAGTCCAGACCATCACAGAGAGCCTCAGAGGGAGAGTCCAGACCATCACAGAGAGCCTCAGAGGGAGAGTCCAGACCATCACAGAGAGCCTCAGAGGGAGAGTCCAGACCATCACAGAGAGCCTCAGAGGGAGAGTCCAGACCATCACAGAGATAGGCCTGGAGGTGGAGCACATCTCCATCTACATCCCTCTCCTCTCCCCCCTGCTGGCTAAAGGTATGGAAGACCCCCTGCTGGCTAAAGGTACGGAAGAATGGATGGGTTCACATTCCCTTCAACTTTCCCAACACACGCAGACACACAAAGCCCACAGGGTAACGGTCAATTGCGCTGTGATAACGAGGATTAGGATTCACCTCCCAGCTGTTGGAAAGTCTAGTCTGGTCATTCACACAGCTGTCCCCAATTAGACATTCATGTATTTACTAATCCCAAGCTGTGGACACATCAAAACAGATCTATTAGTTCGTGGCAATTAGAGCGTCATAGAGTGTCAGCCGTCGACCATCTGCTGCTCTCTTTAACATAACTGTCAGCCATAGACCGTCTGCTGCACTCTTTAACATAACCGTGTCAGCCATAGACCGTCTGCTGCACTCTTTAACATAACTGTGTCAGCCATAGACCATCTGCTGCTCTCTTTAACATAACTGTGTCAGCCATAGATAGTCTGCTGCACTCTTTAACATAACTGTGTCAGCCATAGACCATCTGCTCCTCTCTTTAACATAACTGTCAGCCATAGACCGTCTGCTGCACTCTTTAACATAATTGTGTCAGCCATAGACCGTCTGCTGCGGTCTTTAACATAACTGTCAGCCATAGACCATCTGCTGCACTCTTTAACATAACTGTTAGCCATAGACCATCTGCTCCTCTCTTTAACATAACTGTCAGCCATAGACCGTCTGCTGCACTCTTTAACATAACTGTGTCAGCCATAGACCGTCTGCTGCACTCTTTAACATAACTGTGTCAGCCATAGACCGTCTGCTGCGGTCTTTAACATAACTGTGTCAGCCTTAGACCGTCTGCTGCACTCTAACATAACTGTCAGCCATAGACCATCTGTTGCGCTCTTGAACATAGCTATGACCGTCTGCTGCTCTCTTTAACATAACTGTCAGCTGTAGAACGTCTGTTGCGCTCTTGAACATAGCCATAGACCGTCTGCTGCTCTCTTTAACATAACTGTTAGCCATAGACCGTCTGCTGCTCTCTTTAACTATGCTGTATGCTTTAGTGATATTTGCTAAAGTATTGTAGTCAACCTAATGGTTGGTATCTCCTGTAGAGACAGTTTATATATTTTCCTAAAACCAAAGTAAATAATACTTTAATCCAATGAATTTTATTTGATAGGTATTGGATCATGGCTTGATGTCTGATAAAGGTCATTGTGATTGAAACGCGACCATCTTTTTCATCTTAAACTAATTAAGACAAACATTTTTCTAAAGAGTGAGTGAGTTTCATGCCTTCTGCCCGCAATATTTAGTTTAGCTCCCTTCATCGGACTGAGTTAGCATAGTAACCCTGTTAGAGAAGAGGCTAGCTGCAGTATTAAGTTATGGTTCTGCCCTGCAGTCAAACTGACGGTTTAGATACTGCTCTTTCAGCTACAGTGGCTTGTGAAAGTATTCACCACAGTGGCATTTTTCCAATTTTGTTTCCTGACAACCTGGAATTAAAATGGATTTTTGGGGGGTTTGTATGATTTGATTTACACAACATGCCTACCATTTTGAAGATGCAATATGTTTTTTTATTGTGAAACAAACAAGAAATAAGACACAAAAACAAAACTTGAACGTGCATAACATCACTATTTTTGGCCATTCTTCAAGGCAAAACTGCTCTAGCTCCTTCAAGTTGGATGGGTTCCGCTGGTGTACAGCAATCTTTAAGTCATACCACAGCTTCTCAATTGGATTGAGGTCTGGGCTTTGACAAGGTCATTCCAAGACATTTAAATGTTTCCCCTTAAACCATTTGAGTGTTGCTTTAGCAGTATTCTTAGGGTCATTGTCCTGCTGGAAGGTGAACCTCCGTCCCACTCTCAAATCTCTGAAAGACTGAAACAGGTTTCCCACAAGAATTTCCCTATATTTAGCGCCACCCATCATTCCTTGAATTCTGACCAGTTTCCCAGTCCCTGCCGATGAAAAACATCCCACAGCAATGATGCTGCCACCACCATGCCTCACTGTGGGGATGTTGTTCTCGGGGTGATGAGAGGTGTTGGGTTTGCGCCAGACAGTGTTATCCTTGATGGCCAAAAAGCTCATTTTTAGTCTTATCTGACCAGAGTACCTCCTTCCATATGTTTGGGGAGTCTCCCACGTGCCTTTTGGTGAACACCAAACGTGTTTGCTTATTTTTTTCTTTAAGCAATGGCTTTATTCTGGCCACTCTTCCGTAAAGCCCAGCTCTGCGGAGTGTATGGCTTAAAGTGGTCCTATGGACAGATGCTCCAATCTCCGATGTGGAGCTTTGCAGCTCCTTCAGGATTATCTTTGGTCTCTTTGTTGCCTCTCTGATCAATGCCCTCCTTGCCTGGTCCGTGAGTTTTGGTGGGCCCTCTCTTGGCAGGTTTGTTGTGGTGCCACATTCTTTCAATTTTTTTATAATGGATTTAATGGAGCTCCGTGGGATGTTCGAAGTTTCAGATATTTTTTTATAACCCAACCCTGATCTGTACTTCTCCACAACTTTGTCCATGACCTGTTTGGAGAGCTCCTTGATCTTCATAGTGCCGCTTGCTTGGTGGTGCCCCTTGCTTAGTAGTGTTGCAGACTCTGGGGCCTTTCAGAACAGGTGTATGTATACTGAGATCATGTGACAGATCATGTGACACTTAGATTGCACACAGGTGAACTTTATTTAACTAATTATGTGACTTCCGAAAGTAATTGGTTGCAACAGATCTTATTTAGGGGCTTCATAGCAAAGGGGGTGAATATATATGCGTGCACCACTTTTCAGTTTTTATTTAATTTAATTTTTTGAAACAAGTAATTTTTTTAATTTCACTTCACCAATTTTTTACTATTTTGTGTACAGTGAGGGAAAAAAGTATTTGATCCCCTGCTGATTTTGTACGTTTGCCCACTGACAAAGAAATGATCAGTCTCTAATTTTAATGGTAGGTTTATTTGAACAGTGAGAGACAGAATAACAACAAAAAAATCCAGAAAAACGCATGTCAAAAATGTTATAAATTGATTTGCATTTTAATGAGGGAAATAGGTATTTGACCCTCTCTCAATCAGAAAGATTTCTGGCTCCCAGGTGTCTTTTATACAGGTATGAGCTGAGATTAGGAGCATACTCTTAAAGGGAGTGCTCCTAATCTCAGCTTGTTACCTGTATAAAAGACACCTGTCCACAGAAGCAATCAATCAGATTCCAAACTCTCCACCATGGCCAAGACCAAAGAGCTCTCCAAGGATGTCAGGGACAAGATTGTAGACCTACACAAGGCTGGAATGGCCTACAAGACCATCACCAAGCAGCTTGGTGAGAAGGTGGCAACAGTTGGTGCGATTATTCGCAAATGGAAGAAACACAAAAGAACTGTCAATCTCACTCGGCCTGGGGTTCCATGCAAGATCTCACCTCGTGGAGTTGCAATGATCATGAGAACGGTGAGGAATCAGCCTAGAACTACACGGGAGGATCTTGTCAATGATCTCAAGGCAGCTGGGACCATAGTCACCAAGAAAACAATTGGTAACACACTACGCCGTGAAGGACTGAAATCCTGCCGCGCCCGCAAGGTCCCCCTGCTCAAGAAAGCACATATACATGCCCATCTGAAGTTTGCCAATGAACATCTGAATGATTCAGAGGACAACTGGGTGAAAGTGTTGTGGTCAGATGAGACCAAAATGGATCTCTTTGGCATCAACTCAACTCGCCGTGTTTGGAGGAGGAGGAATGCTGCCTATGACCCCAAGAACACCATCCCCACCGTCAAACATGGAGGTGGAAACATTATGCTTTGGGGGTGTTTTTCTGCTAAGGGGACAGGACAACTTCATCGCATCAAAGGGACGATGGACTGGGCCATGTGCCGTCAAATCTTGGGTGAGAACCTCCTTCCCTCAGCCAGGGCATTGAAAATGGGTCGTGGATGGGTATTCCAGCATGACAATGACCCAAAACACACAGCCAAGGCAACAAAGGAGTGGCTCAAGAAGAAGCACATTCAGGTCCTGGAGTGGCCTAGCCAGTCTCCAGACCTTAATCCCATAGAAAATCTGTGGATCGAGCTGATGGTTCGAGTTGCCAAATGTCAGCCTCGAAACCTTAATGACTTGCAAAGAGGAGTGGGACAAAATCCCACCTGAGATGTGTGCAAACCTGGTGGCCATCTACAAGAAACGTCTGACCTCTGTGATTGCCAACAAGGGTTTTGCCACCAAGTACTAAGTCATGTTTTGCAGAGGGGTCAAATACTTATTTCCCTCATTAAAATGCAAATCAATTTATAACATTTTTGACATGCGTTTTTCTGGATTTTTTGTTGTTGTTATTCCTTCTCTCACTGTTCAAATAAACCTACTATTAAAATTATAGACTGATCATTTCTTTGTCAGTGGGCAAACGTACAAAATCAGCAGGGGATCAAATACTTTTTTCCCTCACTGTATGTCCATTACATGAAATCCAAATAAAAATCTATTTAAATTACAGGTTGTAATGCAACAAAAATAGGAAAAAGCCAAGGGGGGTGAATACTTTTGCAAGGCACTGTACATCTGAAGCCAGGGAGATTTTCTTACTAAGCTTTCCTCTAGTTAAAGATATTAGAGGTTTTTCTTTCTATTGCTTTGTCCCTTTGACCTCCTTTGACCTCCTTTTTTTGCATGTATTTCCTTGTCTGTGCCTAAGATAATACAGTATCTAGACTGCTGTGGTTGTACAGCTCTGCATAGTGCATGTCTGCTACTATATTTTTCAACAGTCTGTCTTTCTGTTTGTTCTTTCAGTTTGTCAGGATCTTGACTGTGCCATCTTCAGATTTATGCAATGGACCACAGCAATAGTTAAGGATCCAGGTCCACTATACAGGGGTCAAGAGGTCAGGTGTAGTGTATGTGTGTCTCACCTGGGCAGGTCTTCTCTCTTCAGGTGGTGGTGGTGTGTTTCCCCTGGCTGTTAGCAGGGTTAGTTACGGTCTGTCTGTTAGCAGGGTCAGTTACTGTCTGTTAGCAGGGTCAGCTACTGTCTGTGTCTGTTAGCATGGTCAGTTACTGTCTGTTAGCAGGGTCAGTTACTGTCTGTTAGCAGGGTCAGCTACTGTCTGTGTCTGTTAGCAGGGTCAGTTACTGTCTGTTAGCAGGGTCAGTTACTGTCTGTTAGCAGGGTCAGTTACTGTCTGTGTCTGTTAGCAGGGTCAGTTACTGTCTGTGTCTGTTAGCAGGGTCAGTTACTGTCTGTGTCTGTTAGCAGGGTCAGTTACTGTCTGTGTCTGTTAGCAGGGTCAGTTACTGTCTGTGTCTGTTAGCAGGGTCAGTTACTGTCTGTGTCTGTTAGCAGGGTCAGTTACTGTCTGTGTCTGTTAGCAGGGTCAGTTACTGTCTGTGTCTGTTAGCAGGGTCAGTTACTGTCTGTGTCTGTTAGCAGGGTCAGTTACTGTCTGTGTCTCTTAGCAGGGTCAGTTACTGTCTGTGTCTGTTAGCAGGGTCAGTTACTGTCTGTGTCTGTTAGCAGGGTCAGTTACTGTCTGTGTCTGTTAGCAGGGTCAGCTACTGTCTGTGTCTGTTAGCAGGGTCAGTTACTGTCTGTGTCTGTTAGCAGGGTCAGTTACTGTCTGTGTCTGTTAGCAGGTCAGTAATGCTGCACTTACACAGGCAGCCCAATTCGGATGTTTTTTTTCTTCCACTAATTGGTATTTTGACCAATCAGTTCAGCTCTGAAAAATATCTGATGTGAAACGATCTGATGTGATTGGTCAAAAGACCAATTAGTGGAAAAAATATCAGAATTGGGCTGTGTGTACTGTCTGTGAGTGGAGTAACATTAGTTAGTTGCTGACTCTCTGATGTCTTCAGGACTCTTTATGACTGTATGAATTAACTGCATGTTGAAGACAATGGAACCTACAGATAAGTGTTATTAACCTCCCTCTGTTCTCTCTCCCCCAGGGGTCGCTGAGGAGTCTGCGTCTGAATGAGGTGTAGTATAGGTTGGGTCTGGCACGAACCGTCCCAGTCTCTGGACTACACCCCCAGTTCCGTCTCTACCTGCGGCTCCACCAACGGCTGCTCAGGGTAGAGGTCAAGGCAGAGCGGAAGGGGCGGGGCATGTGGAAAGAGGACAACCTATGGGAAAGGACCTCACAGGCCGTCAGAGACAACTCACTGGTCAGACTCATCAGGAGGATCTTCAAGTGGACGTGATTGGTTGATTGATTGACTGACTGATTGGTTGACTAACTGACTGATTGGTTGATTGACTGACTGACTGAATGGTTGGTTGATTGACTGACTGGTTGACTAACTGACTGACTAATTGGTTGATTCAAGTGGGCTTGAAAGTCATTTTTATGAACGTAGCAAGGTGTAGACTCTCTGGGCTATGTGGGACGCTACCGTCCCACCTGCGGGACACAGCCAGTGAAATAGCAGGGCGGCACATTCAAAACAGCAAAAATCTCATAATTCAAATTTCTCAAACATACTACTATTTTACACCATTTTAAAGATACACTTCTCCTTAATCAAACCACATTGTCCGATTTCAAAAAGGCTTTACGGCGAAAGCAAAACATTAGATTATGTTAGGACAGTGCCTAAAAAATAAAAGCCACACAGCCATTTTCCAAGCAAGGACAGGCGTCACAAAAACCAGAAATACAGCTAAAATGAAGCACTAACCTTTGATGATCTTCATCAGATGGCACTCATAGGACTTCATGTTACAAAATACATGTATGTTTTGCTCGATAAAGTTCATATTTATATCCAAAAACCCCATTTTACATTGGCCCGTAATGTTCAGAAATGCTTTTCCTCTGAAAACTCCCGGTGAATGAGCACATCAATTTATAGAAATACTCATCATAAACGTTGATAAAATATTAAACTGTTATTCAAAGAATTTTAGATAAACATCTCCTTAATGCAACCATTGTGACAGATTTCTAAAAAGCTTCACGGGGAAAGCACACTTTGCAATAATCTGAGTACTGCGCTCAGAAAACAACAGCAGGCAATACAGATACCCGCCATTTTGGAGTCATCTAAAATCATAAATAGCATTATAAATATTCACTTACCTTTGATGATCTTCATCAGAATGCACTCCTAGGAATCCCAGGTCCACAATAAATGTTGTTCTGTTCGATAAAGTCCGTCATTTATGTCCTCTTTGTTAGCTCGTTCAGTAAGCTACTCCAAATGTAGGTAGCGCGCAGAAAATTTCACGACGAGAAGTCAAAAAAAGTTATATTTACGTTCGTAGAAACATGTCAAACGATGTATAGCATCAATCTTTAGGGCCTTTTTAACATAAAAGTTCAATAATATTCCAACCGGACGATTCAAACGTCTTCAAAAATGTAATGGAACACAGCTACCTCTCACGTGAATGCGCGCAATTGAGGCCATGTCCTTTCCTGAGTCAACAACTTCCAACTTCCTTTGTTCGCTCTCTGTTCACCATAGAAGCCTCAAACAACTTTCTAAAGACTGTTGACATCTAGTGGAAGCCCTAGGAAGTGCAAAATGAACCCTAAGTCACTGTATACTGAATAGGCCCAGTCTTGAAAAACTACAAACCACTTCCTGGTTGGATTCTTTCTCAGGGTTTTGCTTGCCATATGAGTTCTGTTATACTCACAGACATCATTCAAACAGTTTTAGAAACTTCAGAGTGTTTTCTATCCAAATCTACTAATAATATGCGGATCCTACGTTCTGAGCCCGAGAAGTAGGCAGTTTAATTTGGGCACGTCATTCATCCGAATTTCCGAATACTGCCCCGTCAAGTTAAGCGACGCCCACCTGAGAATACAGCTCTGCCATCATTTGTCTATTTTTGAGAACTGGGCCATCTAAACTCAGCAAAAAAAGAAACATCCTCTTACTGTCAACTTCGTTTATTTTCAGCAAACTTAACATGTGTAAATATTTGTATGAACATAACAAGATTCAACAACTGAGACATAAACTGAACAAGTTCCACAGACATGTGACTAACAGAAATGGAATAATGTGTCCCCGAACAAAGGTCAAAATCAAAAGTAGGTCAGTATCTGGTGTGGCCACCACCTGCATTAAGTACTGCAGTGCATCTCCTCCTCATGGACTGCACCAGATTTGCCTGTTCTTGCTGTGAGATCTTACCCCACTCTTCCACCAAGGCACCTGCAAGTTCCCGGACCTTTCTGGGGGGGAATGGCCCTAGCCCTCACCCTCCGGTCCAACAGGTCCCAGACGTGCTCAATGGGATTGAGATCCGGGCTCTTTGCTGGCCATGGCAGAACACTGACATTCCTGTCTTGCAGGAAATCACGCACAGAATGAGCAGTATGGCTGGTGGCATTGTCATGCTGGAGGGTCATGTCAGGATGAGCCTGCAGGAAGGGTACCACATGAGGGAGGAGGATGTCTTCCCTGTAACGCACAGCGTTGAGATTGCCTGCAATGACAACCAGCTCAGTCCGATGATGCTGTGACACACCACCCCAGACCATGACGGACCCTCCACCTCCAAATCGATCCCGCTCCAGAGTACAGGCCTCGGTTTAACGCTCATTTCTCCAACGATAAACGCAAATCCGACCATCACCCCTGGTGAGACAAAACCACAACTTGTCAGTGTAGAGCACTTTTTGCCAGTCCTGTCTGGTCCAGCGATGGTGGGTTTGTGCCCATAGGCGATGTTGTTGCCGGTGATGTCTGGTGAGGACCTGCCTTACAACAGGCCTACAAGCCCTCAATCCAGCCTCTCACAGCCTATTGCGGACAGTCTGAGCACTGATGGAGGGATTGTGCGTTCCTCGTGTAACTCGGGCAGTTGTTGTAGCCATTCTGTACCTGTCCCGCAGGTGTGATGTTCGGATGTACCGATCCTGTGCAGGTGTTGTTACACGGGGTCTGCCACTGCGAGGACGTTCAGCTGTCCGTCCTGTCTCCTTGTAACGCTGTCTTAGGCGTCTCACAGTACGGACATTGCAATTTATTTATTGCCTTGTGTTTAGTATTCTGGATGACATCAATCAGGAACTGCTTGAACTCAGTGACAGTTGTGGGTTTTCAAGCATGAACTGCTCGTTTCAAGTCCTGCAATAACATCAATAATGGGATTAGGTCTGGACTTTGACTAGGCCATTTAAAAACTTCAAATGTCTTGCTTTTTAGCCATTTTCATGTAGACTTGATTGTGTGTTTTGGCTCATTGGATCATTGTCTTGCTGCAGGACCCAACTGCGCTTCAGCTCACAGACGATTGGCCTGACATTCTCCTGTAGAATTATCTGATACAGAGCGGAATTCATGGTTTCTTCTATGAAGGCAAGTCGTCCATGTCCCACTGAGGGACATTTAACCATTATCACTGCTAGTCTGAAGCCCTTATGCTAATCCCTTGGCTTTCAATTCCCTTTTAAAAACCCAACCCAAATCCCTCTGTTCCCCTTTCCCCAGAGAAGGGATTGTGTGTTAGAGAGGGGAAAGGGGTGGGGGGTTGGATTGTCACAGAGATAGAACTGTCGGGGTCTACTGGTCTCCCCCAAAGAGATCACCGTTGCCATGGTAACACACCATCTGAGTGTTGAAACCCTGGGGGGGGGGGGGGATGAGAAAGAGAAGGGGGTGTTGAAGAGCTTATCAAAGGGGCCTTTAGAGATAACACGACTCAGCCATTAGAGTACTCGCTCAGTCTTAAAGCAGGACGTAGAGACTAGAAGGCCCATAAACTATGACCCAATGAGAGACAGACACAGAGAGGGGGGCCATAAACCAGGCTCTATAACCCAATGAGAGACAGACACAGAGAGGGGGGCCATAAACCAGTTTCTATGACCCAATGAGAGACAGACACAGAGAGGGGGGCCATAAACCAGTTTCTATGACCCAATGAGAGACAGACACAGAGAGGGGGGCCATAAACCAGCTTCTATAACCCAGTGAGAGACAGACACAGAGAGACAGACACAGAGAGGGGGGCCATAAACCAGCTTCTATGACCCAATGAGAGACAGACACAGAGAGGGGGACCATAAACCAGCTTCTATAACCCAGTGAGAGACTGACACTGGAGCAGTCTAATACACGGAGAGAAGAGAGGCTTACTCCTATGGCTGCTTTTCAAATAGACATTCTATAATGTTGTTTCTGTTAATTACTATGATACAACGCAGTTGTCTGATGATTTACTGTGTCCATGTGTGTTGACAGTATCTTTCCCCATCAAATAAACTATTTGAAAGAACCATCTTACCATGTGTTTGGGCGTGACAGTGTTACCATGTGTTTGGGGTGACAGTGTTACCATGTGTTTGGGGTGACAGTGTTACCATGTGTTTGGGGTGACAGTGTTACCATGTGTTTGGGGTGACAGTGTTACCATGTGTTTGGGGTGACAGTGTTACCATGTGTTTGGGGTGACAGTGTTACCATGTGTTTGGGGTGACAGTGTTACCATGTGTTTGGGGTGACAGTGTTACCAGGTCACAGGGTTACCATGTGTTTGGGGTGACAGTGTTAACCATGTGTTTGGGGTGACAGTGTTAACCATGTGTTTGGGGTGACAGTGTTACCATGTGTTTGGGGTGACAGTGTTACCAGGTCACAGTGTTACCATGTGTTTGGGGTGACAGTGTTAACCATGTGTTTGGGGTGACAGTGTTACCATGTGTTTGGGGTGACAGTGTTACCAGGTGACAGTGTTACCATGTGTTTGGGGTGACAGTGTTACCAGGTGACAGTGTTACCATGTGTTTGGGGTGACAGTGTTACCATGTGTTTGGGGTGACTGTGTTACCATGTGTTTGGGGTGACAGTGTTACCAGGTGACAGTGTTACCATGTGTTTGGGGTGACAGTGTTACCAGGTGACAGTGTTACCATGTGTTTGGGGTGACAGTGTTACCATGTGTTTGGGGTGACTGTGTTACCATGTGTTTGGGGTGACAGTGTTACCAGGTGACAGTGTTACCATGTGTTTGGGGTGACTGTGTTAACCATGTGTTTGGGGTGACTGTGTTAACCATGTGTTTGGGGTGACAGTGTTACCATGTGTTTGAGGTGACAGTGTTACCATGTGTTTGGGGTGACAGTGTTACCAGGTGACAGTGTTACCATGTGTTTGGGGTGACTGTGTTAACCATGTGTTTGGGGTGACAGTGTTAACCATGTGTTTGGGGTGACAGTGTTACCAGGTGTTTGGGGTGACTGTGTTACCATGTGTTTGGGGTGACTGTGTTACCATGTGTTTGGGGTGACAGTGTTACCATGTGTTTGGGGTGACAGTGTTACCAGGTGACAGTGTTACCATGTGTTTGGGGTGACAGTGTTACCAGGTGACAGTGTTACCATGTGTTTGGGGTGACAGTGTTACCAGGTGACAGTGTTACCATGTGTTTGGGGTGACAGTGTTACCATGTGTTTGGGGTGACAGTGTTACCAGGTGACAGTGTTACCATGTGTTTGGGGTGACAGTGTTACCATGTGTTTGGGGTGACAGTGTTACCAGGTGACAGTGTTACCATGTGTTTGGGGTGACTGTGTTAACCATGTGTTTGGGGTGACTGTGTTAACCATGTGTTTGGGGTGACTGTGTTAACCATGTGTTTGGGGTGACAGTGTTACCATGTGTTTGAGGTGACTGTGTTAACCATGTGTTTGGGGTGACAGTGTTACCAGGTGTTTGGGGTGACAGTGTTACCATGTGTTTGGGGTGACTGTGTTACCATGTGTTTGGGGTGACTGTGTTAACCATGTGTTTGGGGTGACAGTGTTACCATGTGTTTGGGGTGACTGTGTTACCATGTGTTTGGGGTGACTGTGTTACCATGTGTTTGGGGTGACAGTGTTACCAGGTGACAGTGTTACCAGGTGTTTGGGGTGACAGTGTTACCATGTGACAGTGTTACCATGTGTTTGGGGTGACCGTGTGACTGTGGGTGGGTGGGTGGGTGGAGGGAGGGAGGGAGGGAGGGAGGGAGGGAGGGAGGGGGAGGGAGGGAGGGAGGGCAGCGGGTTGAATCAACCTGTTTGTCTTTTGTTGTGTAAAGGTCACTAGCGGTTGTTGCTGTCTTCGTGGACTCTCATTGGTTGGCTGGTTTGAATTGTAAGGTGCATGGATCCCTGACGACTGGAGTTGGCAGACTTTGAACTGCCACTGGGGGAATTGTGGGAAGGAAACCACGGAGAGAATCAGCCAGAGCCGTTAGTGTATGTTAACTGTAGAGCACCCTCACTACAAGCCTGTCTGATTCACACTGCACTAGAAAATAACAGATGGTACTACACAATAACTCACTGCACTACACAATAACAGACGGTACTACACAATAACTCACTGCACTACACAATAACAGACTGCACTAGATAATAACACACTGCACTACACAATAACACACTGCATTACACAATAACAGACTGCACTACACAATAACTCACTGCACTACACAATAACACACTGCACTACACAATAACTCTCTGCACTACACAATAACTCACTGCACTACACAATAACACACTGCACTACACAATAACTCACTGCACTACACAATAACACACTGCACTACACAATAACTCACTGCACTACACAATAACTCACTGCACTACACAATAACACACTGCACTACACAATAACTCACTGCAGTACACAATAACATACTGCACTACACAATAACTCACTGCACTACACAATAACACACTGCACTACACAATAACTCACTGCACTACACAATAACTCACTGCACTACACAATAACACACTGCACTACACAATAACTCACTGCACTACACAATAACACACTGCACTACACAATAACTCACTGCACTACACAATAACACACTGCACTACACAATAACTCACTGCACTACACAATAACTCACTGCACTACACAATAACACACTGCACTACACAATAACTCACTGCACTACACAATAACACACTGCACTACACAATAACTCACTACACTACACAATAACACACTGCACTACACAATAACACACTGCACTAGATAATAACACATTTTTTATTATTTATTTCACATTTTGATTTATTATCTATTTCACTTGCTTTGGCAATTTAAACATGTATAAATCCGTTAGAATTTAATTGAGTTACAGACAATGAAATAACTTTAGAATTCCATTTTTGTGGTCTTTTTCTTGAGCTTCAATTTCTAAGACAGATCAGAGTAGGATTCCATGTGTAGTAGTAGACCCCCATCAGCGACCTAAGGGCAGCAGAGAGAATTTTCAGGAACCCGTTCCAAGAGGTCCTTTCCGGGTTTTCACACGCTGCCTGGTCTCTAAATGTACTTACGGGTTTCAATGGGGACTCGGCTGCTGGTGGCCGTGGGGACTTGCTCAGGACAGTTGGGCACTCCCTTCGCAACTAGAGGGGAACAGGATATTATTGATGTACTTCATGACAGGAACCTGAAGGAATAATATTTTGTTCAATAGATGTTAATATTTTATTAGAAGTTGATTCTGGTAAGATCGGACAAACGTAAGTACCTATTTATTTTATTTGTTGGACTAGCTGATGCATTTTATGGAAAAATCAATGTGGCATATGTTGCATGTGTTCTTGGCACAACGTCAAGTGACCATGTTGTCGTTGACAATGTTAAAGTTGCCAGATTGTTTTCATGAGATGAGCTGGCGCCAGAAGGCTACAGTAGAAGGAGCCAGTGAACTTGCTGACCAATGTGTCTGCCCTTGTGTTTTGTTAGGCTACTGTGGTTACCACATAAAACAATGGCAGTCTTATGTTTTGAATAGGCTATCTGTCCAATGTTTTGTCACAATGTGTCTTATAGGCCTAAGGAGTTAAAACATAATAATAGTTTTGTCGTTTATTAGAAAGACACTACAATAGGATATTTATGAAAACTTTATTGCGTCTCTTACATTTTAAAGTTTTTGATTAGGCTGTATTTTTCTTTTTACTATTACACATTTTAGGCTACGTTCTTTCTTTGTTGTGCAAACAGCCTAATTAAGTGAGCATTGAAGGCATATGAATCATGTGACATCAAAATCATGACTTCATCTGCAATATTGATACAAACCAAAGTTGTGAAAGTGCTTTATGCATTTTTTAAATAATTTTGGAATTCCGCGTTCTCCCGCCTCTGGTAGTTCTAGAGTCAGTTACTTATTTGTTTCTGAGTTTTAAAAAAAAGCCATAAAGTTGGAGCCGTTATAATTGTTAATCATAAACTGCGCTATAGTCCCGGGACGCACTCTGTTTACACTCCTCACTCTTCAGTGAGTCGGTTGGTCAAAGTGTCACACGAAGAGTCATAAAGATCAGGAGCAATAAAACAGCCCATTAAAGTAACAGGATGAAGCGCTCAGTACCCCCTGTCTCCCCACGCGTATCCCTCCTCTATCAGGCACTGCAGCTCCACTACAGGGATCAGATGGCCAAGCCTGGGTGCCAGTCCGGTTATGCTTCAGTCAACTTGTCCTGGTCACGCATGGTTCCTCCTCTGACACAGTGATGATATTGACCTAAACAATGTTGACAGCACCTGTGTTTGTTATAGGATATCTTTGTGTTGTGTGTGTTGTTTTACTAGGACATTGAGGTAGACACCGGTGCAGATTATATCTAGGTCTGAATGTGTACAGAACATCAAACACACTCAAATGTTATTGTCTGTCTCCTGGACACTTGTGGTGACAGGATGATGGACAGTGTGTCTGTGTAACTCCCTTCATCCCTTCCTCTCTCTCACTCAAGGGAAAATAATCCCACTTGCACAGGAAAGGAATGCCCCTCGTGAATAAGTAAACAGTCTTCTCGTTGTCACAGGGATCTGATGTGTGTCTGTGTGTATGTGCATGTGTTTGTGGGAGGGTGAAGTGATTTCAGTGTAATGTGAGTGGAGTACTCTGGGTAGTTCAGTTTGCTGGGTGTAGGGTTGGAGTGGAGTACTCTGGGTAGTTCAGTTTGCTGGGTGTAGGGTTGGAGTGGAGTACTCTGGGTGTAGGGTTGAGGTGGAGTACTCTGGGTGGTTCAGTTTGCTGGGTGTAGGGTTGGAGTGGAGTACTCTGGGTGTAGGGTTGGAGTGGAGTACTCTGGGTAGTTCAGTTTGCTGGGTGTAGGGTTGGAGTGGAGTACTCTGGGTGTAGGGTTGGAGTGGAGTACTCTGGGTGGTTCAGTTTGCTGGATGTAGGGTTGAGGTGGAGTACTCTGGGTGGTTCAGTTTGCTGGGTGTAGGGTTGAGGTGGAGTACTCTGGGTAGTTCAGTTTGCTGGGTGTAGGGTTGGAGTGGAGTACTCTGGGTAGTTCAGTTTGCTGGGTGTAGGGTTGGAGTGGAGTACTATGGGTGGTTCAGTTTGCTGGGTGTAGGGTTGGAGTGGAGTGGAGTTCTCTGGGTGGTTCAGTTTGCTGGGTGTAGGGTTGGAGTGGAGTACTCTGGGTGTAGGGTTGAGGTGGAGTACTCTGGGTAGTTCAGTTTGCTGGGTGTAGGGTTGAGGTGGAGTACTCTAGGTGGTTCAGTTTGCTGGGTGTAGGGTTGGAGTGGAGTACTCTGGGTAGTTCAGTTTGCTGGGTGTAGGGTTGGAGTGGAGTACTCTGGGTGGTTCAGTTTGCTGGGTGTAGGGTTGGAGTGGAGTACTCTGGGTGGTTCAGTTTGCTGGGTGTAGGGTTGGAGTGGGGTACTCTGGGTGTAGGGTTGAGGTGGAGTACTCTGGGTAGTTCAGTTTGCTGGGTGTAGGGTTGGAGTGGAGTACTCTGGGTAGTTCAGTTTGCTGGGTGTAGGGTTGAGGTGGAGTACTCTGGGTAGTTCAGTTTGCTGGGTGTAGGGTTGGAGTGGAGTACTCTGGGTGGTTCAGTTTGCTGGGTGTAGGGTTGGAGTGGAGTACTCTGGGTGGTTCAGTTTGCTGGGTGTAGGGTTGAGGTGGAGTACTCTGGGTGGTTCAGTTTGCTGGGTGTAGGGTTGGAGTGGAGTACTCTGGGTGGTTCAGTTTGCTGGGTGTAGGGTTGGAGTGGAGTACTCTGGGTAGTTCAGTTTGCTGGGTGTAGGGTTGGAGTGGAGTACTCTGGGTAGTTCAGTTTGCTGGGTGTAGGGTTGGAGTGGAGTACTCTGGGTAGTTCAGTTTGCTGGGTGTAGGGTTGGAGTGGAGTACTCTGAGTGTAGGGTTGGAGTGGAGTACTCTGGGTAGTTCAGTTTGCTGGGTGTAGGGTTGGAGTGCAAACAATGTATTTGTTAGTATAGTGAGTCCTAATGAATAATTTAACTATTTCTCTCAGAGGCCTGGAGGAGTAGAGGAATGAAGAGACGGTTTTGCGTGGGAAGGGAGGAGGAGAGGACTGGAGGAGTAGATGAATGTAGAGATGGATTAGTGTGGGAAAGGAGGAGGAGAGGACTGGAGCGGGCAGATATTGGGTTGAAGTGAACCCATTTCTTTGTGGGTCCACTGCTGTAGTGTGTCAGTCGAGACAGACAATAATGTGAACAGTATGGAGACTGTGTCTGTGGTTGTGTGTGAACAGTAGGGAGACTGTGTCTGTGGTTTTGTGTGAACAGTAGGGAGACTGTGTCTGTGGTTTTGTGTGAACAGTAGGGAGACTGTGTCTGGTTGTGTGTGAACAGTAGGGAGACTGTGTCTGTGGTTGTGTGTGAACAGTAGGGAGACTGTGTCTGTGGTTGTGTGTGAACAGTAGGGGGACTGTGTCTGTGGTTGTGTGTGAACAGTAGGGAGACTGTGTCTGTGGTTGTGTGTGAACAGTAGGGAGACTGTGTCTGTGGTTTTGTGTGAACAGTAGGGAGACTGTGTCTGTGGTTTTGTGTGAACAGTAGGGAGACTGTGTCTGTGGTTGTGTGTGAACAGTAGGGAGACTGTGTCTGTGGTTGTGTGTGAACAGTAGGGAGACTGTGTCTGTGGTTGTGTGTGAACAGTAGGGAGACTGTGTCTGTGGTTGTGTGTGAACAGTAGGGAGACTGTGTCTGTGGTTGTGTGTGAACAGTAGGGAGACTGTGTCTGTGGTTGTGTGTGAACAGTAGGGAGACTGTGTCTGTGGTTGTGTGTGAACAGTAGGGAGACTGTGTCTGGTTGTGTGTGAACAGTAGGGAGACTGTGTCTTTGGTTGTGTGTGAACAGTAGGGAGACTGTGTCTGTGGTTGTGTGTGAACAGTATGGAGACTGTGTCTGTGGTTGTGTGTGAACAGTAGGGAGACTGTGTCTGTGGTTTTGTGTGAACAGTAGGGAGACTGTGTCTGTGGTTGTGTGTGAACAGTAGGGAGACTGTGTCTGTGGTTGTGTGTGAACAGTAGGGAGACTGTGTCTGTGGTTGTGTGTGAACAGTAGGGAGACTGTGTCTGTGGTTGTGTGTGAACAGTAGGGAGACTGTGTCTGTGGTTGTGTGTGAACAGTAGGGAGACTGTGTCTGGTTGTGTGTGAACAGTATGGAGACTGTGTCTGTGGTTGTGTGTGTGAAAGATGGAGATTTTAAAATAAACAAACACAGTGTGAGAGGAGAGAAGTATGAGGACAGTCAGTCTGTCAGTTTGTGTGTGTGTGTGTGTGTTCTCTGTGTCTCTGCCCAGTGTCCGCTCTCTCTTCCGAAACATTGCCCAGTGTCCACTCTCTCTTCCTAAAGATTTCCCGGTGTCCACTCTCTCTTCCGAAACACTGCCCAGTGTCCACTCTCTCTTCCTAAAGACTGCCCAGTGTCCACTCTCTCTTCCTAAATACGCCCAGTGTCCACTCTCTCTTCCGAAACACTGCCCAGTGTCCACTCTCTCTTCCTAAAGACTGCCCAGTGTCCACTCTCTCTTCCTAAAGACTGCCCAGTGTCCACTCTCTCTTCCTAAAGACTGCCCAGTGTCCACTCTCTCTCTTCCTAAAGACTGCCCAGTGTCCACTCTCTCTTCCTAAACACTGCCCAGTGTCCACTCTCTCTCTTCCTAAACACTGCCCAGTGTCTACTCTCTCTCTTCCTAAACACTGCCCAGTGTCCACTCTCTCTTCCTAAACACTGCCCAGTGTCCACTCTCTCTCTTCCTAAACACTGCCCAGTGTCCACTCTCTCTCTTCCTAAACACTGCCCAGTGTCCACTCTCTCTTCCTAAACACTGCCCAGTGTCCACTCTCTCTCTTCCTAAACACTGCCCAGTCGTCTCATACAAGGCCCTCTTTTCATCTCTCTGACCTCATTTGGGATGTTTATAAAAATACTAACACCGAGATGAAGATCAATGTTCAGTGATGAACTGAGACAGCTGGATTCTGACAGCGTATGACCTTGCTCTGGTTGTCTTTTGTTTAATAAGTTGTGTGTTTCTGACTACAGAGACGACTTTCAGATGGAATAAGGATTAAACTATTTTTTGTTCAGTTTCCTACAGTAGTCTCAGAAATCCCAGACCAAGGACAACAGCACATTGGTTAAATTGTGGGAGGCAACCAGTCTGTCTAGTTTTACTGTACTGAAGGGTGGTCAGGATCACAAGGTCAACCAGTCTGTCTAGTTTTACTGTACTGAAGGGTGGTCAGGATCACAAGGTCAACCAGTCTGTCTAGTTTTACTGTACTGAAGGGTGGTCAGGATCACAAGGTCAACCACAGATCTATTTCCAGGTCTGACCAACTCCCTCCCTCCTCTCCTCCTCTCCCCTCTCCCCTTCGCCCTCTCTCAATTCAATTTAATTTCAAAGGGCTATTGGTATGGGTGGTTCAAAAGTGAAATAAACAATAAACAGCAGTAAACATTACACCCCCCCCCCCCCAGCAAACCCAGAGGTACAGACTAGGCCATGATAACTCAGTGGTATTTCAGCTGATAGGAGTGACATGGAGAGCATTAGGTCAGGAGGTTAGAGGGGGGTCTGGGGAGTGTTACAGAGCAGAGGTGGAGGTGTTGAAACTGCAGCAACCCTTTAATGAGTAGGTGTGTCCAACATTTTGACTGGAATATACAGTACCATTCAAAAGTTTGGACACATCTACTCATTCAAGGGTTTTTCTTTATTTTATTGTAGAATAATAGTAAAGACATCATCAACACTATGAAATAACACATTTGGAATCATGTAGTAACCAAAAAAGTGTTAAACAAATCAAAATACATTTTCTATTTTAGATTCTTCAAAGTAGCCACCCTTTGCCTTGATGACAGTTTTGCACACTCGTGGCATTCTCTCAACCAGCTCCATGAGGTAGTCACCTGGAATGCTTTTCAATTAACAGGTGTGCCTTGCAAAGGGTGGCTACTTTGAAGAATCTAAAATAGAAAATGTATTTTGATTTGTTTAACACTTTTTTGGTTACTACATGATTCCTTATGTGTTATTTCATAGTTTTGATGTCTTCACCATTATTCTGCAATGTAGAAAATAGTAAAAAATAAAGAAAAACCCTGGAATGAGTAGGTGTGTCCAAACTTTTGACTGGTACTGTATATTATTTTGTTAAATATATATTTTCCTTCTTTATTACATTCCCCTAATCCTACTACCCCTCCCCTAATTGGAGTAAACTAATGGTCAACAATACTTAGGCTTCTATCTCCAGCTTATACATACTATATCAAATACAAATGTATTGGTCACATACACATGGTTAGCAGATGTTATTGCAGGTGTAGTGAAATGCTTGTGCTTTTAGTTCTGACAGTGCAGTAATATCTAACATGTAATCTAACAATTCCACAACAACTACCTAATGCACACAAATCTAAGTAAAGGAATGGAATAAGAATACATACATATAAATATATGGATGAGCAATGACAGAGCGGCATAGGCAAGATGCAATAGATAGTATAGAATACAGTATATACAGTTGAAGTCGGAAGTTTACATACACATTAGCCAAATACATTTAAACTCAGTTTTTCACAATTCCCGACATTTAATCATAGTAAAAATTCCCTGTTTTAGGTCAGATGGGATAACCACTTCATTTTAAGAATGTGAAATGTCAGAATAATAGTAGAGATAATTATTTATTTCAGCTTTTATTTATTTCATCACATTCCCAGTGGGTCAGAAGGTTACATACACTCAATTAGTATTTGGTAGCATTGCCTTTAAATTGTTTAACTTGGATCAAACATTTCAGGTAGCCTTCCACAAGCTTCCCACAGTAAATTGGGTGAATTTTGGCCCATTCCTCCTTACAGAGCTGGTGTAACTGAGTCAGGTTTGTAGGCCTCCTTGCTCGCACACACTTTTTCAGTTCTGCCCACAAATGTTATATAGGATTGAGGTCAGGGCTTTGTGATGGCCACTCCAATACCTTGACTTTGTTGTCCTTAAGCCATTTTGCCACAACTTTGGAAGTATGCGTGGGGTCATTGTCCATTTGGAAGACCCATTTGTGACCAAGCTTTAACTTCCTGACTGATGTCTTGAGATGTTGCTTCAATATATCCACATAATTTTCCTTCCCCATGAGCCATCTATTTTGTGAAGTGCACCAGTCCCTCCTGCAGCAAAGCACCCCCACAACATGATGCTGCCACCCCCGTGCTTCACGGTTGGGATGGTGTTCTTTTTTATGTTGGTTTTGGATCAGTGGCTTCTTCCTCACTGAGCGGCCTTTAAGGTTATGTCGATATAGGACTCGTTTTACTGTGGATGTAGATACTTCTGTACCCGTTTCCTCCAGCATCTTCACAAGGTCCTTTGCTGTTGTTCTGGGATTGATTTGCACTTTTTGCACCAAAGTATGTTCATCTCTAGGAGACAGAACATGTCTCCTTCCTGTGCGGTATGATGGCTGCGTGGTCCCATGGTGTTTATACTTGCGTACTATTGTTTGTACAGATGAACGTGGTACTTTCAGGCGTTTGGAAATTGCTCCCAAGGATGAACCAGACTCGTGGAGGTCTACAATTTCTTTTTCTGAGGTCTGATTTCTGATTTCTTTAGATTTTCCCATGATGTCAAGCAAATAGGCACTGAGTTTGAAGGTAGGCCTTGAAATACATCCACAGGTACACCTCCAATTGACTCAAATGATGTCAATTAGCCTATCAGCAGCTTCTAAAGCCATGACATCATTTTCGGGAATTTTCCAAGCTGTTTAAAGGCACAGTCAACTAACACGGGACCCAAACTGGCTGCGCGCGTGCGCCATCATGCATACATTTATTTTGTCCTCCCGCACTAAACGCGATCACGACACGCAGGTTGAAATATCAAAACAAACTCTGAACCAATTATGTTAATTTGGTGACAGGTCGAAAAGCATTAAACATTGATGGTAATTTCGCTAGTTAGCTTGCACTTGCTAGCTAATTTGTCCTATTTAGCTAGCTTGCTGTTGCTAGCTAATTTGTCCTGGGATATAAACATTGAGTTGTTATTTTACCTGAAATGCACAAGGTCCTCTAGTCCGCCAATTAATCCACACATAAAACGGTCAACCGAATCGTTTCTAGTCATCTCTCTTCCTTCCAGGCTTTTTCTTCTCTTGACTTTATATTGCAATTGGCAACTTTCATAAATTAGGTGCATTACCGCCACTGACCTTGTTCGTCTTTCAGTCACCCACGTGGGCATAACCAATGAGGAAATGGCACGTGGGTACCTGCTTCTATAAACCAATGAGGAGATGGGAGAGGCAGGACTTGCAGTACGATCTGCTTCAGAAATAGAACTGATTTCTATTTTAGCCCTTGGCAATACAGGCGCTCGTTGGCGCTCGCGAGCAGTGTTGGTGCAATAATTGAATAACATAGATTTCTACATTTATTTTGCAACGGTCGTGCACGCGACGCGAGCGGTGTGGTCAGCCTGTTAGTGTATGTAAACTTCTGACCCACTGGAATTGTGATACAGTGAATTATAAGTGAAATAATCTGTCTGTAAACAATTGTTGGAAAAATGACTTGTGTCATGCACAAAGTAGATGTCCTAACTGACTTGCCAAAACTATAGTTTGTTACCAAGAAATTTGTGGAGTGGTTAAAAAACGAGTTTTAATGACTCCAACCTAAGTGTATTTAAACTTCAGACTTCAACTGTACATATATAAGTAATGCCAGATATGTAAACATTATTAAAGTGACCTGTGTTCCATTCTTTAAGGTGGCCAGTGATTTCTAGTCTATAACTATAGGCAGAAGCCTCTAATGTGCTAGTGATGGCTGTTTAACAGTCTGATGGCCTTGAGATAGAATCTGTTTTTCAGTCTCTCGGTCCCAGCTTTAATGCACCTGTCTGACCTCGCCTTCTGGATGGTAGCGGGTGAACAAGCAGTGGCTCGAGTGGTTAATTACATTTTATGAATGAATGAATGTGCCACTAGAGATTCTGGGTTAGAGTCCAGGCTCTGTCGTAGCTGGCCGCGACCGGGAGACCCATGGGGGCGGCGCGCAATTGGCCCAGCGTCGTCCGGGTTAGTGGAGGGTTTGGCCGGCAGGGATGTTCTTATCCCATCGTGCACTTTGGCTGGTCGAGCGTGGTGCACGCTGACACGGTCGCCAGGTGTACGGTGTTTCCTTTGACACATTGGTGTGGCTGGCTTCCGGGTTAAGTGGGCATTGTGTCAAAAAGAAGTGCGGCTTGGCTGGGCTGCTCTCGACCTTCACCTCTCCCGAGTCCATACGGGAGTTTCAGACTGTAACTACCAATTGGATATCACGAAATTGGGGAGAAAAATGAATGAATGACATTTTATTTTTGTGTCAAATCGCCAGTTGGCAACCCATCTCTTATGGGATTAATTGACACATAAACAAACATTACAATAATTTACTGTGATATTTCAGTGATCATTCTTCTTCCGGCGTTCTCTGCATTGCGCATCACATAAAGAGTAAATGTATTATTATTTTAAATAAATAAATCAATACCTAATAGTAAATAAGGTTATCCAGAAAATAATTAAATCCCTAGAGCAGTACAATAATATACGTAGATAAATGATATACATACATAAATACATACCATATACAGACAAATAATACAGATAGAAAAGAAAGAAAGAAAAGTCACTTCAACCCAGTTTGACATAAAGAGAATATTCATATGGGAGACAAGCCAATACATTATCTGAATACACACCTGCCATTAACCACATAGAAGCTAAATATTTTTACAATTTAATTATAGGTATCCCCTTTTGTTTTATTCCAGGCTTTATCTAAATATTCTGAAAATGGAAATACACAATGGGCAAAAAAACATTTCAATTTCTCCTCATCACTCAGCCACATAATGCCAGGGTATATCTGGTGGTCTGTCTCCTCATCGCTCAGCTACATAATTCCAGGGTGTATCTGTTGTGCTTTCTGGAATAATAGCAAGCGTATATTGTGGTAGAAAGGGCAATAGAGGATAAAATGAGTTTCATTCTTTATTTCTTCGAGGTCCCAATAGTTACATAGGCTTTCCTCTTCCATTTCACCACAATACTGACCTGTTTCAATACGCAGAGGCAATATCCCTGATCTGACCTGTTTCAATACGCAGAGGCAATACCCCTGATCTGACCTGTTTCAATACGCAGAGACAATATCCCTGATCTGACCTGTTTCAATACACCGAGACAATATCCCTGATCTGACCTGTTTCAATACTCAGAGGCAATATCCCTGATCTGACCTGTTTCAATACGCAGAGGCAATATCCCTGATCTGACTTGTTTCAATACGCAGAGGCAATATCCCTGATCTGACCTGTTTCAATACGCAGAGGCAATATCCCTGATCTGACCTGTTTCAATACGCAGAGGCAATATCCCTGATCTGACCTGTTTCAGTACGCAGAGGCAATATCCCTGATCTTACCTGTTTCAGTACGCAGAGGCAATATCCCTGATCTTACCTGTTTCAATACGCAGAGGCAATATCCCTGATCTTACCTGTTTCAATACGCAGAGGCAAAATCCCTGAACTTACCTGTTTCAATACGCAGAGGCAATATCCCTGATCTGACCTGTTTCAATACGCAGAGGCAATATCCCTGATCTTACATGTTTCAATACGCAGAGACAATATCCCTGATCTGACCTGTTATAATGCGCAGAGGCAATATCCCTGATCTGACCTGTTTCAATATGCAGAGGCAATATCCCTGATCTTACCTGTTTCAATACACAGAGGCAATATCCCTGATCTTACATGTGCACGTAGCGATCGCTTGCTTTTAGGTATGTCATACATAATATATCTCTCATACACAAATTCACCCTTAATCTGTCACGCCCTGACCGTAGAGAGCCCTTGGTTCTCTATGGTATAGTAGGTCAGGGCGTGACTAGGGGGTGTTCTAGGTTTATTATTTCTATGTTGTTGTGCTTGGTATGGTTCCCATTTAGAGGCTGCTGGTAATCGTTGCCTCTAATTGGGGATCATATTTAGGTAGCCTTTTTCCCACCTGTGTTTGTGGGATATTGTTTTGAGTTAGTGCATGTTGCACCTCTGATGTTACGGTTCGTTGATTGTTTGTTTCTTTTTGTTTGGAAGTTTCGCTTAAATAAATATGTGGAACTTTAATCACGCTGCGCCTTGGTCCGTCACTCCACACGTCCGTGACATAATCAAACAAAAGGTTCTCCATTTTGGTTTATGATTAATCTCCTCCATCCATTTTTTTTCATATTGCATCAACAGTTGTTTTTTAATCATATCTATGTCTCCCTTAATTAGTTTTTCGTGCATATGTTCATAGTCAGACTGTTGAAAAAGGTCAGACATTTCAGTTGCCCAGGCTCCCCCTATGGATAGATCCCATTGAAAACTTGACTAGCTATTCTAGCACTAGGCTATCCAACAGTCTATTCCAAAGTCTCACCATACATGCCTTCCATCTCACCTCACAGGGTTCCCAGCCAATGAAAGTCCCAGTTATAGCAAGTATCGGGGCAAACTTGTGGACACCTAAAAAGAAACGTACTGCTCTGTTATAAACATGTTTGTTTTTCAAATACATCTTAGCACCCCACACTCCTGCTGAATAGTCCAGAACAGGACACACGCATGTCTGATACAGTTTGGAATACGTAGCATAACCAATATCTTTGAGTGTTTTAGTTTTTCTTATAACCCCCCCAAGAGCTCAACTTGTTGAGTCGGCCAGGGCAGATGTTGCGTATAGAAAGGTAATATGTTCGTTAATAAAAATACCAAATATTTATAAATACTAGTAAACTCAAGAATGTCTTCACCTAAACAAAACTGAAAAACACTTAGTAGCTGCTTTTGTAAAAGTCATTATCTGTGTGTTTTTGTCTGGTTAATCATGAGTCTCCATCTTTTACAGCAATTGACTGCACATAATAACTTGTTCTGCAGGTCTTGTTCAGTTCTGACATCAAAATAAGATCATCAGCATATAAAAGGATACTTAGCATTTCATCATCATATCTTACTCCAATATTTACCGGTGGTTGTTGTCCATGATGATCTTTTTGGCCTTCCTGTGACATCAGGTGCTGTAGATGTCCTGGAGGGTAGGTAGTTTGCCCCCGGTGATGCGTTGTGCAGACCGCACCACCCTCTGGAGAGCCCTGCAGTTGTGGGTGGTGCAGTTGCTGTACCAGGATGTTCTCAATTGTACATCTGTATAAGTTTATGAGGGTTTTAGGTGACAAGCCAAATTTCTTCAGCCTCCGGAGGTTGAAGAGGTGCTGTTGCGCCTTCTTCATCACACTGTCTGTGTGGGTGGACCATTTCAGTTTGTCCATGATGTGTACGCAGAGGAACATAAACTTTCCACCTTCTCCACTGCTGTCCCGTTGATGTGGATGAGGGGGGTGCTCCCTCTGCTGTTTCCTGAAGTCCACGATCATCTCCTTTGTTTTGTTGACGTTGAGTGCCAGGTTATTTTCCTGACACCACACTCCAAGAGCCCTCACCTTCTCCCTGTAGGCTGTCTCGTCGTTGGTAATCAAGCCAATGGCATTGAGGAGTACACCACCTCTGTCATCGGCTTCATCAATAAGTGCATCAACCACATCGTCTCCACAGTGACTGTACGTAAATATCCCAACCAGAAGCCATGGATTACAGGCAACATCCGCATCACGCTAAAGGTTAGAGCTGCTGCTTTCAAGGAGCGGGAGACTAATCCGGATGCTTATAAGAAATCCCGCTATGCCCTCAGACGAACCATCAAACAAGCAAAGCGTCAATACAGGATTAAGATTGAATCCTACTACACCGGCTCTGACGCTCGTCGGATGTGGCCGGGCTTGAAAACTATTACGGACTACAAAGGGAAACCCAGTCGCGAGCTGCCCAGTGACGCAAACCTACCAGACGAGCGAAATACCTGTTATGCTTGCTTTGAGGCAAGCAACACTGAAGCATGCACAAGAGCACCAGCTGTTCTGGATGACTGTGTGATCACACTCTCGGTAGCCGATGTGAACAAAACCTTTAAACAGGTCAACATTCACAAAGCCGCTGGGCCAGACGGATTACCAGGACGTGCACTCAAAGCATGCGTGGACCAACTGTCAAGTGTCTTCACTGACATTTTCAACCTCTCCCTGACCGAGTCTGTAATACCTACATGTTTCAAGCAGAACACCATAGTCCCTGTGCCCAAGGAAGCAATGGTAACCTGCCTAGATGATTACCGCTCCGTGGCACTCATGTCGGTAGCCATGAAGTGCTTTGAAAGGCTGGTCATGGCTCACATCAACAGCATCCTCCCGGGCACCCTAGACCCACTCCAATTTGCATACCACCCCAACAGATCCACAGATGACGCAATCTCAAATGCACTCCACACGGCCCTTTCTCACCTGGACAAAAGGAACACCTAAGTGAGAATGCTGTTGATTGACTACAGCTCAGCGTTCAACACCATAGTGTCCATGAAGCTCATCACTAAGCTAAGGACTCTGGGACTAAACACCTCCCTCTGCAACTGGATCCTGGACTACCTGATGGGCCACCCCCAGAGTAGGCAACAACACGTCTGCGACGCTGATCCTTAACACTGGGGGCCCTCAGGGGTGTGTACTTAGTCCTCTCCTGTACTCCCTGTTCACCCACAACTGCGTGGCCAAACACGACTCCAACACCATAATTTAGTTTGCTGAGGACACAACAGTGGTAGACCTGATCACCGACAACGATGAGATGGCCTACAGGGATGAGGTCAGAGAACTGGCAGTGTGGTGCCAGGACAACAACCTCTCCCTCAATGTGAGCAAGACAAAGGAGCTGATCTTGGCCTACATGAAAAGGTGGGCTGAACAGGGCTCCATTAACATCGACGGGGCTGTAGTGGAGCGGGTCGAGATTTTCAAGTTCCTTGGTGTCCACATCACCAACAAACTATCATTGTCCAAACATACCAAGACAGTCGTGAAGAGGGCACGACAAAACCTTTTCCCTTTCAGGAGACTGAAAAGATTTGGCATGGGTCCCCAGATCCTGAAAAGGTTCTACAGCTGCACCATTGAGAGCGTCCTGACCGGTTGCATCACCGCCTTGTATGGCAACTGCTCGGCATCTGACCGTAAGGTGCGACAGAGGGTACTGCGAACGGTCCAGTACATCACTGGGGCCAAGCTTCCTGCCATCCAGGACCTAGATAATAGGCGGTGTCAGAGGAGAGCCAATAAAAAAAATTGTCAGAGACTGCAGTCACTCAAGTTATAGACTGTTTTCTTTGCTATCGCACTGCAAGCAGGACTGGAGCGCCAAGTCTAGGACCAAAAGGCTCCTCAACAGCTTCTACCCCGAAGCCATAAGACTGCAAAACAATTAATAAAATTGCCACCAGACAATTTACATTGACCCCCCCCTTTGTACACTGCTGCTACTCGCTTTTTGTTATCTATGTATAGTCACTTCGCCCCCACCTACATGTACATATTACCTCAACTAACCTGTACCCCCGCACACTGACTAGGCACCGGTGCCCCCTGTACAGTGCCTTGCGAAAGTATTCACCCCCTTGGCGTTTTTCCTATTTTGTTGCGTTACAACGTGTCATTTAATATTTTTTTTGTGGGGGGGGGGGGGGGGGTTTCCTTTAATGGACATACACAAAATAGTCCAAATTGGTGAAGTGAAATGATATATATATTTTTTTTAAATCTGAAAAAAATAAAATAAAACGGAAAAGTGGTGCGTGAATATGTATTCACCCCTTTGCTATGAAGCATCTAAATACGATCTGGTGCAACCAATTACCTTCAGAAGTCACATAATTAGTTAGATTGCACACAGGTGAACTTTATTTGAGTGTCACATGATCTGTCACATGATCTGAGTATATATACACCTGTTCTGAAAGGCCACAGAGTCTGCAACACCACCAAGCAAGCGGCACTATGAAGACCAAGGAGCTCTCCAAGCAGGTCAGGGACAAAGTTGCGGGGAAGTACAGATCAGGGTTGAGTTATAAAAAAAAATGTCAGAAACTTTGAACATCCCACAGAGCACCATTAAATCCATTATTAAAAAATGGAAAGAATATGTCACCACAACAAACCTGCCACCAAAACTCACGGACCATGCAAGGAGGGCATTGATCAGAGAGGCAACAAAGAGACCAAAGATAACCCTGAAGGAGCTGCAAAGCTCCACAGCGGAGATTGGAGTATCTGTCCATAGGACCACTTTAAGCCGTACACTCCACAGAGCTGGGCTTTACGGAAGAGTGGCCAGAAAAAAGCTATTGCTTAAACAAAAAAATAAGCAAACACGTTTGGTGTTCGCCAAAAGGCATGTGGAAGACTCCCCAAACATATGGAAGGAGGTACTCTGGTCAGATAAGACGTTCACCTTCCAGCAGGACGATGACCCTAAGCATACTGCTAAAGCAACACTTGAGTGGTTTAAGGGGAAACATTGAAATGTCTCGGAATGGCCTAGTCAAAGCCCAGACCTCAATCCAATTGAGAATCTGTGTGTGTGTGTGTGTGTGTGTGTGTGTGTGTGAGAGCACATACTCAGGGGAGACAGATGCTCTCTTTGGCCTGCACATCAAAATTACACACAATCTAATTTAGACACACAGACACATTTAACGACACTGGACTGAGCGCTGGTAAAGCCGATCGATCACCTTTTGATTTATTGAGTTATCTCAAAAACCACAGGTGGTGTTTCAGTTTGGGATGAAATCAGAAGCACTTTAGCACTCGGTGTGTGTGTGTGTGTGTGTGTGTGTGTATGTGTGTGAAAAATACATGGAAAGACAGGACTGAGGAGAGATGAGGAGAATGAAATGAGGTGAAAACAGAATAGAAAAATCTCTCTAGTATAGAAAAACCCCTGTAGTGTAGAAAACCCCTCTAGTATAGAAAAACCCCCTCTAGTATAGAAAACCCCCGTAGTGTAGAAAAACCCCCTCTAGTATAGAAAACCCCCCGTAGTGTAGAAAAACACATCTAGTATAGAAAAAAAACTCTAGTATATAAAAACCCCTGTAGTGTAGAAAAAAAAACCTCTAGTATAGAAAACCCCCTCTAGTATAGAAAAAACCCTGTAGTGTAGAAAAACCCTCTAGTATAGAAAAAAACCCATCTAGTATAGAAAAAACCCCTCTAGTATAGAAAACCCCCTGTAGTGTAGAAAAACCCCTCTAGTATAGAAAAAAAACCTCTAGTATAGAAAAACCCCTCTAGTATAGAAAAAAACCTGTAGTATAGAAAAACCTCTCTAGTATAGAAAAACCCCTCTAGTATAGAAAAACCCCTCTAGTGTAGAAGAACCTCTCTAGTATAGAAAAAAACTCTCTCGTATAGAAAAAACCCTCTAGTATAGAAAAAAAACCTCTAGTATAGAAACCCCCTCTAGTATAGAAAAAGCTATTTGTGAGCAAAGAGCAGTGTAAAAAGAGAAACAGATTATATAATACCCGGTCAATCGTTGACCAGTCTAACTCTGTGGACGCTCACTGATGGTTATATCAAAGAGTTTATAGTGCCCACCACAGTCACTGATTGACAGTGAAGTTAAATAGGGATGCACCACACTACCTCAGGCTTTCCTGCCACATCACAGAGGATCTGATATCATATCATGCTAGTACTGTGGTATGTACAGCTGATGGCCAGCCAGAGGAGGTTGACCATCACCCTCTCTTTTGACCTCTTAAAAGTAATGGCAAAAATGTAGATTTCCACCTCAATAGACTTACCCAAAAGTAATTGTAAATGAGAACTTGTTCTCAACTTGCCTACCTGGTTAAATAAAGGTGAAATAAACATTTAAAAAAATAAAATTGCTTTTAATGAACAGTTCTATGATAAGGACATACATAAACTTGGTATCATTAGAAAGAAAACATCTGGGAGATTATAAGGAAATGGTCAGAACATAGATAGGAATGGCACAGTTCAGATGACACACAATCAAGCACACACAAAGTAATCGTTTTATTTTTATTTGTTGAATTCATCTTTCATGGACAAGCTGTAAGTCAATTATTGATGAATAGAGCTGGAAACGCATCAGATGCCTTCCACAACAAGTCAAAAACTTCTGGGAAAAAAATGGGATTGAAAGGCACAACAACAAGAACTTGACGGATGCTTTAGTCAGGGGTGTCAGGTGTGGTCAAGGGACATCTCCAAGTGTCCACTCAACCTCTCCAATGTGTCCTAAGTATGTCAATTAGGTTATTCCATTGCTATTCCACATTGAATATGCCAAAAAGTTCATGGTTAATATAAAAACACAATTTCTGCAATATCAACCTCTCTCAAACATTGTGGTGGTGTCAGGGGACATCCAAGTGTCCTTTCAACCTCGCCAAAGTGTCCAAATGGGGTAATACCACTGCCATTACACATTGAATAAGCCTAAAAGGTATTGGTCCCACATTAATAAGAACTATTGGCAGGAAAAATAATGAAGACACATATGCATTATAAGTGTAACTGGGCGTGAGTCTTGCGAAACGATCATATACTGCAGTCCCCTTTATTCTCCTCATCCTTCTCTTGGTCACTCATGTAAAGAGAATGGTTGATGGCCAAGAAACAGCTTTCACTCACGGAGGCGGGGAACTCGAATCGGTAGAGTGGGGACTTGCTCCACTAGTCAACTAGTCTTGATACCTTCACCAGTCTTGATACTTTCACCAGTCTTGATACTCTTCACCAGTCTTGATACTTTCACCAGTCTTGATACTTTCACCAGTCTTGACTCACCTCTTCGCACCAGTCTTGATACTTTCACCAGTCTTGATACTCTTCACCAGTCTTGATACTTTCACCAGTCTTGATACTTTCACCAGTCTTGATATCTTTGCCAGTCTTGATATCTTTGCCAGTCTTGATACCTTCACCAGTCTTGATAGCTTCGCCAGTCTTGATACCTTCGCCAGTCTTGATACCTTCGCCAGTCCCACGTACATCACCAGGGACATGTAGGAGAGCATGTCGCCCATGGTGACATGTTTCCAGTACATTGCTGTAAGATACACGTCACATTCTTTGCCTGATTGTCCAGGTCGCTGGCAGCGTCTGTGTTTGGCTCGCTGAGAATTTCCTCCAAGGTCTCTTTCTCTGTATACCTGGCTTTTGTCATGTTTTTACCCCATGTTGGCTAGTATTTTTGATTTTGGCCTTCTTTTTACATTTCTGAGACACAATTTTTATCCAAAAGCGATGAAAGAGTCTGTTGAAAATACTATAAAACTAAAATTCAAAAATACTATAATACTATAATGCTATAATACTAAAATACTATTTAGAGGACCCTACATTTAAGAGTTTACACCCCATCCCTCTCTCCCCCATCCATCTCTCCTTAACCCCCATCCCTCTTTCCCCCGTCACCCTATCCTTAAACCTCCATTCCTCTCTGCCTCATCCATCCATCTCACCTTAACCCCATCCCTCTCTCCCCATCTCCCTCTCCTTAACCTCCATCCCTCTCTCCCCCATCCATCTCACCTTAACCCCATCCCTCTTTCCCCCGTCTCCCTCTCCTTAACCTCCATTCCTCTCTGCCCCATCCATCTCTCCTTAACCCCCATACCTCTCTCCCTGATCCCTCTCTCCTTAACCTCCAAGGGGGAGGAGGGGGGTGTACTAAGCTAACATGGAATTATTTTAAGATGGTCATACCATGGATCATTTAGCCAGTTGATTTGGAATTTTAGTTTGTATGGGTTAACTTCAGATTAAGGTTTATTATCTATCTATCTATCTATCTATCTATCTATCTATCTATCTATCTATCTATCTATCTATCTATCTATCTATCTATCTATCTATCTATCTATCTATCTATCTATCTATCTATCTATCTATCTATCTATCTATCTATCTAATCTCCATTCATTTGTATGGGTTTCCTTCAGATGAAGGTTTAATATCAATATATATCTCCATACTTCCATTCATTTGTATGGGTTACCTTCAGATGGAGGTTTAATATCTATATATATCTCCATACTTCCATTCATTTGTATGGGTTACCTTCAGATGGAGGTTTAATATCTATATATATCTCCATACTTCCATTCATTTGTATGGGTTACCTTCAGATGGAGGTTTAATATCTATATATATCTCCATACTTCCAATCATTTGTATGGGTTACCTTCAGACCAGTCCCGTGACACTTGTGGGCCTTCAGAATGAGAGGACAACTGGTAGGACTGCATTTATTTATGAGGGCAGGTTTTCACACTACCCCGTTGGACAGGAAGGAGCAGATTGTGTTCCCCTGGGCTAGGTGCCCTCCCATCCTCCCATGTCTGAGTGGGTGGCTTGGGTTACAGAGAGGAGAGGAGAGGAGAGGAGAGGAGAGGAGAGGAGAGGAGAGGAGAGGAGAGGAGAGGAGAGGAGAGGAGAGGAGAGGAGAGGAGAGGAGAGGCATGTTCACATTACCACAGCATGACAACACACTCATGCCCATTAATACCCCCCTGGGCCAAGCCACCGTGGATCTCAGCAACAGCCATTCTATGTCTAGTTACAGATGGAGTACGGAGTATATGTGGCAGATTTATATTAGCTTCCTATACGAGATCTGACAATGCTATTTTTCTTTATGGAAGAGAGGAGAGAGAGCCAGGCAACATTTCACTGTTTCATCTATGTGCTCGTATAAATGTAATTTATTTTTCACATTTGATCAGTGTTTGGATGTCACAGTTGTACAGTCTACAGGGATAGATATTATGATATTGTAGGGGCTATATTAGATACATCTTAATGAACCCTTGCAAACAAAGAACCATATATGTGTTTTTATAAATTCTGATATTGGCCAAAAACTAGCCTAATTATAAAGCTATGGAAGGTGGTGTGAATAGCAAACAAACAAAATGTCTTCTATCATAAAACTCAAATCAAATCAAGTTGTATTTCTCCCATGCTTCATAAACAACAGGTCTAGACTAACAGTGAAATGCTTACTTACGGGCCCTTCCCGACAATACAGAGAGAAAAGTAGAGAAGTAATAACACGTAATAATAAATACACAGTGAGTAATCATAACTTGGCTATATACACGGGGAAGCAGTACTAGTCATCTACACATGTTTACCATATCAGAATAAACACACGCAGGTTAAACATGTGTGGGAGTCATTAGCAACTTCCTGTCTCTAGCCTGTCATGTCTCTGTCACAGTGGAGCAGTTAAACAGGGCAGTGACCTCTCACCTTCAACCCCAGTCCAGACCACCCCTAATCTCCTGCTACTTTAGCCTGGCTCACCTATAGACTGGCTCACCTATAGACTGGTTCACCTATAGACTGGCTCACCTATAGACTGGTTCACCTATAGACTGGCTCACCTATAGACTGGATCACTTATATAGTGCTCAAGCTCCCATTCTGTTTAGTCCCCTCTCACCTCCAACCCCAGTCCAGACCATTTATTTTATAATGTTGAATTCCATTTTAATGCCTGAATTCCTGGAGGGCCTCAATTATCATACACTGCTCAAAAAAATAAAGGGAACACTTAAACAACACAATGTAACTCCAAGTCAATCACACTTCTGTGAAATCAAACTGTCCACTTAGGAAGCAACACTGATTGACAATACATTTCATATGCTGTTGTGCAAATGGAATAGACAACAGGTGGAAATTATAGGCAATTAGCAAGACACCCCCAATAAAGGAGTGGTTCTGCAGGTGGGGACCACAGACCACTTCTCAGTTCCTATGCTTCCTGGCTGATGTTTTGGTCACTTTTGAATGCTGGCGGTGCTTTCACTCTAGTGGTAGCATGAGACGGAGTCTACAACACACACAAGTGGCTCAGGTAGTGCAGCTCATCCAGGATGGCATATCAATGCGAGCTGAGGCAAGAAGGTTTGCTGTGTCTGTCAGCGTAGTGTCCAGAGCATGGAGGCGCTACCAGGAGACAGGCCAGTACATCAGGAGACGTGGAGGAGGCCGTAGGAGGGCAACTACCCAGCAGCAGGACTGCTACCTCCGCCTTTGTGCAAGGAGGAGCAGGAGAAGCACTGCCAGAGCCCTGCAAAATGACCTCCAGCAGGCCACAAATGTGCATGTGTCTGCTCAAACGGTCAGAAACAGACTCCATGAGGGTGGTATGATGGCCCGACGTCCACAGGTGGGGGTTGTGCTTACAGCCCAACACCGTGCAGGACGTTTGGCATTTGCCAGAGAACATCAAGATTGGCAAATTCGCCACTGGCGCCCTGTGCTCTTCACAGATGAAAGCAGGTTCACACTGAGCACGTGACAGACGTGACAGAGTCTGGAGACGCCGTGGAGAACGTTCTGCTGCCTGCAACATCCTCTAGCATGACCGGTTTGGCGGTGGGTCAGTTATGGTGTGGGGTGACATTTCTTTGGGGGGCCGCACAGCCCTCCATGTGCTCGCCAGAGGTAGCCTGACTGCCATTAGGTACCGAGATGAGATCCTCAGACCCCTTGTGAGACCATATGCTGGTGCGGTTGGCCCTGGGTTCCTCCTAATGCAAGACAATGCTAGACCTCATGTGGCTGGAGTGTGTCAGCAGTTCCTGCAAGAGGAAGGCATTGATGCTATGGACTGGCCCGCCCGTTCCCCAGACCTGAATCCAATTGAGCACATCTGGGACATCATGTCTCGCTCCATCCACCAACGCCACGTTGCACCACAGACTGTCCACACACCCTACTGAGCCTCATTTTGACTTGTTTTAAGGACATTACATCAAAGTTGGATCAGCCTGTAGTGTGGTTTTCCACTTTAATTTTGAGTGTGACTCCAAATCCAGACCTCCATGGGTTGATAAATTGGATTTACATTGATTATTTTTGTGTGATTTTGTTGTCATCACATTCAAGTATGTAAAGAAAAAAGTATTTAATAAGATTATTTCTTTCATTCAGATCTAGGATGTGTTGTTTAAGTGTTCCCTTTATTTTTTTGAGCAGTATATTTGGACCAGAATGAAATTCTCCACTACCTATTGTTCCTTCATCGGATGTTTTCATAATTAATCTGCAGATAATTGCCAAAAACATAGGTCTCTACCAGTACCCAAAGTAAATTGGAGAGCCAAATGAACGGCTTTCTCACCAATACGATTCGATAGGCTACACTGACTGACGAGACAAGAGTCACTCACTTTAGCGTCACTGTCTGGCAAGCCCCAACATCGTACAAAAGAAAATCTAGGAAATCTTTTGGTTCACTTGTCCCGAAGTGATACCATGGACATATAAACCCGTTGCATGAATTATGAACGACAAATGGATATAGAAAAATTGACTTTATTCAGTTAGTTCGACATCTTTTATTAATTAGTCAACACTTGCTGTTCAGTTGTCAATCTACACACAGTTAATAGCCTAGTCCTACTATGCGTCACAACTCTGTGTGCCTGGCTATGTGATGAATGTGTCAGAAAACAATAATTAGTTGTGGATTTTGACTCATCGATACCACTTATATTACATGCGACGTGCAACAAAAAAATAGGAGAAGTATGAAAAACCCAACAGCGTTGCAATTCTTGACACATTCAAACCAGTGCCACTGGTACCTACTACCATACCCCGTTCAAAGGCACTTCAGTCTTCTGCCCACAGATCTATCCTTAATTCTCTCCTCTACCTCCCCTCATCTTTCATATCCCTTTCTCCCTATCATGTCTCCCCCCACTCTAACACACTGTTTTTCCATTGCTCCCCTTAACCCTCAGTCCTTTCCCCTCTCTCTTCTCATCTTTCCTCTCCTCTCCTCCTCTTTGTTTTCCCATCTGTTCCTGGTCTATCACCCTGTGATTTACAGCCTCTGTCTACATAGTTCAGGAGATGCTCCTGACAGGCTGGGGTGTCTGGTGTCAGCTGACCTGAGAGGAGGAGTCTGTCTAGACCAGAGTTCAGGAGAGGCTCCTGACAGGCTGGGGTGTCTGGTGTCATCTGACCCGAGAGGAGGAGTCTGTCTAGACCAGAGTTCAGGAGAGGCTCCTGACAGGCTGGGGTGTCTGGTGTCAGCTGACCCGAGAGGAGGAGTCTGTCTAGACCAGAGTTCAGGGGTGGTAGTCCTTACATTATGCTCTATAGTTGAAAGTGGTATTTCATTCTAAATGCTGTTGTGCGTCATCACATCACACCAAGAGATGTCATGTCTGTGGTGTCTTATTCCACACAAAGTAATGTCAGTGACTCAAGAGCATGCTACACTAGTTGAATCAATCAATCAGATTTTATAGAGTCCTTTTTACATGAGCAGTTGTGCTCATGTAAAAGTGCTTTACAGATACCCAGGCTAAAACCCCCGAAGATCATGCAATGCAGAGGCAGAAGCACAGTTGCTCGGAGAGACACCCTAGAAGACAGGAACCAAGGAAGAAACCTAGATAGAATGCTTAGGCCTATGGTGAACTGTATTGTGTCCAGACCCACTGAGCCTCAGTCTTTTCTCCTCTTTCACAGGCTTCCCATTGCACCCTCCATCATCCATCCATCATGAGTTCCTGGGTTGTGAACAGGAAAGGAGAGCTGCGGTACTGCCACCACTTCCTCACAGACAACAGCATCTTTCATGGTGAGTGTCTCACACACACACACACACACACACACACACACACACACACACACACACACACACACACACACACACACACACACACACACACACACACACACACACACACATCAGATCTTAATTTGACCAGTTTCTCACAGCAGGAAAATAATCTTGTAGTAACAGGAAATGTGAATTATTACGTGCACAATGATTAATGGCTATTTTTGTAGGGGTTGATACATTTTTCATTAGGTTAAATCAAGTCATACATTTTAGTGGAAATTACAAACTTTAGAAGCCTTTTTAAACCTCAAATACATTTCCTGCTTCCAGGAGAGTTCTCTGCGACAACAGAGTGATCATATTAAGAGAGATTACGTGGGTGATGGCAAAACATTTATTTATTAAATTGTATTTAACTTGATGGAACACAAGGGGGCGATATGCCTCAGCTGTTGCGGCTCTGCAGTTCATTCTGCAATACTATAACGCATTACACGGAGCCCAAGAGTCATCACCAACCATCATCACTAAGACAAGAAAACACTAAATGGCACAACATGACAATTCACCAGGTAATGTAACAAACCCTGCAGCACCATTGGGAGCATCAAAATAACAACCTGCAGGGGCGTCTGTATATTTGAGGAGAGAGTGTGTGACACACTTTGGTTATTACAGAGAGCCACAGGTGGCCCTCACAGTGAAAAAATTAGGTTATGATCTATTCTAAGTTTGCATAGGAAGACAGCTCACCGATGAGGGAGCGAGGAGAAGAAATAGACTGTGTGTGTTTATATTGACAGCTAAGGTTGCTTTAATGGTGGGGTTTTGACTTTGGTCATGCATCATTTGGTTAAATCCTAAACCCAGGTGCCCCAGGGTTGAACAACTCAAGGGCAAAGCATTGTCTGCTGGTTGTCACGTCTCATGCCCATCAGTTGATTATCATTGATTAGCTGGACGTCCTTTAAGTTAGTCTGGTCTGAATAGATGTTGAAAGGTCAACCTGATGAAGACTGGTACGGCTGAACATTTGCTGCTCAGAGAAACATCCCACTGCATTTACTCCCACTTCAGTTAAATGAATATGAAAAGAATACTGAAAAACATTCTGTCTTCAAGGGTTATAGACGGGGCAACAGGGGACGTTTTCAAACAGAACAGACACATCGATCTGCACAGACAGACAGACAGACAGACAGACAGACAGACAGACAGACAGACAGACAGACAGACAGACAGACAGACAGACAGACAGACACAGACAGAGTACATGGCGCCGATCATTCTTCAACATGGCGCCGACAGAGATGGTCGCCTCGCTTCGTGTTCTTAGGAAACTATGCAGTATTTAGTTTTTTTATGTATTATTTCTTACATTATTACCCCAGGAAATCTTAAGTCTTATTACATTCAGCTGGGAAGAACTATTGGATATAAGAGCGACGTCAACTTGCCAACATTACGACCAGGAATACGACTTTCCCGAAGTGGACCCTCTGTTTGGACCACCACCCAGGACAATGGATCAGATTCCAGTAGGCGACCCAAAACAACGGTGCCGCAGAAGGAGCAGACCTGCCCAGAGACAGCGGTTGAAAATTAGCCTGCAGGCTAAAACCGGCACTTTTACTGAAACGTTGATTAATGTGCACTGTCCCTGTAAAAATAAAATAAACTCAAACGGAGGGGTCTTCTGGTCAGGCTCTGTAGACGGGCACATCGCTCACCGCTCCCGAGTATACTACTCGCCAATGTCCAGTCTCTTGACAACAAGAGAGACGTCAGAGAGAGACATCAGAGATTGTAACATTCTCTGTTTCACGGAAACATGGCTCACTTGGGATACGTTATCAGAGTCGGTGCAGCCACCCGGTTTCTTCACGCATTGCACCGACAGAAACAAACATCTCTCTGGTTTGAAGAAGGGCGTCAAAATGAGTAGACCAAGGTGCAGCGTGGAATATGTTCATCTTGATGTTTAATGAAAGAATGAACACTTTCAAATTAAACAAAAATGACAGCAGACAGTTCCGTCAGGTACTCACAACTAAACGGAAAACAACTACCCACAAAAAAAACAAAGAAAAACAGGCTGCCTAAGTATGGCTTCCAATCAGAGACAACAATAGACACCTGCCTCTGATTGGAAACCATACTCGGTAAAAACATAGAACACAAAACATAGAATGCCCACCCACCTATCACACCATGGCCTAGCTAAATCTAGAAAACACAGCTCTCCTAGGTCAGAGCGTGACAGCGGGGGTGTATGCCTTATGATTAACGAGTCGTGGTGTGATCATAACAACACACAGGAACTCAAGTCCTTTTGTTCACCTGACCTAGAATTCCTTACAATCAAATGCCCACCGCATTATCTACGAAGAGAATTCTCTTCGATTATAATCACATCCGTGTATCCCCCCCCCCCCCCCCCCAAGCCGACACCTCGACGGCCCTGAAAGAACTTCATTGGACTCTATGTAAACTGGAAACCACATATCCTGAGGCTGCATTTATTGTAGCTGGGGATTTTATCAAAGCTAATCTGAAAACAAGGCTCCCTACATTTTATCAGCATATCAAATGCGCAACTCGGGCTGGCAGCATTCTGGATCATTGCCGCTCTAACTTCCACGACGCATACAAAGCCCTCCTTCGCCCTCCTTTCGGCAAATCTGACCACGACTCCATTTTGTTGCTCCCAGCCTATAGACAGAAACTTAAACAGGAAACGCCTGTGCTCAGGTCTGTTCAATGCTGATTCCACGCTTCAAGATGCTTCGATTACATTGCCTCGGATATGTTCCGGATAGCCTCAGACAACAATATTGATGTATACGCTGATTCGGTGAGTGAGTTTATTAGCAAGTGCATCGGTGATGTTGTACCCACGGTGACTATTAAAACCTTCGCCAACCAGAAACTGTGGATTGATGGCTGTGAAACCAGCCTCGTCGTGGACACTGACGTCTTGCTCCCAGACAAACTAAACATCTTCTTTGCTTGCCTTGAGGACAATACAGTGCCACTGACATGGCCCGCTACCAAAACCTGTGGGCTCTCCTTCACCACAGCCAACGTGAGTAAAACATTTAAACGTGTTAACCCTCGGAAGGCTGCCGGCCCAGACGGCGCATCCTCAGAGCATGCGCAGACCAGCTGGCTGGTGTGTTTACGGACATATTCAATCAATCCCCATCTGCTGTTCCCACATGCTTCAAGAGGGCCACCATTGTTCCTGTTCCCAAGAAAGCTAAGGTAACTGAGCAAAATAACTATCGCCCTGTAGCACTCACTTCCGTCATCATGAAGTGCTTTGAGAGACAAGTCAAGGATCATATGACCTCCACAATACCTGACACCCTAGACCAACTCCAATTTGCTTACCGCCCCAATTGGTCCACAGACGACGCAATCACAATCACACTGGACATCTGGACAAGAGGAACACCTATGTAAGAATGCTGTTCATAGATTACAGCTCAGCATTTAACACCATAGTACACTCTAAACTCATCATTAAGCTGGACTTTCTGACGGGTCGCCCCCAGGTGGTAAAGGTAGGAAACAACACCTCCACTTTGCTGATCCTCAACACAGGGGCCCCACAAGGGTGCGTGCTCAGCCCCCTCCTGTACTCCCTGTTCACCCATGTCTGCGTGGCCACACACGCCACCAACTCTATCATCAAATTTGCAGACGACACAACAGTAGTAGGCCTGATTACCAACAATGACGAGACAGCCTACAGGGAGGAGGTGATGGCCCTGGCAGAGTGGTGCCAGGAAAATAACCTCTCCCTCAATGTCAACAAAACGAAGGAGCTGATCGTGGACTTCTGGAGACAGCAGAGTGTGCACGCCCCTATCCACATCGACGGGACCTCAGTGGAAAAGGTGAAAAGCTTCAAGTTCCTTTGAGTACACATCACTGACAATCTGAAATGGTCCACCCACACAAAGAGTGTGGTGAAGAAGGCACAACAGCACCTCTTCAACCTCAGGATGCTGAAGAATTTTGGCTTGGGGCGTAAAACCCTCGCAAACATTTACAGATGCACAATTGAAAGCATCCTGTCGGGCTGTATCCCCATCTGGGAAGTAACACATTACAGATACTTTTGAAAAACGACATGATAACTTCGAGAATTACTTTTAAATTCAGAAAGGAGTGTCGTGTCTTCGGCTATGCCGGATTAAGGAATATGACATGCTATTCTATAAAATCCTTTCTCTGTAATTAATATTATCTGATTAAGCTAATCATGTAAATGTAATTAACTAGAAAGTCAGGACACAACAAAAGAGTGTTTATAGAGCTGTTATCTTCCGAATAAACTCTTAAAGACCTAGTAATATTTTACATCAATGGCAGTCAATATTAATCGTCACCTTATTTCAGTCTCATCTGAAAGTTGTAAATTCTTGGTTATCTTCACGAACCCTGGTTAACAAGTTGAATCAGCAATACAAAATTGGGTTTAATTATTTATTTACTAAATACCTAACTAATCACACAGAATTACATATACACAGAAATCTAATTATGTCATACAGAAAACGTCGCTGGTGGACGGAGCCGACATGACGGCTGGTTACACAAAGGAAAGGGGGTTGGGTTTGAGTGAAAGAGCGGGAAGACTGAGGAACAAAGGGAGAAGCTCTGCTATCGTAAATACAGTATCTTATGCATTCTAAAATTACCGCCCATTTGGAAAAGGAAAATGCAATAAATATTTACTCTGAGCTGCGCTTCGGCAGGTTGGTCGTAGATACTGGCCGTGTTGCCCAACAGAGATCTTGCTGTCCTCGGAAGAATGTAGTATCGTCGTAGTGTGTTAGACTGGATACGTCGTCCGTCCTTTCCTAGCCCACGTTTACAGCGGCCGCTGCTAACTCAACGGCTAGGAGGTATCACTTCTGTAGTGAATAAGAGTTCAAAGTTCATACCATTCGCAACCAAAGCTCACGCTGAGGTTGGCTCAGTTCTGTAGTTATTATCTGAATCCTTCTGACATCGGACCGTCGCCCTAATGTACCCGGAACAGAAAGTTATTCGCCCTTTTAACACAGAGGCTGCAGGCCTCGCGTACTCAGAACAGGAGGTTACATTTTCGTCAAGGGCTTATATAGTGGACGGAGAGAAGGGTGTGTTTCATAGTTTATAACCAATGTCTCTTCACAGGGGCGGGCCACTGATTGAGCAGAGCTCTAACCTTATGAAACCCAATTCTCTCATTTGGAAGCTAAAATTACATTTAATCTTTTCACAAATAGTTTCATATTCAAACATTTAAATTGCACAACAATTCTATGTGAATCTGATAACTACAGTGTGTAGACTTTACCAGATACAGTTTATGTCGTCCTGTCATCAGTCATAATGTCTCAGATGACCACTGAACAGACATCATATTCATTAAGTACCAACGCATATTTTCAACTGGTTCTATTACCGAAATATGGTTCCTTTCCCCCCACTTGTTTTATGTTCCCAGACTCTCTATGTTTAACAAAGGCTATTCAAGAGTCCTTCAGTAGAGTCAGAGAGAGAGGGAAGGGAGAAAGGTATTTATGGGGTGGTCATAAACCTTACCCACAGGCTAAGGTCATGACAGTAGGTTTTGGGAAAAAAAATATTTCACACTGTTTTCTCAATGACATTAAAATCAGCATTGAAAAAATCTTGCAGTTTTAAGTTTGTTCCACCTGAGTGAGTCTGACCACAAGTCAGATTCCACTATGATGACACAACAAATGTGTTTGATGGATCACGGGAAAAGAGTAGGAATGGGCTTTTGTAGGCAACAGACCAAGTAATGTTTTCCAATGATGTGATCGCTGTCGCCATTCAAAGATGATCCAACTTCAATAAACACTTGGAGGTAAGGATGACAGCAGTGCTGTAGTCTACGGCGATACGGATATCACTTATTATTGATATCTACATAGCGCATTGATGTGAATCACACTGTTGCTCTCTCATTTAGCTATTTGCATTTTACGAATTGTGGTTGTTGTGGGTGGCTGTTCACAAATCTAAATGTATAGTTGAACCCAATAATGGTTGAATTCAAGACGTTTAAGCTGCCTATCAATCATTGTTTTTGAAACCAGTGGACCGCCAGTAAAAAATGCTCTCTTGCAACAACTGCATAGTGTGGATCCCAGCCTACGGAATAAAAGTGGGGCTTTTATTGCTCAATCTAATTCATGCTGATAAAAAAATACATCCATAGGCCTAATGGACACATGCTCAAACTCTCAAACTCACACACCTTTGATAGACTTAAAGGGGCAATCTGTAGTTGCTACATCCATTATATATATATTAATGTAAAGATATAATTTCATTGTATTATTATATGTAGTAGAAAAGTGATGAGTTAGAAGAAGCCTACATAACCAATCCATAAAGTAAAATATATCATCCATATATGGCCAGCTTTGTAAACTTTAACATTGATTTACATTTACATTTACGTCATTTAGCAGACGCTCTTATCCAGAGCGACTTACAAATTGGTGCAGTCACCTTATGATATCCTGCAATAGATGTCGTTCAACTGGTAACATACATTTTTGTATTCTTCTAATGCCTCTTAAAAGGAAGTAATCTAAAAGTAACTGAATGTAATCAGATTACATTACTGAGTTTGGGTAATCCAAAAGTTACGTAACTGATTACAATTTTGGACAGGTAACTAGTAACTGTAACAGATTACATTTAGAAAGTAACCTAGCCAACCCTGGTGACCAATACAATTTGATTTGATTTGACCTGCCGCAGACTGAGAGGAGAACCTACACACACAGACCTGACTCTTCTCCTCTATATTACCCATCTACCCATCTATCCTCTCAACTCTCAGTCCAGAGTGTGATATACTGTGGCATTCAGAGGCTCTCTATTATTTTTCACAGGACCTTCTATGGGAAGAAAAAACATCCTAATAGTAAAGACATGTAATTTAACGATAAAAAATGTTTTCATTATCTTTTAATTTTAACACAACCAGTCATGGTGTTTTCATCTTATTGTCAACAAATTAAGAGTGCGCATGTTTGTCCACTCCAAAATAAATCCAGCATCATAACAGTGCGCTGTGCACTCGTGCCATTTGAGACACACACAGTTAAGTAGACCGGAAGTGACACATTTTTTAAAATGGGTAAAGGCCTGAGTTAACTGCACTGAACAAAAATATAAACGCAACATGTAAAGTGTTGGTCCCATGTTTCATGAGCTGAAATAAAAGATTCCAGAAATGTTACATATGCACAAAAAGTTTATTTATCTCAAATGTTGTGCACAAATGTGTTTACGTTCCTGTTAGTGAGCATTTCTCCTTTGCCAAGATCATTTTATTTATTTTATTTTTTATTTTACCTTTATTTTACTAGGCAAGTCAGTTAAGAACAAATTCATATTTTCAATGATGGCCTAGGAACAGTGGGTTAACTGCCTTGTTCAGGGGCAGAATGACAGATTTGTACCTTGTCAGCTCGGGGATTCGATCTTGCAATACATACACCTGACAGGTGTGGCATATCAAGAAGCTGATTAAACAGCATGATCATTACACAGGTGCACCTTGTGCTGGGGACAATAAAAAGTCACTCTAAAATGTGCAGTTTTGTCACACAACACAATGCCAC